>NW_024741189.1:10314558-10366649 GCF_018991925.1 Homarus americanus
CACAATCCAGATGGCGTCACATTCAAACGTATCTTATCTAACATTGTGCGATTAATTTCAAGCTTTGGTTTATTGGTAACTGGAATGAGAAAATAAGAATTTATATTCATATATTTTTGTGGTAATATACAGGAAGAGTTATGGGAAGGCATCACCACAGTGCAATTGGACCGACGACCCAATGCTCTGGCGCGGCAACACGCGGGACGGCTGCTGTTGGGTGTAAACTCGAGTGCAGTGTATTGCACTGTTGCCACCTAGTTATTGATTACGCTCATAGTCTCGGTGTGGGATTGAAATCATGGTTATAAACTGATAGCCTGTTTCACGAAAAGCTACACTATATGTTTATGACAAGAATTTATAAACTTAAGAATTATTGGGTGTAGATTTCAATGCGTTTTCAATTTTAGATTAGAATACACTGAACTATTTAATAGATTTCCCCCCTCGTGTGGTACCTGTACTCCTTTTGTAGGTTAAAACAAGCCACTCATAGTCTGACTACTCCCTTAAGTTAGATATATGTGTACAGTATTATATTATAGATCAGTATCACCCTAGTCACAGGAATTATCCATTACGTATGTCACTACCTGTTTATACTTTATAGCTGTGGTACTACGCTTCCCATAACATCGTGGCTCCTAACTTTTTTTTTTTTTTTTATTAAACTTAAAGCTGCCCTCTACCGTGTGATCTTATACCGGGTTTGGCTTCACTACGGGGACGCCACTTTTAATATTTTATTTGGGTAACGTCAGACGATTTTATTCAGCTCAGAGGGGATCCCGTACCTAAAGTGCTTAAACAATAAAAACAAAATAGGTCTGTTTGTCCAAATCTTCGTCCACTTGCAGGATAATAATTAATTATAATCGAAATGGGAAAAACTCGCGTGGAAATATTAAGTAAGACCGCTACTAGTATTAATGTAATTTTTTAAATGTACTGGGTTAGATAGAGTGATTGGGGTGAGCTCTGGCAGTGTGGCTGGTGTTCAGGTTAAACTTATCTTGATGTATTCATAAAGTGTATAAATGTGATGACTAATAACATTTAATGGAGTGAATCAACCCCAGTTTACATCTCTATTTATAAACAAAAGACCTGTTGTGTTATTTCTCAATATATGTTTGAACGAGAGTAAGTTTCTGGAGGTGTGATCATGAAGGTGTAATTAACTTCACAGTGCTGTAACCGACTACTGAGTGCTTGGTCATGGCGCTAAATGAGACACTTGGGAATACCCCTGTACACACCACATATTTTCAACCTTACAGCTATTTTCTAAGATAATTTTCTACCCAGACTATTTATATGTATACATTATTACATGTCTCCTTACACCAAACACGTAATAAAAATAAATCCAGTAGCAGAAAATAAACTTCGGTATTTTAACTGTTTATTTTATGAAAACTTATTGTACCTTTTATCTTACACAAACGACCTTCACAGCAGTGGTGAGATTCAAGACGCATTACACAGTGTTACGCGTCATAAAGAAAGACCCTGTTCACTTGGCTGAGTTGAACCTGATAATAAAGAGCTGCGGTAACGATTAAATACGGCAACGTAGTTAACCTTGATATTTGTATCTGGTGTTAGTAAGAGAGAGAGAGGATGTGTGTTCATAGATGCTCCAGAAATCAGTGAAGGGATAAAATCGATAAAATAAGACGGCTTTAAAGGTACTATACGAGTAAATAAACCAATCTTATCATCATTATCCGGAGAACTAAAATATATTGTGCCAGAAGACACTACTCGGTGGGGGACAAAAATAAACAAACGATATGAACAGATGATTGTGGTGTTGAGAATCATAATTACTTTTGCCATACACTACAGACTAAGGTAAGAAGTTAAATGTAAGGAAGTCTATGTATAAAAATAAATGAGAGGATGAACGTAGACAAGTGGATAAAAAAAATGAGAGGCGAGAGAAAGAAATTGGTGAGATACAGCTGAAAAAGAAGGATCATTTGTGTTGTTCTGACTGGTGGAAGATCCTGACTGATGAATAATCCTGTCATGTTGGGTAGACAGGCAGGTCATGAAGGCTGTTAGACATATAGATTCCCAGGAGAGGTGGGATATATGTGGGGTGACTGAAGAGACGGTAACTGTATGGGGGTAACAGTGGGGAGACTGGGAAGACGGTAACTGTATAAGGTGACTGGAGACGATGGCTGTATGAGGGTGACCTGGAATGGTTACTGCTGTCAGATCTAGTCAACGCCCTCTTGATGACCTCTTAATGAAGACAAAGAGGCCCAGATATAGAAAGATTCGTACAGTAACACACTTTTCCCACGAATTAAAGAATGAAGACAGATTTAACCGACTCACTTTAGGTAAACAACAAAGACAGTGTGGCTAAAATGACTTGTAAATTGCACTGAGACTTTACCTTAACTATGGATGCATTTTCCTATCTCTAGATGCAAGGAAAAAATTGAATACGTATGAATTTATGAGATTCTGGTGCGAGAGATTCGTCGTGTGTTCATTTAGCGTTACTTAACTCTCCTTCGCCTATACTGTACACAATATCGAAGCTACTGTATTAGAAGAAAAAAAATCAGTTTTATACGTAAATATATTCTTGTACAGATTAATGTGAATAAAGTCTCTATGTGAATCTCAAAATTTTATCACTCATGGGCAACATAACACCGCCATAAGGTCACTTTATAATGACTGTCGCAAAGGCTCATGATTTTCAACTTATTGCGGCAGCTGCAAGCACTTTTCTCACACTAGGCTGGTTCAGGTAGTCCCGGCCATGGGTTGTCACCGCTACAGAGTTTATGGTAAGCCTCGACATAGCAGGTATAAGTATTACGAGAAGTTATTGCGGTATGGGAAGGTTGTGAAGAGCTAAACCCAGAGAAGAGGAACGGGAACAAATACCTGGTTAGGGATTTTATGACGAGCCGGTAAACTTTATAGGGCAGTGAGAGAAAAAGGCATAAGAGCACTATTTGAAGAGGCATAGGAAAATGTTATGAACCAAACGTGCTATGATTAGAAAATATATAGTAAACGATTCTGAGTGCAGTTATACCAGTTTAGTGTTTTATCCTGGCATATATAAACACTTTATCTTCAATAATGTGGCATTACGACGGTAATGCTCTGATATCCTCGTATAGTCATTTACGAAGAATATACGATTTTACAGATGTCGAAAAAAATTAGGCACGTATCTCTTCCCGTGTCTTAACTGCGTGAACTGTGAAGCACAACACTCGAACACTGCCAACAGTTCCCAGCGACTTCCATTTCTTGAACCTTACATACCATCTCTACTGTTGGACTGTAACTAATGAAGACCATTCAACAATAAGATGGCACCTGGCGTACTGATATACTATAGTTTAATCTGAGATCATTCTTGTTGCTTTACGCCAGAGTGGCAGCCGCAGTTCGCTACTCATAATACAGCCGACTTACAGAAGGTATATACGGGCACGGAACGATACTTTGTACAAACTAAATCGATATTGAGTGAAAAGTTGCATACAATACTGTAAGAGACATTAAGAAACCTTAGTACACATCTTTACATAACCATACTTACCTCAGGGTGTTCCCGAACTAAATTAAAGTTAACAATAGTGTATGTATGGAGTATAAATCAATGTTGTCTTATTGTGTACGTACATTTATATAAGCAGCTCAAAGACATAGAATGAACATTAATATATTTGACTCGTTTATCCTGTCTTCATCAGCAGGGTTGGACCACACCAGTTGAAAATGTATTCACTTTTACAATATTCTGTAAAATATAACTATACAGATAGATGAATAAACAATTAGCAATTACAATAAAAATAAGATTATAATGGCGTAGATACAGTATATGAAGTACTCCACTATGCCAAGCACTTCAACGCCACAAACCGAACCAGTAATCACGCCAGTCATCAGTAGACGCTCTCGCCAAAACCAATTATTTCTCGCCAAACTTCGCTATTTCCTGCCCGCCTTCGGTGTCTCTCAGAAATAGCTCCGGCAGCAGCACTTCTGCAGCTGCGACTGACTGGCGCTCTTCCCGGCACCACTCTGTCTGTCTGTCTGACTGACTGGTGTAGTGACGCCCCAACAAGAGTTCCATTTTATTTCTGTGTGTATTTCTGTGTATTTGTCTGTCTGTCTGTCTGAAATAGTGACAAAGCACCACACACAAAATCTGTCTTTCTGTCTGACTGTGTGACTCATCTATTTGTCTGATTTCTCCTGTCTCTCTATCTTGTCTGTCTGTCTGTCTCTCACTTTCTGCTTTACTAAACCAGATCCACCAAAAATAGAAATAATTAACTAAAATAAAGTAAAGGAAAAGAAATGAGACTAAAATAAGTGGAAGTAAAGTAAGTGAGGTTTAAGCGACCTGTCTCCTAACACATCAACACGTTTATTTACCTTCTAACTTAATCGGGGCGGAAAGAATTCTAAATAACTCGCTTAAATCAATGTCATAGAGGGTTTACGGTGTGAAAGGGAGAGAGAGAGTTGTGAAGAGAAAGGTTGATAAAACATCAAGTTCGTCCTTGACGCCCATACCAATGCCAAAAATTCCGTATAAGTAAACATGGTGAACTCGCCCGTTTATAGAGTACCTCGTCGACCTATGAGCCGAGGTACAAACTACGATACTCATTCAAGGAAAGGATCATCAATCAAATGCTTCGTTGTAACTGACCTATCAGGAATTTCAAACAAGATGGACTTCATTTCATCGGTTTCTAACTAACTAACAATGAAAGGTAAGTAACGAGTTAATGCACCTGTCGGAGTGGATAAGCTGATAATATGTTCGACGGCCGCCAGAGGGATAGAAGGGCATTTGTTAAGGGTTTAATGTGCATATGTGCTCTCCATTTTACTTTATAGGTTTTTTGGTTGGGGCCTGGGTACCTGAGGTGGTGAGATGATTAGTAAGAGTGTCTCAGGTGGGTGAGAGAGACATATGATGGAGGCAGTGTGGTGAGGGGTCAACACGCATCAACATCTCACATCAGCTGGGACTGCAGCGTTAAGTCGTTATGATAGAAAACTACTACGCCCCCACCACATACATTCGTTCGAAGGTGTGTGAAAAACTTGATATCCCTCAATGTGGCAAGTCTTGGGAACAGTTCGCCACGTCTCACAGATGGCAGCAACGTCGAATGTAACTGACCTGACTGTGCAGCTCATCAAATTGGTTGGTCGGGAGGTGATATTGTATAGCAAATGGGAAACTGCACAATATGCGAGGAACTCCAGGGATTTGATGCGGTTTGGCTGGTGTGTGGTTTCGTGGTGTCCTAGCAGAGTTGAGGGTCTTGATAGAAGTCTGAACACGGCTGCCTTGTCTGCGGCTATTGGAGTGGAATACGTTCAGTGATTTTAGTAGTTCAATAACATTGCTGCTTGTATATACAATTCCTCGCGTTAAACCTAAAAAAAAAAAAAAATTGCGTCGAGAGTATTTCACTGGTGTGTGTACTGTATGTTGTCGGCGCTGGCTTTAACAACTGACCAGCGTTAACCACCGACTGAGGGAGGAGGAGGAGGGGATAGGATGGTTTACACCCTGAGCCCAAGCCGTTTAACAGCGCCAGAAAACACATCACCCCTAGGTGTGTGTGTGTGTGTGTGTGTCGTAGAGACGGATCTAATATTTTTACGGGATGTTACAAAATTTCCGTTGCGACTGAATGATAAGTAATGAGAAGTTTTCCTGGTCACACACATAAGCTCATCAAGTGGTTGTAATATATGAAATCATTGTCACTTAAAGCTGAGAACAGGACAAGATAGTGAGATAAGCAGGTTATCGCTGTACCATGAGCACCCGCACCCTGTTCTTCCCACAACAACATTATTCTGTGAAACTGTTGTCCTTGTTAGGTTGGGAAGGTGGGGTTAGGTTTGGCTTGTATATAAGAATTTAATAATAATAAAAATAATAATAATTGTAATAATAATAATAATTTCATGAAAATCATCACACAGGATAACAATCAGTTTGGCATGTATAATAGACTGTGCAGGCATACAGTTCAGCATGTGTATATGTATACGGTGTACCCAGAAAATGTAGGTATACAACAACCACGGTAAAACAGTGGGATCACCTGAAGACTCGGGGGCGGATCCAGGAATATCAAAAGGAGTGGGGGGTGGCTGGCTCTGTAAGCCCCCAGATTTTTTTTTTAATTCTGACCAATATCATGGGCATTTTGAAGCCATGTGCACTTGATATTAGGAGATATTCTGAGGTCAATAGTAATTACTTTTTACTATACAAAAATGCTTGAGTACAATACTATATTTAAGACAAAGTATTAGAATTTTTTGGTGAAAAATGGGTCCGGACCCCCCAGGACCCCCCTGGATCCGCTCTTGCAAGAGTCTACACCCTAGCCCGTTATACCTGAAGAATTCCCCTCTCTACAACAACTTTATAGCTGTATAATTAGGTTAACAAAAATGCAATATATAAAATTTTTACACTATTTTGCCAAATATACAATACTGATTGCACCAGATAATAATTTACACAATAGTGCAAAATTCAATATAAAGATTGCATTGGATATTAAATAGCAATGTGGTGACACAAAGTTTCAACAGATTATGTGACATCTGTGTGGGTCTCAGGTCATGTGTGTGCGTCAGCTGTACAGGACAGAACAAGCATGGGAAGAAGGTCATATTGCCAACGCACGTATGATTTGGCCTCACCTGAATACTCTCCTCCGCTGCCCACTCCACCTGAAGAATCTACCCCAGCGCTACCTAAGGTGATCCCCTGATTATTAATATTATCAACATTATTATAATAATATTGATCATATCTTATCTATAATAACCAATATGGAATAGATAAAAATATGAAAATAACATATATACTAGTTTCTCCTCCAACCTGGCATATTTACGTTTTCTCTAACATATTCGTCTTACAGGGATAACTCTGAGAAACACAAGTTCCAGACACACACCTGTTAGATGACAGCTTTGAATAATTAATATAACTCACTAGTCACTATGCAGTACTGGGCGACATGATGCTGAGTGAGATACTAAACTATACTGCACTAAGAGGCTCGTGAGGAAATAGAAAGCACAGATGCTGGGCTAAACTATATTTATCATTAAATACAGAAAGGTATAGCGTTGAAATATATTGAAATATGAACTAGAGTTTATGAATTGAAGTTTTTAGAACATGAGAAGTAGGTTTATAAGGTTTGCTTATAATTTAATTGGACTGGAAATATTTTGGAACAGTATTGCAGTTAATCAGGATCTTAAGAAACAAATTCTATAGGGGATATCTTCTTTTTACCCCGAAGAAAATCCCTCAAATTGACGAGGATTTCCATTTTTTTTTTAGTTTTATGACATTTTCGTCAGGAACACTAATCTATGTCGAACCAATCTGAAAATGTTCTGGGTGTGGATGATGACAATGATTTAAAGTTCTCGGATAAGTAAATCGAGCAAATCAGTTACAGTATTTATAGGAAGGACGTCCACATACATAGATGGGTCCGTTCATCATGATGCTCTTCAGAGGTGAGGTGTTTAAATATATATATATATATATATATATATATATATATATATATATATATATATATATATATATATATATATATATATATATATATATATATATATAATATGGATGAAAAGCAGTCAGTACGCTGATGAGAGAGAGGGAGGGAGGGAGGGAAGTGCATTCTGAGTTTAGGGGATCATAATACGGAACAGAACGTGAGTCTACTTATAATGACTGTTCTTAAGAATTTCAACAAATATTCACGAAACAGAGAAAAACAGCTTTATCATAGATTTTAGAGGGAGGGAAAAATTTAGATCGTGGAATTCTTTTTATGAAGGATATAATTGAAATTTTTACTGAATTTTGAGTTCTTAGCCTGTCATATTTTCAATTTTGAACTAGTATTAATGCAACTTACCTCATTGTACTCTGTGGCTGTCTTAAGAACAACACATCGTCTTAGGACTTATACTTTTTTTTAAAGATTTAATTGACGTCAAAGGTTAAAATATCACAAACCTTATCGGGACAAGGGATCAGAACCTAGAGAAGGATACAATAAATGACTGAAGGAGCGCTGCAGTATACGTGTACCGTCACCATGGCTTATACTGCCGGCCCTAAACAGACTTAATTCCCTCAAGACAGCTTTCAGAACAGGAGGTGTTGTATCATGCACTAGAGGTCTAGCTCTACCCTGAGTTCCATTTTAAACAGTAAAGTTAATTTCTAGATTTATTAGTTTGCTCAAGGACAGACTCACAACACTCTAAGGCTCAAGTAGGAAGGATCAAAGACTAGTGAATGTTAAAGTGGAAAGATGATGCTTGTTTTTCTTTTTCAAATGTTTTTCTTAATTAAATAAACTCCGAACTTGGCTTTTGTTTCAGTATTCCCTCTGTTAGATTTGATTTAAGCAAAGGTGTTAGTTGAGGCATAAAAGACTGGGGGGCGAAGAGTCGTTGGGCAGGGCAGGGCATGGCAGGAAGGAGTAGTAGAGAGAGCCAGGAGATGGGCAGTAAGGGTTAGGGCAGGAAGTGGGTAGTGATGGATAGGGCAGGGTAGTGGTAGGCGATGGACAAGACAGAGATTGATAATGGGTAGGACAGGGTATTGATAGTGGTGGGTATAACAAGGATGGACAGGAGGGCAGTGGTGGGTAGTGGGCATTAGGAGGGCACGAGGAGAGACACCACCCCCTTACCTCTACGGGCACCATCGGGCCAAAGTGGGAGCGGGAAAGAGCATCGGACACCCAGCAAAAAAAAAATAATAATAAATAAATAAATAAAATAAATAAATAAATACAAAAATAAGTACTAACTATATAAATAAAACACGCCATTGGTATGCATTTCTTTCACTTTCAAAATCAGACATTCAACAAATAGAGTAAATTTTATCTTTATTTATAAAATTGATTATGTATTTTTTAGTGCGCGTGACTGCTAAGTATATACAGAATACTTGTTATTATCTTACAGGTATACTAGTGCTCTTGATTGATGTATCTGTTCACTGACTTATAGTTTTCTCTATAAGCCTCTGTATTAAAATAGTCATTACATTATCTCGTATATTACTTGTAACTGGTTTCTTTCTTAACGTTTTGTTGCCTGAAGAACTCAGCTGCCCACGACTGGGGCGACTGAAGCTCTAATGTAATCTATTATTCCATCTAATGTGATAGAAAATGGCACGCTCTCTGGTGTTGTAAATTGCCATACACAATGACGTGTGAGAGGAGGTGTTATGCATGGGGGACCGGTGTTGTGAGGGTGAGGAGACAGTGAGGCACGGAGCAGCGTCGGGTGTGTGCTGCGCCAGCGAGCCGAGGTGTGGGTCTAAAGTCTAAACGGACGCGTTGTCCCCGCGGATGTAACTCAACTCCCGTCTTCCATTTACAGCACTCTAAATTTGGTTTAGCAGACTTGGCGGCAAAACTTTGAATCTGGTTGTTTACACAGTTACCAAGGCAACGGAAGCAGCAAGGGCCAATGGGGCTGCTGGATGCCGCACGGGACATGCGAGCCCGGACAACATTGGCTGAGGCTGGCAGGAATGTTGGAGGGGAGGCCGTCCTCTCCTCGGGCTATTTCTGTTCCCAATTATATTTACGCTTTGTGAATGCATCGGAACTGATAATAACTGATTCTAACTTTATATCACATGGATGATTTACCAAGGGGAACGTGTGTGTGTGTGTAACGTGACGGTGGGAGAGGGAGGAGGGCAGGCGCGCGAGGGACCTGTACGAGGCAGCAGGTTGGGCATGCGGGCGGGCAGGCTATCTGGGGGGTAGAGAGGGGGGTGTGAGAGGGGGAGCAGTGTGGTGTCGGTGAGGGTCGACCTGCCAAGCTTGTGGCAAGTGTGTCGGGAGAGTGTGTACCGTGGTGGTGGTGGCTGTTGTGGGCTGAGTGACGGCCGTTCAGAGGGCTACTAGTTGACCCGTAAGGGACTGTGCTAGTGTAGATATCCAGATAATGGCGGGAATTATCTCTATAGTTCTGGAGAGGGATGGTCATGACCAGCCGTGGGGCTTCCGACTCCAGGGTGGTGTCGACGTGGCCATGCCGCTCTCCGTCCAGAGGGTAAGTGTTCGACAACCACTACGACGTTTTCCTGAGTGTTCTTATCTATAAGACGATGGTCAGTGTCGCAACCTGCAGTGGTCAGCACAACAAACGCAGTCTAACTAGAGAACACCGATACTCTAGCTCCTAAAAATGCATGACAAAAATGAACAATTAACGAAGGATCTACGTGTTTCACAGCGACTTTCATCCTCACCTTATTGTATTTCCCCCCCTTCCACACGACAGGTGAGACACTTCCTCCTTACATCGTGTAAGTACCCAAGTGAAGTATGTCGTCAGCACCTGTTCCCTAATCGAGTTGTGTGTAGTAGCGGAAGATAGCTGGAGATTGATGGTGCAGCCACTCTTCTCGAGACAGATTATAAGCGACCTGGTGAGGGACGCGATGAGTGATGTAGCTAGGGTGGTTATGAGGTGCCAGGTGGGAGCCCTAGTGAGGAAACTAGTGAGAGAGAGAGAGGTAGTGAAGTACCAGGTGGGAGTCCAGGTGAGGGTGCTGGTGGTGTTCTGGCATGAGGACCCGCCACCCAGATGATCGCTCGTCACCACCATGAGTGATGACGGTACACAGATGAGGCGATTAGCTTGAGCTGGCCAGGAAGAGGAAGTAGTTCAGTGCAACTCTGCAGATCTTAAGGAACTTATACACAGGTCGACAAATCATTAGGGAAAAAAGTTGTCATTAATTCATCGTTCTGTAATTTACTTTTTGGGGGGGCCTTTAGTCGAGTAAGTAAGCAACATGTTCCCCATAGAGAGAGAGAGAGAGAGAGAGAGAGACTTGGTTCACATGAGGCGGTAGAGATCGTTGAAGGTTGATTTCACCCAAAATCGTCTAGTCCTTGCCATGTCTATTTCAGTGTTCGGTTTGTATCGTACTTCACTCTCTCTCTCTCCCTCTCTCTCTCACTCACTCTCTCTCTCTCTCTCTCTCTCTCTCTCTTGCTCTATCTTGCCTTTCTTATTTTTTCCTCTCAACTTATTTTATGTATCTCACTTTCTCTCTTCCCCTTTTTTGTCTCTGTATTTATTCGACTATCTATATCTCTCTCTCTATTCCTATACTCGTTACTGTCTTTCTACCTCTTTATCTACAGTATACTTATCTGTTTTTTTTATTACCGCCCCATTATCGTAAACTGTGACACCAACACTTTAGCTTTGATATTAGTGACGATGGCACAGTGATAAGACTTACTAGTTCAGGGTTTCTTATATAGGCTTAAAAAAGGCTTTACTAGTATACAAAGGACCACTATCAATTTAATTATCTAACAAAAGTAGCTGCTCATATTTCGTCATTTGTTTATATAAGTAGTATTTTTATTTTTTATTGGTTTACTTATTTTGTTTTTCGATTTCTTTTTCATGGGAAGTAAAACAGAAGAAAATAATTTCCTTCAGTTGTATAGTTCTATCGTAGGTTAGAAAGTGATTCTGGTCATGTCTTTTCCCTCCCTCTGGCTATGGGGTGGGTCCTCTCCCTTCCTCAGAAGATACTTGTTTCAGTGGAGAATATTTTGAAAACAAGTGTAAAAATTGTAAACATTGGTTCGGAGGGTCTGGCAAGACTTAACGATCCCACTCGAGCTTTTTGTTGGCAGGATCAAGCTAGATGCCTCGGACTCCTCAAGTTCATTGCTCGTAGGATCAAGAATAACGCTTCTATTCCTTGAGCATCAGTGTTTGTAGATTCCTATAATATTTCTCACTTCTTGTAAGTTTATTGTTGTCGTAGCTTCAGGTAAGACAATTCAATTCTCCAAGTTTAAATACGTTTTTAGGATCCTTATATGTTTATTGGGTTGTAGATTCAATTGATACTCTTCGATTCCACAAATAACTTATTATTTTAGAGAGATGGATCCTTAGGTTAATTTTGCAATGATAAGGAAGAAACATTCCACTGCTCCTGACATCAACATAACACTCTGAAGTCAGCATCGAAGTCAGCGGACAAGAACAAAATGTGTACGAAAAAAACAACAACACTAGATGTTTATTTAATTGACTCGTAAGTATTTCCCCAGTTGATATGTCGTGGATGTTGTTCCTGGTTAATAATATGTACTCGTATGTTGGATTGTGTTTATGAATTTAATCTCATAAATACATTAACTCATGTTTACAATTTATTAATTTTTTACCCATAAGTTATTATTGTAGTTTTAGGAGATTTTAAGAAGAAAATGGGAATTTGAGTAAAGAACCCAGGAAATTATTGGTGGCGTGGGGTGGCTACTCGTATAAGAATTTGAAGTTTGTAAAGTCGTTTAAAAAGGTGCAATGATGAAGAGAGTGAAGTCAAAGGATGTAAGGATCAAATGGTAAAGTCAAGGGATGTAAGGTTCACATGGTAATGAAGTCAAAGGATGTAAGAATCAAATGGTAGTGAAGTTAAATGATGTAAGAATCAAATGGAAATGAAGTCAAAAGCTTAATGTAAATTTAGAGTTTGTGAGATAAAGGAGCAGAGCAAAATTAAAAGTCATGAAAACAAAGAAAGTGAAGGCAAAAAGTAAACGAATTCAAGGAGAAAATAACACAAAGAATAAGAACAAACATACAAGGTGAATGTTGACAAGGCTATTTTTTATTATAAATTTTTTTTTGAGCTACGAATGTTAGAAAATGATGACCATGGCTGTTTTACTGTAGATGATGGTAGGAAATACAAAAAACGCTCGTATGAAGGAATCTCAGGGGATATACTGTATATTAGTTCACCGAGGAGACGCAAGCAAGAGTTCGCTGGTATAAAAGTGTATTGGTGGAAGACTTCGATAAGGAAATATTCTCTTATAGTTTTCATCTACAAGCTCAAATATCTGTCTAATAAAAAAAAAGTTTACTATAATTAATGTTCCAAACAAAAATAATTCAAACAATAGTAATATTTATTTAGATTTCCAGACAAGTATGATTAAAAATTTTAATCACTCACAGTCCGTCAACACGCTGTCTAAATCAATTATAACCCGTACAAAGAGAGTAAGTGGGGCAAGAAAGAGCTACACTATTTTATGAGTTTATGTACCCAACTTCTCCCTTATTTTCTAGAGAATTTGTCTGGAATTTGGCAGAGTTGTTCCTCATAGACTAAGGATGTTCGCGTGATTTCATTTCTTCAGTGGAGATAGTTTACTAACGCCTTGTGTATTGGGTTCCCTTCAAGATGAATAAAATCATCTGGCGTTAACCAAATAAAATACTAAAAGTGGCGTCCCTATAATGAAGGGGTTAATGGGAGGAGATTATTTCTCTCCGAAATTGTTTTAGTTTCATAATATATCTGATAAAACGTAAAGTGTATCAAGATATGTAAAGATATGCGCCTATTTTTGTAATGCTCTGTGTAGCCTCGTCGATCTAAAACGATAAGACAAACATTTATTGTTCTGACTGATTTATTTCCTGGCGTTTACTGGTGTGGGGTTGGAGATGAGTCAGGAGGAGCTGTTTACTCAAAGCTAATATGCCTTCTTTGTCTTCATACAGCTCTCGTATATTATAGTATATATACGGAACTGTTTCTCTGAGTATTTATACACCACAAAGATATCTTCTCTATGACTCACTACTATATAGAGATTTGTATGGTTGTTTTATATACTCATACAAACACACATATTCTAAAATACATATTACCTTTGGGTAGAATGTTACAAAACTTTCCTCACTTGTCTTTAGTCTATAAAAATGAAGAGCCAGCTGTGGTTTACTAGATAATGGAAGCGTTATAAATCCGCCCCAAATTACCGGATGTGAACCATCTTGTTGGCACCTGCCCATCTATCAACCCTAAACACCATTTATAATCAAGTATGGTGAAAATTCCGTAAATCAGTATGTGGTGGACTGATTTTAATGACGAATGGTTGTAGACTCACACAGACATAAAGATACACACACACACACACACACACACACACACACACACACACACACACACCTCACAGACGATCATGAAGGAGACCCATCTACGTCTCTTTATACCCCTTATGGCTGGCTAGAGGACCGGCAACAACATGAAGAGCTAAATGTCCCTGATGGCCTAGAGAAGTAACTAGACGTGAAGATGATAAAAACTATCTCAGTAATTAAATAAAAGAAAGAAAATAAGAGATGGAGGGAGAAAACAGAATATTAAAAGTTTGAATAAATAAAATAACAAGAAAATACAAGTTATTGAGATCGAATTATTACCTGGTTACAGAAAACGCCAATAGTTCTAAAAAAAATTCTTGAATGATACCTGACCAACTTTCAATGTAAACGGAAGTGTGAAATCGTGTCGGAAGTGTACACCTACTTAGTTCTTTAGGAGCAAAATTAGCTGAGGATGTACCCTTGAGCGTGGCCAGAACGTAGTCAGCTATACTCGTGTTAGGTCAACAAACAAGACCCATACTAAACATTCTTTCTGTCTCCATGAATAGTCTGGCTTCCGTGTTCCACCCATGAAGAGAAACGGTGCCCGGGTAATGATGATGAACGTGGGAGGTGGTGTGGTGACGTGGGGGGGTGGTGTGGTGACGTGGTGTGATGACGTGGGAGGTTGGAGGTGGTGTGGTGACGTGGGGGTGGTGTGGTGACGTGGGAGGTGGTGTGATGAAGTGGGAGGTTGGAGGTGGTGTGGTGACGTGGGAGGTTGGAGGTGGTGTGGTGACGTGGAAGATATATTGTTTTATGCCGTTAAACAATAGTAAACACAATAAAAATAATAATAGAATTGTTGATATATCGCCTTTAAAAACTATGTCGAGGTATTGTTTAAATAATTGTAAAGGGTCTTCACTAAATATTCAAGTCAGTTTGGGCCGTCAATTCAGGCGTATTTGAGAGCAATTGTAGTACATCTCTCAACTTATCTTGAAGACTCTGGCGACCTTCGGAATCTTTTATCTGCATCACTCAAAATCTCCTGCATGTGGCATAGCTTGATCTCCGTATGTTTGTTTCAACCTATGGTGAGTTTATGGTGTAGTTTTATGGAGCCACCGGGAAAATGTTATAGTCGTCCATGAGTTACAAATCTCCTCGTACGAACGTTCTACTGAGACTAATTGATTGAAACGTTAACCTCTTCACTGATGTTTGCTAAGATAACTAATTTGTCTATTGAAGCTTATTCTTGTAATAATAATGATTCTCAAGTGATGAAGCCAGCCTTATTAATGACTGAACAACCCTTTTATACATATGCTCCATGACAACAACCAGCCACTTGTTTTGGAGAGTCTAACTTAAGAAATTAATTGAGAAATAACACGATACATTTGTAAATCGTTAATGTTTACACAATCTACAAATGATTTACAAATGTATCTGATTATTTCTCAATATGTTTCTTAGCTTTGAGTTAGAGAATGACACATGTAACCCAAACACAGCATTAAGGATTAAACTAGAGGTTGTTAGTGCTACTTCCCTTCACCTCTTGGTAAACAACACGAGACGCAGGTGGCGGGTGGCGGGGTGGACGGCATCTCCGTGTCTTGAGTGAGCACTTATCAATCAATACATCTTTGTTTCTAGAAATTTCAACAGATAAACGACGGATAATAACAGTTGCCATCATCAGAGTGGTGAAATGTGGGTACTTTTAGAACAAGTTGGAGACGGACTGTAGAGATATTCAGTGACAAATATATATATAGTTTTACAGCATCTGTGAAGCAAATACACCATAAACTAAAAAGCATATCACTTAATTAATCTCTCAAACACCATAATTTTCTCCTCAAGTCGCTAAGTGACAAGTTGAGCGAATTACAGAGACATGAAAGAGACAACTGAAGAATGATTATTGCAAAGGGAGCATCTCTATAAAGGTTGAATATTATCGAACCTTTTTTTCATTTATCTCAGTGAAATACCCTCAGCTATAACCTATAATAGTGAATTAATGTTTAAAACTTTATAAAAAAATGTACAAGATGTTTCTTTACCAGACACTAAAGTTCTATTACAAATTTTTACGCATAATTAACACTAAATTTCCCGGGTCACACTTTTTACGAAACGGCTAATAAATAAACAAACACAACTTATACGCTTGACAAAAGAAAAACACAGAGGGCATGTGTCGTTTTGTCTCGCATTCATAACGTTCTGACAAGCAGCACGAGTCGTTCTATATAAAGCCTCCCTGGCCTGTGGATTACCAGTCGAGTTATTACGTTACGGGTTGTCAGCTCAGACCTTGCACCGCCGTCACCCTTACTCGTTCTCCATACGCCATAGGTGAAGAGCATCATCTCTCACGTAATCTGCTAAAGTTTCAAACTATTTAACTTTTCTCGTCTTTCCCTTCAACTATAATCAATCATCATCTAAAAAAAACCCTAATTAACTCCATCTCTGTTATTTACACCGCTAAATTATCTCTCTATAGGCGAGTATCTTGGTTACATTATGAACCTTCTTATGCGAATAGTTCCACTGCTTCTATGTTTGGTTATATATCGATAAATAGGATGGTGTTTGTTAATGTCCCGTCTTATTTGCTCTGTGTGTGTTCCTTATGCACGCAGAGGTCAAGGGATGGGTCACGTAGTCACCTTTGTCCCTCTACCTGGGTGAAATAGGTAATTCAACTCGTTTTATATAATGTGTTTGACTCATTTTGCGCTCGATAAATTTAACATATTATTAACATTTAAATACAATGCCAAAAATAAGTAAAAAAAAAAGTAAATTAGTAAGTTTTCGCTACTTATACCAACACGGGTAAAAAATCTTAATTATGTATGGTTGATACTTTCTCCAGTCCTCTAGTCATACCATTATTGATACAACAGTTATATAGTGTAGTTATTACTTCTATTACTAATTATATGAATGTCAGTAAAAACAAGTAAAAACATCACTGTATTTGTAAGCTATTTTTTTTTAAGACTTAATTCGCATCGGCAGTGTTGGTGTAGTGCCGACACTGGCAGACACACCAGAACTAATGTAACGCCAACACGAGAAATCAACAACATCTGGCCCGTCTCTTCAACCTCGGAATGACATGCTTAGTGTTACCTCGCCAGACGAACGTTCGCTTGTCTTATGGGTGATTTTATTGTTGTTGTTGTTGTGTCTCCAGCCCTGCCATATCATCTCTGGGAATAAATCACTGTATCAACCGGGAACTAAATGCCTGATACACATTACTGCTACTGAAACTACGCTTATTGGTACCGACTGAGACCATTAGGCCATCCGTGACAGAGAGAAGGGAGACGATAAGAGAACAGTATTAAAAAAAAAAAGAAGATAAATACCTACACACACCTTTTACTGCCTGATAAGAATTCTGATGAGGTTTAATCGTCTGGAGGTATCACAAGTTCCTCTCTCCGTGGCAGGTGTGATCTTCGACATCATAACATCAGTGTAAAAGTTGGACGATTTTTTTTTTTATCTTTTTGTGTTTTCCTCCATGAACAAGAGTCTTCAAGTTGTTTTTAATTATAGTGTTTGAGTTATTAGTTTGTTTATTATTTACTTGTTTATATTAATGGTCTCTTGAGGATAATTATACAGTGTTGCTCCCCCAGTTCTTATAAACAGAGAGGGAAGAGACAGGTTTACTGTACGTAGGTGTAAAGTGATACTGTATTTGGCATCACAACACATCACCCTACCTGTCGTGATGGCGGCCAAGATCAGTAGCTGAGATGACACCAGTGATGAGGGGGGTACTGAGTGGCCCTTGTCCCTCCTCCACCACCTACTCCACCTACACCATCTCCACCATCACCACCACTACCTACTCCACCATCACCACCGCTACGAGGAGTTTCTCACTTGAACACACTCCTCCTCTCACCCTGGACACTTTCCAATTGTTTTTTTCTTCACTTGACCTGGCAGGTGCTCAGGTGTTTACGGTATTCAAAAGTGATTGTCTTCGCTTCCCCGTTTTGTCTTGTTTTGTTCTTTACACGCCAAGATGTGTGTGTGTGTGTGTGTGTGTGTGTGTGTGTGTGTGTGTGTGTGTGTGTGTGTGTAGATTTATTGTACGTGTGTATGATCGTCTTCCCCCTCACATCACCAGGCCTCAGGTATACACTCATCAGATACACATTGGCTGGTCGTCAGTACTTGTGGTGCCTCTGGTAATTACTATACACACCTTTCTATTATTTTTTCACTTATGCCTTTGGACTAAAAAAAAAAAAGTATTTATTTTATTCAGTTATTAGTTTATATTTGTCAAGCTAAATAGGGATAACTTGTTTTCTTTTAACTTACTGAAAAGGCATTCATATATGTAGTAAAATTTACTCTGTTTTTGAGACGTCGTTTACCAGTATAAGAAGGTTAGGTCAGGTCAGGTTAGGTTAGGTTAGGTCTGTCTGTCTGTCTGTCTCTGTCTATCTTTTTCAGTCTGTATCTCTATATGTTTATCTGTTTGTTTGTCTCTATTTTTGTCTGTTTGTCTGCCCCCTCCTCTCTCTCTCTCTCTCTCTCTTTCTCTCTCTCCAACCTAACCTAACCAAACCAAATCTAACCTAACCTAACCTAACCTAACCAAACCTAATCAAACCTAACCTATAATCAATACCAATTACACAAAGCCAATTCTGGTACGTCTTTAACACACCTTCCTCCTATGGCCCTGTACACCATAGAATAGTTGTGGTATTACCCTTTTAAGCGCCTCTGCAGCTGATGACAGGAACGACAGCACACACACAGCTATAGATACATTTACCATTGGTTGTATTAGACAAGAGTATACACCTAGTGACTCATACACGTCAAAACGAATCACTCTCTCAAAATGGAAGGTGTGTGTGTGTGTGTGTGTGTGTGTGTGTGTGTGTGTGTGTGACTCAAGACAAACAACTGAGGGGGGAGGGGAGTGTCAGTGGTGGCAGGGGGATGACATTAGTGATTCATCAAGACCTCACATCAACACAGCGAGGGAAAAAAGGTCTTCAAGCACTCTCACCTACGCCTAAGTGTTTCTCTGTGCTTCCTGCTCTCATTTGTGCTTCCTTTCCTTCTGCTTTCGCTTGTTTGTCTTTCCTTTCTGTTTTTTTTAAATTCTTCTTTCATTCCTGTTTTGATTTGTGTTTGTTCCCTCCTGCCTTCACTACTCTCTCTCTCTCTCTCTCTCTCATGGTTACGCAGGTGTCACTAAAGATCAACCTTGATCTCATTGTCACAGGAAGTGGTCGTAGGCAGGTGTGTGTGTGTGTGTGTGTGTGTGTGTGTGTTGTCACGTCCAGGACTTATTGGACGTCAACACACTGTTAAATTATGTGTCTGTGTCTTGGTGTGGTGGCGGTGATGGTGGTTAAGGATTGTTGTAGGGTGGTGGTTGTTTTGGTGGTAGTGTTATGGACGGTGGTTAGTTATGATGGTGGTGGAATGGTTGATAATGAAGGCAGTTATGGTTGGTAGAAAAACAATGGTGATGGTGGTAATGTTATGGGAATGTGTGTGTGTGTGTGGGGGGGGGTTGTAGTGGTAGATTGAGTGGTGTTTGTGGGGGTGTTGAGATGGGCGATGGCAACTTCTATGGAGGGTTGGAGGTGGAGGAGGTGGATGGGACTTCAGTGGAGGGGGGTGTTGGTGGAGATGGCGGTGGTAGAGGAGGGGGCGTTGGATGGGGTGTGGCAGTGGTAGGGGAGGGGGTCGATGGTAATGGGGTTGACGGTGGTAGTGGTTGGTGGGGTGGTGACAGTAGCGTGGGTGGGTCGTGGGTGGTTGGTTAACTGCACGGGCCACACAGAACAGGTAACTCTTGGGCTGCAGTTTCCTCGATATATCTAATTTATGAGCCCGGCGGTGAGACCCACATTGCTCTACACACACACACTGGTTTACTGTGGTTTATTGGGGGGTTTGTTTTGGCATTTATTCTCCCCAGTGACCGGCAGAGGATGAGGAACCTGATGGACGCTATCCAAATCTTCCAACTCTTGCTCTACTTCGCTTCTCTCTCTCTCTCTCTCTCTCTCTCTCTCTCTCCACTCTTTCTCCACTCTCTCTCTCTCTCTCTCTCGCTCTCTCTCTCTCTCTCCTTCTTATATACACAATTACAACTTCCGGCTTACAGGAATGGCGTCAACCTTCCGCCTCTATAAAATTAAGAACCTCTTGACCGAACACTTTTTATACCACACGTCTTAGAGATAATGCGTTCAAAGATGGAGTCTTGCATTCGTACTTGGCATAAACTTTTACGAGAATATTTACGTTTGCTCATGTAACTGTTTGTACTATAACTATAAATCATGAATGTTTTTTTTTTAACGTTTATTTACAGAGACAATTAATTAGCGGGAAAACACAAAACACAATTTGAAGAATAGCGAGAACAGACGATGTAAATTTTCCTGCCAGAGACGAGCGGCTCAGCACACTACACATTAGAGGAACTATCATTAATGTCCAACCATCTCCTTGGTATTTTATGGGTGATATTTGTGCACCATAAATCGTGGGAGTCTTCCTGAAGGGTGATATTGGTGTAGTGGGCGTTACCATGGAGGGTGATATTGGTGTAGTGGGCGTTACCATGGAGGGTGATAATGGTGGAGTGGGCGTTACCATGGAGGGTGATAATGGTGGAGTGGGCGTTACCATGGAGGGTGATAATGGTGGAGTGGGCGTTACCATGGAGGGTGATAATGGTGTAGTGGGCGTTACCATGGAGGGTGATAATGGTGGAGTGGGCGTTACCATGGAGGGTGATAATGGTGGAGTGGGCGTTACCATGGAGGGTGGTGGCGTTACCATGGTGTTGGTGTAGTGGGCGTTACCATGGAGGGTGATATTGGTGTAGGGCGTTACCATGGAGGTGATAATGGGCGTTACCATGGAGGGTGATAATGGTGTAGTGGGCGTTACCATGGAGGGTGATAATGGTGTAGTAGGCGTTACCATGGAGTGATAATGGTGGAGTGGGCGTTACCATGGAGGTGGTGGAGTGGGCGTTACCATGGAGGGTGATATTGGTGTAGTGGGCGTTACCATGGGGGTGATATTGGTGTAGTGGGCGTTACCATGGAGGGTGATATTGGTGTAGTGGGCGTTACCATGGAGGTGATATTGGTGTAGTGGGCGTTACCATGGAGGGTGATATTGGTGTAGTGGGCGTTACCATGGAGGTGATAATGGTGGAGTGGGCGTTACCATGGAGGTGATATTGGTGTAGTGGGCGTTACCATGGAGGGTGATATTGGTGTAGTGGGCGTTACCATGGAGGTGATATATGGTGTAGTGGGCGTTACCATGGAGGTGATATGGTGTAGTGGGCGTTACCATGGAGGGTGATAATGGTGTAGTGGCGTTACCATGGAGGGTGATAATGGTGTGGGCGTTACCATGGAGGTGATAATGGTGGAGTGGGCGTTACCATGGAGGGTGATAATGGTGGAGTGGGCGTTACCATGGAGGTGATAATGGTGGAGTGGGCGTTACCATGGAGGGTGATTGGTGGAGTGGGCGTTACCATGGAGGGTGATAATGGTGTAGTGGGCGTTACCATGGAGGGTGATAATGGTGTAGTGGGCGTTACCATGGAGGGTGATATGGTGTAGTGGGCGTTACCATGGAGGTGATAATGGTGTGGGTTACATGGAGGTGATATTGGTGTAGTGGGCGTTACCATGGAGGGTGATAATGGTGTAGTGGGCGTTACCATGGAGGTGATATTGGTGTATGGGCGTTACCATGGAGGTGTAGGTGTAGTGGGCGTTACCATGGAGGGTGATATTGGTGTAGTGGGCGTTACCATGGAGGGTGATATTGGTGTAGTGGGCGTTGGAGGTGATATTGGTGTAGTGGGCGTTACCATGGAGGGTGATATTGTGTAGTGGGCGTTACCATGGAGGGTGATATTGGTGTAGTGGGCGTTACCATGGAGGTGATATTGGTGTAGTGGGCGTTACCATGGAGGGTGATATTGGTGTAGTGGGCGTTACCATGGAGGGTGATATTGGTGTAGTGGGCGTTACCATGCGTTACCATGGAGGTGATATTGGTGTAGTGGGCGTTGCCATGGAGGTGATAATGGTGGAGTGGGCGTTACCATGGAGGGTGATAATGGTGGGTGGGCGTTACCATGGAGGTGATAATGGTGGAGTGGGCGTTACCATGGAGGGTGATAATGGTGGAGTGGGCGTTACATGGAGGGTGATAATGGTGGAGTGGGTGGAGTGGGCGTTACCATGGAGGGTGATAATGGTGGAGTGGGCGTTACCATGGAGGTGATAGTGGGCGTTACCATGGAGGTGTGAGTAATGGTGGAGTGGGCGTTACCATGGAGGGTGATAATGGTGGAGTGGGCGTTACCATGGAGGTGATAATGGTGGAGTGGGCGTTACCATGGAGGGTGATAATGGTGTGAGTGGGCTTACCATGGAGGGTGATAATGGTGGAGTGGGCGTTACCATGGAGGGTGATAATGGTGGAGTGGGCGTTACCATGGAGGGTGATAATGGGGTAGTGGGCGTTACCATGGAGGGTGATAATGGTGTAGTGGGTTGGAATGTTTACTACCTTTGACATCTTGCATCGTAGACGTAACATTTTCCACGGTGAAGCAGACCTGACTTGGTGGTATACCGTCATAACAATTCCTATCTCAATATTTACGTGACCTAAATTGAACTAAACTGTAGCTATTCTAAGTACCTCCTCCCTCCCCCAAAAAAAAAAAAAATTAACACAGCTCATTTGCATTTAACGAGGTGTTGTTACTTAGGGTTAAAATGAAGTAGTAGTTAACTGACGAGTTGGTTTTTGTTTTCTATGGGAATATATGGGATGGATATGAGATAGAAATGGTATAATCGCGTTGGTGTGTGTTGGTGTGCGTTGGTGCGTATTGGTGTGTGTGTTGGGAGGAGAAGGAAGAGGTATACTAGGTCGTGCTTAGCTACCGGTATCAACACACCACACATCAGCACCAACAACTTACTCCACGGTTCCTGCCACTCGTAAAACCAACACCTACAAGGCAGCAAAAAAAATAAAAAACCCACCGTCTCCTTTAACCGTTGGAACCATTACCCACACCGTAGCAACAACAATAACACTATCTTAGCATCTTCTCCCGGGTACAGATCATTACCATCAGCCGGCACTTGAAGGGATGGGTCTCAAAGGGGCAAGTATCTAGGGGTGATGGAGCATGGCGAGATATGAGATGCTCCCTCCACCACCTACCTACACCTTGTCAAGATTACCCCCCACACACTGACGCTGCCACACGTCCCCAGCACACGGACCACGTTCTTGATCGGTATCACAGCTGCGGGTACACATTATACACACAGTCGTCTGCATGGAGCGAAGTATCTTGCAAATCCCTTCATATTTTAGGCTTGTCCTCCCTGTCGCCTCCGTCTGTCTGACGTCAGAAATGAACTAAGAGGAATGTATTTAATATGATAATAATATGTGTGTGTGAGGTGTGTGTGTGTGTGTGTGTACGTACGTATATTTTACAGTCATTCTCCACGAGGAACAACACTCTACATCTGTTCTATATGACAGTAGCAGTATGGCTGATGTGTGTGGTCGTCTGTCATAGCAGAAGGTCGTCGCCCTTCACCTTTTGGACGCGACAACCTTGCCGGCTCCTCCTTCAATACCTTTACACTTACCCAAGGCCCCCACCTACCTGACGGAGACAGCTCGCCTCGCCCTGCTGGTCTGCTGACGAACTTATGAGGATAATTTGATAACGAATAGTTGGATTTGGGGAAAAAATTGGCATAACTTGTGGGTAGGTTAGTTTGGTGAGCGAGGGTGGAAGTTGGCAGTGGTGGGCAGGTGGTGTCAGGGAGTCACCATGAGAATCTTAGTTCCTCGCCGGCTGCTCAGACTTTTTTGTTCTTACTTCCCGAGACGAACGAGATACAACGAGAAGTTTGTCTGACTATTACTGAACCAAATCCAAGCTAATTTTCTAGGTCATATAAATTCCCGATTTGATTTAGCCTGATGGAAATACTTGACACGAAAGCGACCTCATTTTAACTCCTGTCTTGTGTGTTAGTTAAGTGTCAATTTGTTTAAGAATAATCGAACACCTAACCACAAACAAGATCGAATAATTACTTTTTAATATAATTGATACGAGATTACATAGGTCCTGATTTGATTAAGATTCACCGAGAGATTCTTAAAACAGATTTCTTCGCCTTAAGGTTATTTTTGGGAGGACTTCTGATTCTGGCCATTACCCGTGCAGAGTCGTCTTATCAAGCTAAGTTATCAGTTTTAATATTCCTATCCTAAAGATCTTCCTTAAATTCAATTCATTCTTACCAACACTCTTTACCAAGCTTATATATTTCCAATTAATCTTTTGGGTAGGACGAGGGAGTTAAACCATCATCATCAAAAAGGTTTAACTATCAGCCCTTAGATATAACGTTCTGGCTAAACTGCTTGTTAAACCCTCTTGGGAGACGCTGTACCTTCCCTATAATGTTGCTATTCCTTTATATCTTTCCCTCCATCGATGTTTTTTTGTTGTCTTATGATTATCTAAATTCCTCTTCTTCGCTCTTGTAAAGTTTGTCTTATCTTCTAGCTCGTGTTTGTGATCCTTGAATAATATTTGTTTGTCGTTTTATCAATGTTTTTGTTTTGATCCGGTCACGTCTGTTTCTTCCTCCACTTACATTAATTTTTTTATGTTGTCCTCTGCAAACGTTTATCTTCATTCTCTAACGTTTGTGTTTTCTTCTGGTAACGGTTTTTTGTCTTTCTCAAACAATGTTCGAGTCTTCCTCAAAATCGTTCGTATCTTCCTCAAAAACGTTCGTATCTTCATCAAAAACATTCGTATGTACCTAAAAATGTTCGTATCTCTCAAAAACGTTCTTATCTTTCTCAAAATCGTTCGCATCTTTCTCAAAATCGTTCGTATCTTCCTTAAAATCTCCCATATCTCTCAAAAACGTTCGTATGTACTTCAAAAACGTTCGTATATTCCTCAAAATCGTTCGTATATCTCAAAAACGTTCGTATCTCTCAAAATCGTTCGTATCTTCCTCAAAATCGTTCGTATCTACCTTAAACAACCTCTATGTCTCTCTCTCTCTCTCTAGTCACCATTATGTCACCCTACAAACCAGGAAGGTGCATCAGGTGGAGTGCAGCTCTCGTCACCTGTCCTCATTAAGATATCAAACACGTATTTACTATCACCTGCTGCATTTACGTCTCCGATTTATGAGATCTTCGGGAGCCAGACGTCAAAACGGAAGGTCGAGTTGGTGGTGAAGGTCGTTCCCCCAACCTGGTCTGTCTTGATACTTATTTGGGAGACTGTGTGTGTGTGTGTGTTGGTGATAAGGATGTTATCTCTTTGCTTATGGGACAGGAAAGAACCCTTGACCAAAGTTCATAATGACACAACTGCTTTATTGTCTGAAGGGTAAATATAAAACATCAGATACTTGATGTTTTAGGGGAGTGACGAGGATGTTGTTGTGGTTATAGGAGGAGGGGGTTTATAAGCGTTGAGTTTGTTCCAATAATGTCATCTTTTTTTTACCAGAACCCACACTATCACCCACAGTACATGACCCACACTATTACCCACAGACAGGCACCCGACCCACACTATCACAGACAGGTACACGACCCATACTGTGGTGACCCACACTATTACCCACAGACAGGCACCCGACCCACACTATCACACAGAGGCTGGTGGACGTTGCAAGAGCCGAGACATCCAACAAATTTAGACAAACATAACCTCTATCCTCTTATAATTGATTCAACTTTATTAATACCATGGTATGATTAAGAAATGTTTTGCATTTTATTAGATTAAGTAGAATTTAGTGGAGAAGTCTTTCATCTAATATATCAAGGAAGTAAATGGTATGTGGCAACACTGACGGGGAGAGAGAGAGAAAGACCAGCACAACAACATAGAAGTGACAATCTTCTAAATGCTCCTCGAGTTTATTGTGTCTTTGAAAACTTTATTTCTCTGTATAAATAAATCCAATGGTCTGGTAAACAAAGAGAAGAAATGTAGGAGTATACAGGATGTGATTTTCTAGTAATTGTTTCATTGGGTTTTTAGTTTTCCTTGTAAATCTTAAGACGCAGGAAGATGTAAGTGTCAGTGCAATAATGGCGTGGTAACCAGAACTGTGTTGGTGTTGACAAGATGATCACAATCTTGTCTTTGGCTATGCAAGTCGGTGATTGACGTCAAAACAGCTTTAAAATGTGCTCTGCGTTTTTGTTTAATATTATAACACTAAATCAAGGCATTGTTAAGCAGGACGCAGCGAATAACAGTCTCTCCACAGTTATAAATAAATTCTCATTTCGTGCTTGGCAGGTTCCTCTCTTTTGGTCCAAACACTTCTTGACGAGATGAACCATTCCTTCCCACCAATATTACCATTACTGCCTCATACCGCATCTGTGGGCCAACAAAAACATCTGTTGTTATTTTCTTGATCCTCAACAACAGTCAACAGATCTTTTATCACAATACCACCACCGTCTATCGTCCTCCTCTTCCTCCTCCTCTCTTCCTCCTCCTCTCCTCCTCCTTCTCTCCTCCTCCTCCTCCTCCTCACTGATATGCAAGGTCTCAAGTACATCAACATCACCTTATAACCATACAACATTAACACGATAAACGACCTGTGACAGCATTACACTTTATCACCGAGGTTCTGGCACGACACCTACAGTAAGCCATTCGAACAAAACACTGCTGTTCGTTCGTGCCATCTCAAGGTGTCGTTTGATCAACCAGACTGTGTATTATTTTCTCTCGTTTATTTATATCTTTCTCGTTAGTACATCTTAATAACGTCTTTTACTGATTCGTTACTTAGGTCGAATTACACGCGACACAACTTACAGCGAAAAATCTGGCTACAATGTCATTAACTCTTGCCTGGGGTGATGGAAAATACTCATCATCCACTTCCTATATCATCACCTTCCTGCATCAATACATTACTATGTCTTTACACTGCCGGAAAATTACACTGTTACACACACACACGGACAGACAGACGCCCACCTTTACTGTGTATCTGTTTCGGAGCGACCAGAGAGGGTTACAGGCCAGCTGGTGACCACAACAAACTTTGGCTCCCTCGTCCAGCACTCAGCCTCTAGACCTCTCGTGCAGTGAAATGGACCAGCAACACAGTGATCTTGTGGCCCGGTACAGTACATACACACACACAGCCTGTCTGGCATTGTGGACCAGCAACACAGTGATCTAGTGGCCCGATACAGTACACACATAGCCTGTCTGGCACCATGGACCAGCAACACACTAGTCAACTCGGATAGAACCGCAGTAGAGGCTGGTGGTCCTCACAGTCCTCATAAGTTTACGTTCCCCACCTGTAAACTTGTCTGAAATGGCCTCGTGTTACCCGGGGTTGTGGGCGTCTGAGACAGTATTTACCATAGCACTCCTCTCCTAGCTACTGCAACTCTTTGTCTGGTATTTTAACTTTTAACAGAATACTGACTGTAGAATTGAAATGATGAGATCGTCTGGACGGCTGAGATTATTAACAGAATACATATTAAAGCGTGTGGCATTAATGGTAAATATTGTGAACGCATTTCGCTAACTAGTGTCCTTCCCTACTGAGGTTTCCCGGATTTTTTTCTTCCATATTGACTACATAACAGAACCTCATCTAATGCTTCTCGCCTGGTTATATAAACTATGGAGGGAAAAAAAACTTGATATTCGAGGTAGTGAGAGAAGCGGGCAGCGATGATGACTGTGTATGTGTACAGTGTGTTGGGATCCTTCTCTCCACCTCGGGATCTGTGTTACAAGGCAAGGCCCTATGGGGTAAGGTGAGGCAGGATGTCTTTAATCGAACTGATTTAAGATTTGATGGTTGTCTCCTCGGTATTTGGCGAGCACCTCGGCCACGACCACGTCACCATCACAAAATAATTGATGAAGAATGAAAAAAAAAACAGTGACGGTTACGTATTGCTTCCTTAGATAGCATTTAGTAAATATTTGTCTGTGTTCGGTTACCAGCTGCCGTCACCGTTGATGTTTCAGATGGCAGGTACAGTAGGACTGAGGGTTGACGGGTGAGTGAGCCAGGGTTAGGCGCCTCCACGGACCAGCAACTAAAACGAACCCAGGAAACAATTTGACACGTCTCACCTTTCAACATAACTAATTAACTAAAACAAAAATGACATATTGTTAGTAAAAAAATCCACATTAGGTTTTCTTGAAAATTAATATGTATCTTATAACCTTAAACTCCAAGCTATTTAGAGTTTGTGTGCTGCATGGTGAACAAAGCCTTTCTCCAGGCAGTACGCAGTTCAACCATTCTCAACGAAAATATACCGATATATTCTCCTGACGATGTTATTGAAAACTGTAAATCAAGTCCAAAATAAAGTTATTGCAATTACTGTAGCAAGTCTTAGCACTGTACATTCTCTTCGCCAAATTGAACTCACAGACGAGTTCCTTATGACTTGAAGTGTGCGCCTGAGTGAAAAAAAAATTAAGGAATGAATCAAAACAATCATTATCTCTTCATAAACACATTCTAAAAGATAACACAGTTTCTCCCAAACATTATGTACAGAACGGAATTTAGATATAAATATTATTCCATAAGGTTGAGAGTTCACCAGACACACACCTGTAAATGGGCCGCACCTCTTCTTCGTTTGTTTACATCCTCCTGAGTTCGCACGAGCTATCACGGAGGAATGAAAAGCAGCATAATTCTTCTCGGATTAACTCCAGTCTTGGCAAAATACAATGCAAGGCTTCCTCAGGTACTTTTATTAAAGACAAAACAATAATTTATAGTTTGTTGAAGTATGGCTAAAAACGTTTTGCCTTTCAGGTTTGGCAGGATGCAAGTGGACTGCACCCGCATACTTCTTCCGTTTTTACCTCGCAATTCAAGCCATCAATCCTGTTACCTTTACCCAGACATGGTGTAGACGTTATATACACACGGCATCAAGGGTTAGCGTTAGAGGAGGTGAGGGGAAACGAACACAATCTCGGTTTAGTTATATACAAGACTGATAAACACTGAAGCGTCTTACACGATCACTGTGCCTCCTCCTGACGAAACAAATGAAATATAAGAGTCGGTAAGGTCATCTTTAACTGTCAACTTTATGTAGTAGCGAAACGGAACCAGTTACATGACGTGTGTGTGTGTGTGTGTGTGTGTGTATGTGTGTGTGTGTATGTGTGGTATGTGGTGTTAAGTGCTGGATGTAGGTCACGCTGGCTGAGAGAGAGAGAGAGAGAGAGAGAGAGAGAGAGAGAGAGAGAGAGAGAGAGAGAGAGAGAGAGAGAGAGAGAGAGAGAGAGAGAGAGAGAGAGAGAGAGAGAGAGAGAGAGAGAGAGAGAGAGAGAGAGAACATTTGGACGAGACACAGCAAGTGGTTGCCTGGCCTGAAGCCCCTTCACACTACAGAACTTCCTCATATACACACCTGTATACCTGCGTGACTACCTAATACACACACCTACATACTGAGATATATCGATAAATACCTGTAGTTGTTCTGGCTGAATGAATTAGAAAAGAAAATCCCACTTGGATGCAGGTGTCAGGACTTCGTAAGCGCGCCACTATACTGGAGCTCTTGGTGACAGTAACGTGGAGGGCGACTTAAAACTGTCCCGTTTGTTATCTCACCTCACACTTGTCTGTCTTCATATCCCACCTTATCTTTTATCTTTCTTCCTTAGCTCACTTTAACACCTGTAGCTTTACTATCTCCCTTCAACACCTGTCCCTCATTACTTCACCTCAACACCTGTCCCTCATTACTTCACCTCAACACCTGTCCCTTATTACCTCACCTCAACACCTGTTCCTCATTACCTCACCTCAACACCTGTTCCTCATTACCTCACCTCAACACCTGCCTTTCCTCATCACTTTACCAGTCATTTATTTACTAAGTTACAGATATCATTGATGACTTACAAGTTTAGCTTAGGTCAGGTATTTCTACAATTATAATCTCAGCAGACACCAGACGTCTTTGGGTACTAAATGTTTTTTGTATGGATTTTTATAATTAACATAAATTGCGAAAACTAAACATTCTGCAAACACCACAAAGTCTTCAGCACAACGAATGTTTCTGGAGAAAAAAATTAAAATATTTGAAATTTTTTATACATAAGATCATTTCTCGAACAGCAAAAATTTATACAGAAATCATTAATGATTTTCAAACGTCAAAGTCATCACGTTTAATGTTATCAGCTCATGATATTGACGAATGCAGTAATTCTCTTAGGCGGCATGAGCTCTTATTTCATTAGGATTAGATAGTGAATTCTTAATCAAACCTCGAGCTATTTTATCTATCTGTCTACTAGGCGTATATTCAACCATGGGATATATACAAGCTATTTCCAGTATCCCCATCCTCACAGTGCACTCAGGCAGGTGGATAGAGATAGAGCAAGGGATATTCTCTGTGTTCTGTATCACGAACTGAGGAGTGAAGTGAAGTACAGGAATCTCGTGGCCTAATTCTTATAAACTTTGAAATTCACTTAATCCTATCTGGCCGATGCGCAACTGTTTCGGTATCACTAGGTAGGATCTTTTACCTTGTAATAATTGTGGGATTAGATGCCACGTCATTTTAAGCAATCGTTTTTATGTTGAGAATGGGATGGGCTGTTTTAACTTCTGTAGTAGTATATTAGCTGTAAATACTGGATATTGTTATTGAGAGATCTTTGATGTGCGAAAGACAGACCGGAAGATGATAAGACAATGTTCGTAAGAAATGATTAAATTGGTAGTAGTGTATTTAAGTCAACAGCAAAAGCGACGAAAATAAAACCTCAGTGTCAGGCTAACAGCAGGACGATGACAGAAGCAGGCTGGATCAACAGAGGCAGAAAGACAGTGGTAACAGAAAGGAGGTACAGTCAACAGTAGGAAGACGGGGAAACAACAGTATGTCAACAGCAGGACAATAGCTGCAGCAGGATGGGTTGAGAGCAAGACGAGGGATGTCGCAGGCAGCAGGTAGGGTTGGTGGGCAAGGCACCAGGTAAGGGTGGTAGTGGTGGTAGGAGAGGTAGTAGGTAGAGGAAGTGGTGGAAGGAAGCAGCAAGCAGCAAGTAGGGGTGATGTGGGAGGCAGCAAGTAGGGGTGGTGGGGGAGGCAGTAGGTCCGGCAGTATTGTGTTCGTGGCCACCACCACTAACAGAGTATTTTTGGCCGGCCCGCCGACCCTCTCCTGCTGATGTTGTCGTTGTTGTTGTTACTGCTACTGCTCCTGCCCCTTCCCGGTTCTTGTTGCTGTTACTGATACGACTGCTGCACTATCTCAGCTTTAAGTGAAGCTTTAACTACAGCTGCTGCATCCCAGAGCCCTTACTGCTGATATCTCTTCAGCTGTAGCATCGTCGTGCTTCATGTTTATAATTTAATAACAACTTTTATATATTTCCTCCATGGGTCTCAACCCCAGCCCAACAGTTACTGTCATTACTTCCTTTTGTTGTCACTCTGAACTCCGTTCCTGCTGCTGAAACTTCGGTCAATCAGCAGCTGTGTCGAGTAGTCACCTCTCCACAGCTGTGCCACAGCTGTCAGCTGGACCCGATCAGCAATAAATCCCGCTTGTCAGGGACGCGAGGGTCACCTGGCGGGGCGGAGGACCTTCTTAGGAGTGGCCAGGTGCTGGGGCTGACTTCACCCCCTTAGCCAAGGCTAGTTTGGCAGCTACTGCAGGCCAGGGATCACCTGGCGGTGTCGCGGTTATCACCTGGTTCACACACACACCCACACCCACACACACACACACACATGACGTTGGCCATTCGTAACTAAGGGAAACGAGTGTCACTGTCTTCCTGTCTGGACTGCAGATTATGTTTGTTTATCTGTGTGTGTGTGTGTGTGTGTGTGTGTGTGTGTGTGAAGGTAAGTTCAGGCCGAGACGATAATTTCCTAGACCAAAACGACACAGCACAGTATACGTCGTGGTGTACTGGTCGACCTTCTGCTTTATGCTCCTTCATGCTCGATAAACCAGGAGTTGGAATCCCTCGCCAAGGCAACCAATTTGTCAAGAGTACTTCCTCCCACTGTCGTGTTCACGAAGCAACAAACAGTCAGGTTTATGTACTGGAGTCGACTATTGCAGGCTCGTAGTTTAGGAATTTCTTGAATAAACACAAATATCGGTGGTACGTAGATTTGGGTCCTCGAAATCAACCAGGAGAGTCCGTGAAAATCTTACCCGAGAAGGAACAACATCACTCTCTTAGGGTCGAATGGTTGTGTCTTACTTTAGGGAGTCTTTAGGGCTGGATAAGGGTTTTTATTCTTACCTTAAGGGGATATAAAATTAAGATAAAAAAATTCCATGTTTAAGGGAGCTTTAGAATTTATTAAGGTTTTATTTACTTACGTTAACCCAGACAAAATTCTCCCATCAATTCTGAAACCCTTTAGGCTTGTATCTCACTGCTGTTGTGATGAGGGGTCAGTCTCTAAGTACAAATAAATACTGAAATTATTCCTATCTCTGTATATGTCTATAATGACTAACTCTACATATCTGTAATAGCTCTTAATACATGACTGTAAAAGCTATTATTAATATGTATTTATCAAACGAATCATATACTCGTGTAAAAAACTAATCAGTGTTGTCTGTATAAACTGTAAACAAACTAAATGGTATGGTATATGTCAGTAAATAATAGCCACACTTATCTGTAAATAATAGCCACACTTATCTGTAAATAATAGCCACACTTATCTGTAAATACTAGCCACACTTAACTCTAAAATCCTAATCTTGTGAACCCAAAACCATGTAAGACTTCTGCATTGTTTACATCCTGGAGTAAATTTATCGTTCAGCTGTGAGGTCATGTTATACTCAGCTGTCAGTCCAGGCACGAGAGAGATGCAGTACACCTTCCTCCGCCCCGCCCAGCCCCGCCCCGCCCCGCCCCTCAATCTCTACCCCCCTCCTTACCTGTGTAAAATAATTGCCAACATCTATCGAACTTCTTCATACTTTAATTCTTGTGGTTTTTGTAATTATTATCATCCTCATTACCCTCATGACGTCATCATAACCCTATAGTACCATCCTCATTACCCTCATGACGTCATCATAACCCTATAGTGTCATCCTCATTACCCCCATGACGTCATCATAACACTATAGTATCATCCTCATTACCCCATGACGTCATCATAACCCTATAGTACCATCCTCATTACCCTCATGACGTCATCATAACCCAATAGTACCATCCTCATTACCCTCATGACGTCACCATAACCCTATAGTACCATCCTCATTACCCTCATGACGTCACCATAACCCTATAGTACCATCCTCATTACCCTCATGACGTCACCATAACCCTATAGTACCATCCTCATTACCCTCATGACGTCACCATAACCCTATAGTACCATCCTCATTACCCTCATGACGTCACCATCTCCGCTCACCACTGTCCAATTTAGATCCAAGACAAAGATACATTTCCTAATTAAGAATAAAAGACACATTTCCTAAATATTAGTAACGATACATTTCCTTAACAATATGAGATACATTTTCTATGCCCAAACGTAGGTACATTTCTTAGTACAAGCAAAAATACATTTCCCAGGAAGAATAGCGTCTCCCCCCCCCCCTCTCCACGCCCCCCCCCACCATGGTTGCTCTGTCTCTACGCGTGTTGGAGCTTAAGTTTGTTCTGGTTAAGTGCCACTTCAAGGGGTTCTTGCTTCCTCCTCACCCGGGATAGTTGGAGAGGGAGGAAAATGTGTAGGCCCGTGACGCCGCCAAGATCTCACACCTACACACACACACACGCGCGCACAGACACAGGCACACACAAACACACACACACAGCTATGCATTTGTGTGTGTGTGTGTGTTATAATCGAGAAATATCAACAAAGAAATGTTCATAAGTAGAACAGGCAGGATAAAACGTCAACCAGTGTGGCGACGTACAGACTGTCAAGAGCAGACAGCATATTAGTGCAGCAGAGGAAGACCTTGCAGCGGTTGGCAGGAAGGATGGTGTGGTGATGGTCGGGGTGATGGTGGTAATGGTGGATAGTGATGATTGTGGTTGTAGTGGATAGTGGTGATGGTGGTAGTAGTAGTGATAATGGTGGTATGGTACCGCAATCCACACCAATCTACCCCCACACCAATCTACCTCCACACCAATCTACCCCCACACCAATCTACCTCCACACCAATCTACCCCCACACCAATCTACCTCACCACACACCAATCTACCCAATCTACCCCCACACCACATAAGAGGTTTATTTCCTGGGAAATACGTTGTGGGAATACTAGTCGAAGATTAGATGTCGTTTTAATAAGTTGGGGAGGGTTTTTATGAAAGAGTCGGGAAGGAGGTGTAGGCTGACGTCTGTGTGAGGGAGGGTGGGAGGAGGAGGGGTGTAAGACAGACAGGGAGAGGGTGCAGGGGGAGATTTTTTTTTTTTTGGGGAAGTAGACACAAGTGTTCTCTCTTGAATTATGACCGTCCAAAATAAATGACCTACAGGAAGATTTAAGAGCTGGCAGAATATCAACACACACACACACACACACACACACACACACACACACACGTCCGTATTTTCTCTTGTTGACAATACACAAACACAAACAAAACGAAAACAAGAGCACCAAGAGCGGATGTAGCAGCTCATCTGTTTATGGCTGCCGAAGGTAAACACAAAGACCTTTCCGAACGACGACGATGAAGTCAGGATGTCAACAACGTTACTTCTTCGGTTTACTTCGACGTCACAAGAACCCAAAACTTCCTTAACTCAAGATTAATCATTTAAATATCTCAAAAGTCACATATATAAAACTTTTTCCCTTAAAACATAAGTAAAAAAAAAAAAAGTCAGACAAATGTTGTAAGGACTAACACGCCAAAGGAGAGAGTAGATTAAGGAGCCAAGGATTACATGGGAGACCTCTCGTTGTCAGGAACTGCGGGAGGGATTATACTTCTGAATCTACAGTACAAAGAGGTCTGTAACTGATGAGAGACAGGTCACACACACAGACACACACACACACACACACAAACACATACACTAAATGTAGTCACTTCCACAGGTAAAGTCGTAAGTTGGTCAATACCTGAGCTCAATAAAATCACTTAACCACAAACTATTTTATTATATGTAAAATAATGGAATGTGATTATTCAGGCAGGTAAAGGTAAGTCCAAACTGATCCTGCGACTGAGGTACCAAAGCGAGAAAAGACGATAATTGTAAGTTTTTCAAAGATTTTGGCACCTGTGGATGAACCAAACTTGAAATTCAGGAGAACCATACTTGGATTTAGTGTTCCCAAACACAAGTTAATCCCCTCTCTGCAAGCTTTTCTTTGAAGTTCTAAACACACCCGGACCAGGACGTCAGCAGCTGGGCACAGGAACATTTCTTTTACAACTAGAAAATTAAATAAATATAATGAGTTTTATTGGCCAGGTTGGGTGCCATGAGGAAGGTCTTGTCAATGTATGTTCGTTTATCTGCGTATGTATCATAATGTCATGTCTTCACCGACGAAGAACCGATTCATTTCATGGGTCATTCATCTAAACACAAATAATGAATATCTTAGTGCATGTGAAACACTGTAGGCGTGACAACCCTCTGAGCCTCAAACTGTGTCTGGATACACGACGTCACCACACCTCAAGACTTGTTCAAACCACTTTGCTGTTGTTCAACTCCGCGAAAGAAACATTTGAACTATTCCAAGAAAGATTTCCGGATTTGCTCCTGCGTATTAGTGGTAATTTCTCTTCAGGTCAGCCAGTTGTTTATGAGCACGTCTCTTAGTGCGCTTCATACTCATGTTCTGTGTCGCTACAGATGGGGATTTCCGCCACTCGCTGCGCAACAGTAAACACCATAACTACGCCAAGTGTTACTTAAGTCTACAAAGTGAAGTATTTATGTACGGGCAAAGAACGCAATTACTACCAGTAACAATTGGCATTAATTCCTAATGAAAGAAGCTTGATTAATGGTGCTAGTCTGACTATAAGACTTCTTAAAAGGGCTGGAAAGAAGTCGGAGACAGAGAAAGAAAACTAATCAAGCCACATGCCAAAGAAGATGTTTCTAATGGTTAATATTTGCCTCAGTCGCCACCCTGACAGCCGCTAAAAGTGAGTATCGATGTAACATCCTCAAGTGCCTTCATGGGTGAAGATAATGGGATATTTAACATTCTTTAGGCAGTAGGTTGGGGAAAAGACGGACACTGGTATGAATAAATTATTGGACAATAATTGTTTGTTCGGTTTCCTACACTCATGAGGCCAATTGGCCAAGGCCCCTGCAGGGGATATTTCTTTTTTTGAAAGGTTTCGACATTTCAAGGGTTTTGTGAGAGTGAATCATCCAAGTGGCACTGTGCCACCCTGAGGCACTGCAGTATACTCTCTTCTGATGTTTGCATAATACAGGAAAACACGAAGACCAAAGTTGTTACTGGAGGAAGTTTTAATACATCAAGGAATAACATAACATACGGATAAGGTATAACTTAGATAACACTGAACTAAGTTGTATCATTAGTTCTTAGCGTCTGTACTGTATAAAGTTGTGGTTATTGTTCATTATCTTTCGTTTAGTTTGACCACTCACAAACAATGAAGCCATGCTGTTTCCTTTTATTGTGACCTTTAACAGTACCATTGAGGTGTATAAGTAGTTTTGTTGTCTACAGCACATGACAATCAGTGAGGCCGCTAATGTAAGCGGAATCAATCGAACAAAATCACAGGAAAAAAAACCCGGGAAATATTCAAAGAAAGAAAGTAACCTAAGGTAACCAACCCTAACCTCTCCTGAGCCTCTTATCAATGAATTTTCTAAACATTACGTAGTATTATTTGGTAAATAATCATAAGTTTACACACTCGATCGATAACACACACACACACACACACACACACACACACACACACACGGACACACACACACACACGGACACACACACACGGACACAAACGCACATACACACACATGTACACATACAATACCCATAAAGACACACACACACACACACACACACACACACACACACATTCATACGCACACGCATCCACACACGCACGCACACACATATATATATATATATATATATATATATATATATATATATATATATATATATATATATATATATATATATATATATATATATATATATATATATATAAGCAACTGGGCTGGCCTGGATAAGGTGTGAGGGTGGCTGGCTAGGGTGTGGTTGCTCTTTTGGATTAAACAGAAAAGAAAGAAACAGAGAGAGAGAGAGAGAGAGAGAGAGAGAGAGAGAGAGAGAGAGAGAGAGAGAGCTGTTTCCTCTGACTCTGTGATAGGTATCTCCCCGTTACACACACACTGATGCCGGGACAAAACAACAAGAGTTGTCGTTAATGTGTAAATATTATCACTGACAGAGATAGTGAGGATGATTCGGATCAATACAAAACTTCACTTCTGAGACTCACAATTTTGGAGTTTTGGAGGTTGACAACAATAATGGCGGCGGGTGTTGTGGGGGGTGACGGGATGAGGGAGGGAGGGAGGGGGTGGGGCTGACCGTGGGCGTGGGCGGCGGCATTTGGCAACAGGGGCGTGCCAGCACCAACACTCGGGGGGCCGGGGATTCCCCAGTGTACGCCCTGTATATATACTGCTCTAGTGTAAATGGAAAATATATAGGTATGTGGGTCCTGAAGGCTGGTGATAAGGGCGTGGCGGCGGTGAGTTATCTGCGCTTGATGTATGCAGTCGAGGCTCGTCTGTCGCTGGTAGTGAGGGATGGGGAAGGTGGAGCTGTGTGCTGGGGAACTAGTAGCACTTGGCTGGGAGTGTAGGTGCTGCTGGCCCTCACTGGTAGTGTATGTATGTATGTATGTATGGTTGTGCGTTTGTGCTTGTGTGTATGTGCCTAGAAGCAGGAAGTGGGTGATTAGGTCATTAGTAGTAAGTAGGGAGAGGTGAGGTGGTCCGCTGATCCACCTGTCTGACCTTTGATGTAAACCCTTCAACTGGCGGACAGACGACTCCTAGGCATTACTCTTGGTTTGTTTACATTGTGATCTATTGAGGGGAGGGAGGTAAGAGTATCAGTACCATCTGTCTATATTGACTTAGTATTAATGGATGATGAGAAGAAGAATATAAGTCCTACTGGATAATGAATCTAGATCACCTAACGCATAATTATTGATACTTTTTATTTTCTTGTCGTTGCTATGTCATTTTATTTCACTTTCTGGATTTTTTTTTTCGGAGGCAAAATTTGAGGTTAAAGTTTTTTTCATCAAGAGTTTCAGAAGGTGAAGTACCTACTGAAGCTGGTGACAGAAGATTTCTTTTTAGTGCCACGCGGTGAGTAGTGTTAGGAAGGTGTGATTTATTTATCCAGGTGTGTTCAACAGGTGTGACAGCCAGGTGACCGGCTATCGACACCACTGGAGGGTAGTAAGAACAGTACATTGTGTTTCGTGGAGATCAACAGAACCCTTCATTACTGTCCATCCACCAGTGAAATATCGTTCATGTTGTTCTGTCGTGCGGGTCGTCGAGTTAAGTCGTGTACAAATTGTTCACTGTTCTCTTTAGTGTATAGTTCCTAACCTTAATTATATGTTCAACTGTAAATTGTTGATAGTGAAGTATAATTAATTAGAATGTCCGAAGTAAGATCCTGGTAATGAGATCATCACTATTCGTTGTAGTGGGTCAGCAGGTGGCCAGTGTGATCGTGCCAACACCTTCTGCCCCCTGTCTCGTGTCTGTGGTTCTCAAGCGGATGAAGAAACCAATAAGTTCTCTAAAAATTGCCCCCACCCCAAAGTTTTGTCGTGTTTTTAATTTATTGAATTTAATTATGAAAAATTGGTCACCGTTGTATCTTAAGTTCAACCAAGATTATTAGGTATCAGTACATTATTTAAATTTTCAAAAGGTCCAAAGCTTGACGCAATATATAAAGTCAACGCGGAGACTGACAGGCTCAAGGACAATCTGAAAATCATCAGTGACAGGACAGTATATACCTCACGTGTTTACTAGGGTAGGGTGAGGCGGCACCACCATACACCTGTCAATCTGTCATAGAGTAATTAATATTCCATACCTGGTGGTCATCATAACAAATAAGTACGTCAACACATCACGTAAAGTTAATACTTCGTCCTTGTCTTGCATTGCTGCCTCAGGTGACTCTCCTGGGGAAAAAACTATGATATTTACTGTTGACCTTCAGCTGTTCGGAGAGTCTCGTTACCACCGTTTACATTTTACTGATTTTTCGCTCCCTTGAGTAGTAGTCTGACTGTCATTCCGAGGAATTCATTTTTCCATGTAAAGTGTTTTGGGGCCTGAAGTCAGCTCTAACCTCATACCAGTGGAGATCAAGTTGATATTTCTCCCCTGCAGGACATTAAGGTCACAGTCGGTCTTATAGGACAAGGCGGGGACTCTGAGGGTGTATGACTGGCCGTCTGTGGGTGGGTGACGCCTGCCATTTATCGTGAAACAGTTATAAGAAGCGTTACTGCGTCGAGATGTTCTCTGCAGGTTTCTTCTGAACTGTGAAGCACAATGTTAAAGACGACTCGGTAGGAAGACTCACTTGAAGCAGAGGTGACTACGTAATGTAATATTTACCCTCCCGTCCTGGTCCCAGTTTAAGGGAGAAACAAATAAATGGTGTTGAGTGGGGCTGGGAGGTGACGCCCCTGACAGCCGGTATCTTTCCACTACACCAACAGGAAGCCAAATGTCAGAGTCATCTGCCTGACGGAGGAGGAGTTATGTAGACTTTCCAAGGTGATAGATCTTACCCCTGGAGATATAAACCAAGACCTCACGCAGAACAGCCCGACATGCAGAGACATTTCAGCATCTACATTATTATATATATTTTTTTTACACGGATCATATTATACCGGAAGCCACAAGGTCAGGAGCACCGCTGTCGTCAGAAGGTTATACAGGCTGGTGGGTGGGGTGAAGGGGGCGAGGCGGGATGTGGGTGTTGAGCAAGGATGAGGGAACATCTTTGTCCCATCACGCCGGAGACGATGCTGGGGTTATGTCAACACTTCCTCCGCCAGCGAGAAGCAGAATTTCACCTTCCTCATCACCATCATTTACCCCTCCCTTCTCCCTCCCCTCCCCTCCCCCTCCCCCTCCCCCACACATCCACCTCCGCTCCTACACTGACACCAGACGAGGTGGAGGTTGTCAAAGGTCACTAGGATAACTACTATTGAGGGTTCTGGTCCATGGTTCAGCGGTAATTCAACTACTATACATGAAATTTAGTAGACAAATACTTTGGAAGATGTCTTAATCAACTGCATAGTTTTGTAGTTTGTATATTTTTGGCCATTTTACGAAGATCAAAAGTCATGCAAAAATAAGAACAAAATATGGTTTTCTGCGACTCAGTAGATAGGTTCCCTGCTAATCCTCAAAAAGAAATATATAGCAGAAGATATATGGTCAACTTAGAGGTGTCACCAACAAGCTTCGAGGGACTAAATGAGGGAGACATGTTTCGTTCACCTGAGAGTGATGACCCGTTCGTTTTATTGTTGGGTATTCACACTCTTTATTTTGTGCTCGACGCTGGTGTTTCTGTCTCTTTTTATTGAGATAATATAACACGAAACTATATAATATCTACTTTATATTCTTCCTCTAACTGACACAATAAATCTTGATGTATGAGAAAAATAATAAGTTACTTTAAAATCATAGAATTTTGATTTTTTTTCCGAAGTCTTCCAAATCCCTCTTTTTGGTGTGTGTGCGCGGGAACAATAAATATTTCACCAATTTCAAATTAGTTTTAGATTGGTGGTATTAATCGGTATATAACAAACAATTGTCCTTTTTTAACTCATCTGCGTAGTGTGGTCGTTGGCGTTGTTGTCGTGGTGGCACAAGTAAACAAACAATGTTAAGTTGCACCACGAGCCTAAAATTATCTGCTCACACCTCTTGCTTAATATATAACAATACACTACGTATTACCTTTAAACGCAATACTCTGTCATCAGTACAGTGTTACTATGAATAATTTCTTATTTTAGAACTGGAAAAACCTAATGTTGAAAATAATCCGTGGAATGATCACTGCATATTTAAGTCTGCTGATTAAAAGAAAAAAATCATTTCTCGAGCTTCACAAAAACAAAATAATCCAATTTACACCATGAAATAATACGACTCTCACGTTTACAGAAACACGAAAATCATACATTCCAACACAGTCAAGTTTCTTAGTTTTCAATTGTGCATCACTAGTATATCTACTGATCTAGGATACTCGTTTAAAGATCTTAGTTGTTAGAGCGCAGTAATGAAACTCCAACACCTGTTAACCCAGCCAGTGTGCATCAGGCGACCTTCCTAGAGCAGCGGGACAAGTATTAGGTGTTTCTGTTTCCTTGTTTTCGCTGAACTTAACTTTTCTTCTTATCTCTGTGCTGGTTGGTCTGTTACCGTTATGTCGATTTTTCCTTTTAATAGCGAATGGACTATATAAGTATATCTCCCAAGTATCCTAAGACAGGCACTATAACACGGCAACGAGCGAGCGAGAGAGAGAGAGAGAGAGAGAGAGAGAGAGAGAGAGAGATAAAATGACATAAAGCACTAGCAACAGATTAACCAACGAGCACTAGTATCTCACCGCATTTGAGGCGTGGTAGTGGTGGGTAAGCAGGCGTGGGAATGCCTCGCCCACGCCAACTGCGTCAGGGAGGGACGGTCTTGGGGGGGTGAGGGGGTGGGGGGGGGGACAACCAGTGCGTCCTCTTGTCCACTTAAAAAATGATCTGCGACTCTGTTTATTTTATCGTCTTTCAATGAGAACAATAATTCTTCTCGGGTCTGCCAGTTGCTGTGCGGAAGTGATAGCTATGGTGGCGTGGGAGCATCTACACGTGGCTCAATACACAGCAGTCAAAGTACTGTACAAGGTTCATAGCTCAGTACACAGGAGTAGATGGGTGAGAGTTGAGGGGAGTGAAGTACACATTGGGTTTAGTCCACAGGGCTCTGTAGTCTGGACACTGGGTTTACTGCCTTTGATCTCTGCTCACAGGATGTTCAGTCAACTTACCTAACCTAACTCTACTTGATTAGGTTAGATTAGGTTAGGTTAGGTTAGGTTAGATTAGGTTAGGTTAGGTTAGGTTAGGTTAGGTTAGATTAGGTTAGGTTAGGTTAGGTTAGGTTAGGGGAGGATGTCGGCGTCAACAACAGGTGTGTGTGTGTGAGGGAAGTTTACGGCGTCAACAACAGGTGTGTGTGTGTGAGGGAAGTTTACGGTAGAGTGAGTCATCTCCACTACACCCACTGCCAGACAGACACCTCATTTACGCCAGCCATTATCACATCATCTCTCTAAAAATTAAAAATACAAAGAAAAAATATTATACCTGACGGTAAACCCAGCACCAACACCACCAACTGTGGGGAAGAGGAAGTGTGAAGAGCTTTCAAAATCACAGATGGAGACTAAACAGATGGGTTGCTTCTTGTATGTCAGATCTGCATCGCTACGCCTGAAGAGGATGTTGTGTGCCATTATATGCAACATGTATAGTACGTCACACCTCAGCGGCCATCCTGGAAATCGATGAAATTCTCACTGCTGGAAATCGATGAAATTCTCACTGCTGGAAATCGATGAAATTCTCACTGCCGGCCATCATGAACTGGCCCTTCGTATCTTGGTGAAGTATTGGTGCATGTAGAGTAGACGGTAGATGACATACGGGATCTGGTGCAGCAGGCTGGGGTGTACAGTATATAAGCTAGAAATGAAGGTGTGTGGAAGGATGGCTCGAGTTCTGTATGAATCTTAGTCGAGGGTGATCCTGGAAAACAGTACAGGATTTACAGTACACACACATCTGTACACACGAGAAAAGATAAGTATACACACACACACACACACATACATACGATTCGAATAAAGGCGGACAGATGTTTACTCACACACACACACACACACACACACACACACACACATACATACATACATACATACAGACAGACACATCAACCTATTTATACACTTTCAGCCCAACAAGTGATCATAAATTATATACAGTACATCAACAAATTCTTCATCTTTAAACATCTCTCATTATTCAGTTAAACTTTTATATGTCATCTACGATCACCAGACTACTTACTGACTCATGTAAACAAAGAGAATAACTTCACATCTCCCATATTAAGAACAGTGATGGTTGGAGATTGTTCCCCCACGTCACTAGTCAGTTAAGTGTGAAGGAGAGACGAGGTATGAGCCTATTATTCCTTCCTAGAGAACCTATGAGATCTTGGATGCTTTCACCACCATCGCCATTGCCATCGTCACCAGAACCGCCACCACCACCGCCAGCCACCACCAGAACCGCCACCGTGCACCGCCACAGCCACCACCACCACCACCACCACCACCAGCACCACCGCCACCACCACCACCACCGCCACCAGCACCACCAGCACCGTCACCACCAGAACCGCCACCGTCACCACCACAGCCACCACCACCACCACCACCGCCACCACCAGCACCGCCACCAGCACCGCCAGCACCGTCACCGCCACCAGCACCACCAGAACCGCCACCGTCACCGCCACCGTCACCGCCACCACCACCACCGCCACCACCAGCACCACCACCACCGCCACCACCACCACCACCAGCACCGCCAGCACCGTCACCGCCACCAGCACCACCAGAACCGCCACCGTCACCGCCACAGCCACCACCACCACCACCACCGCCACCACCACACCACTGCCACCCACCACCACCGCACCGCCAGCACCGTCACCGCCACCACCACCACCACCACCAGTACCGCCACCACCAGCACCGCCACGGACTATTTGGCTCACCAACAAGAATCTAGCTCTAGTGAACTACCCGAGCCATCTCCTTGCACTACTACCACTACTACCATTTACTACTGTTACTACTACTACTACCACCATCACCACTATCAACACTACCACCACCACCACCACCACCACCACCTGTTCTTATCTCAACTCTCTCTCTCTCTCTCTCTCTTTCTCTCTTACAGAGGAAGTAAACTTTATCTCATTATTGGACAGTAAATGTGTATCTTATGGTTTAAAGTAACACCACCGTAAACCTAAAGAGAGAGAGTGAGAGAGAGAGAGAGAGAGAGAGAGAGAGAGAGAGAGAGTAAAGTAAGAACAAGATACGAGGCTTTGACAAACACGGGCGCACACGTAGAAACACACACACACACACACACACACACACACACACCGATCAAGGAAGGAAGGAAAGTGTCTATTCTCGGTAAATAAATAACACCCATCTTTTTCCTGGCGATAATTTACCAATTTACTCACGAGAATCGGCTTAAGTTTATTAAGGTAAATAATCAGCGTCAATCAAGGGTGAGGAGTGATGCCTGGTACTGTCTGGGCCTTGTCATAACACCTGTCCAGTAACACAAAGAGGAACCAGGTGTGTCTCATCACTGGTTTATCTCTCGCTAAATTTCCCGGTCCGACTTTCTCATTACTAGTGGGAGCGTAAGACACCTGTGACCACCAGACTGTCAATATTAGCATTAACACCTGGAGATGATTAGTTAATTGGAGATGAAGACACGTATGTAGCAATAAAATGAAGATTATAATTAATTAGATTAGAGATTGAAATAGAGAGGTAAAGTAATAAGAAGGTAGAAAGATTGATATAATAATAACTTTCTCTACAGCTGTTACGACCATAAATTTGCCATTATCTCAGCACAGTAGAATAATATATACCAGGAAGTGTTTTAGTCATTTACATTCTTGAATAAAACTAATTCTTTAGCTGAGAAAAGTCGAAGCAATGACCAAATACTAAACAAAAGACCACAGTTTTAGGTCTGGGTTTTTAGGTCGGGCCAGGTTATAGGGTTCGGTCTTTGAAACAAGGCTTGAGGTAGGTCTTGGGGCCAAGTCTCCTCAGGGCCAAATTTCGGGGCCAAGTCTCGTGGCCAAGTCTCCTCAGGATAAAGTTTTGGGGCCAGTCTCGGGGCCAAGTCTCCCCAGGGCAATGTTTTGTGGCCAAGTCTAATCGGGGTAATTTTTTGTGCCAAAGCCTCGTGGTCAGGTCTTGAGTCAAGTGGGTGAGAGTACCACAACACCTGGTGGCGACCGTCAGTGTTGAGGTTGTGTTGGAGTACACGGCGGACGGTGCAGCAGGGGTCGACGGCCCCACAACCCAGTTAATCCAATCTATTTAGAGGCGCCGTCACTACCGCTTCCCTGTACTCATGGATACACACCAGTTACTTCCTCACAGTCTCTCTCATTACACCCACGTCCACTCCATACAGTCAATCTGAACACCGTGGTTTAGATTTCAGTGATTACTCATCTTGTATGTAATAACAACTACTTTAAACTTATTAAACTGTGATCAATAACTCCTAAATTTTATTACAAAAAGTATGTTTCCTTATACTGTAGTTAATTAGGAATGTAAGCTATCACGTCAATCGTCATAATAATAAAACCAATAATATATTCTATAGATTATGTTGTATTCATTCATCCGTCCGCAACACCTTAACTCTCTCAGGTTAATTACTTTCTCACCTGTAACTCAACATATTTTTTACAACACTTAATTTTACTCGTTCCTTAACTACATAACTAAGACAAAATATCTCTATTTATTTCGCTATCATTACACATACAATATTTACCTTATTTTTAAGCCCAGTATTTGATTTTTTTCAATACTTAGTTACCTTGAGCTTTTATTATTTATAAATTTATAAATTTACGTGTAATAGTTCCAATTTTTTTATGTTTGAGGGATTATGCTTTCCAATCACCTGAAGAGTCTCTACCCCAGCTTATTTCACCTAAAGATTAACCACCCTAACCTAACCTAACCTAACCTAACCCACAGAAATACGATTCTTCCTTAACTTAAAATATTACGTCTTGGTTCCTCCTAAATTCTTAATCGTTTTGACAATATTTTTAGGTCCTTGTTATTCATCTTTCTCTCACTTATAGTTTTTATCAACACACACACACACACACACACACACACACACACACTGTTCCGATTTCGGGAACTAAACTTACAGTACAACTTCTAATATAATCAACTACAGGTAGGCAATAAATAGTCCGTACTTTCCACCTGTTACCTTACTCTGAGTCTTGGCCCAAAACCTAAATAACTCACGTAAAAAGGTGTTAAAACGTATCTCAAATCAACCTCCATACATTATCTTATATCTGACATATACCTTAATGTTTTCTTATAATATTTACATACTATTAATCTCGGTCGAGTAGAGTGTTTATATAAGCAGAGTCGAAAGTTTCAAGACGACGATGACTGAGAGTTGGATTGGCGAGTGTAAGTGAAAACGCAGAGAGAAGAGTAATGAAAGTGGTAACTGAGGAAAGATAAGAAAAAGAGGATGATAAATCTTAATTGAGAAGGATATATGAGAGCTGGGAATAACGAGAGGAGCAGCATAGGACCAATAACTGTGGATAGGAAGGATTTGAAGAAACACACATAAGGTTAAGAGACTATTAGGTGTTAGTTTGTACTCGTATCAGCCAGTCTATAGTCTCAAACAATCCACGTCAACCATCAAAACAACAACGTCCTAATATCGCAACACTAACCGATTTCTTCTTGCATATTTCATGATTGATATCCATCGAAATCTCACAAAATGCTTCACTCTATTGACTAAAGACCCACACGCATGCATTTAAAATTTACACGTTTAACAGCTGTTGACTGAAAATATATATTAATTGAATCAGAACACACGTTAACATACTTAAGAAATCACACGTTTAGAAGTTATTGACTGAAATAAAAACACACTTTAATATACTTAAGAATCACATGTTTAGAAGTTTAGTTAAAAAACATATTTTCTCAGATGTGTAGTTGAGCGCTATCGATCTACACAATGTTTACTTTGGTTTCGTCCGCCCCGACACCACCTGCTCCCCTCTCACATCATCATCACCATATCTTCTCCTCCTGCTCTTCCTCCTCCTGTCCTTCATTAACCCTGGCTCTACCACTACCATAAATCATATTAGAATATTCACCAAATCATTCAGATCCTCATAAATTATCATTACAATCATTCACGTTCCCCCTCTAACCATTCTCATTATTATTATTATTATTATTATTATTATTATTATTATTATTATTATTATTATTCCCAGTCTCATTACTTACATTCTTATTCAGTTATTAGCTCTATCATTCTTTACATTCTCATTTAACTCATTTAATTATTTATATATAAAGAAACTAAAGTATGGAGGAATAATAAATAATAACATATATAGAGAAATAAGTAGGAGGATTTATTACCCCACCCCCCCCAAAAAAAAGGAGAATCGGATTAACTCGAGTGAAGGTGTGGTAGAAGTGATCAATGTCGTACAGGTGAGCTTTAGGTCCTCCTTTAACCATCACCTGAACCATCACCACTTACTCCTCCTCCTCCCACATACCGTCCACACCTCCCGAGCTGCCCAATACTCTTCACGTGATGCTGACGAAATAGGAGGGGGATCATGGGGACACACACACACACACACACACACACATTGTTGGCTTGGTTAGTTCGTGTGGTAGTGAGTCATTGGTCAGAAATGTAGTGTAGCATGACTAGTAACACCAGGCCTTTGAAGCCTTGTGACGGAATCATAAACAAATAACACTGAGGGGACAGAGGAAGTATGTGAGGGGAATCTTGTCCTGGGTGCTTCTGTCATCACGCGTAGTGGAGTGTTGTGTGTCGCTGGTGACACCGTGAAGACTGGTGCTTCTTAAGTGTTTTTCTTTTAAGCTGGCCGTAAAATTAAAGCTTAACTAATTGTCGGGGTTAGTTTAAGTAAAGGCAACAGCTGTAGTTACCAGGCGAGGAAAGTGGACACATACTCCTGGCTCTCTGGCATGACCTTTCCTTGTCTCATGCTCGTAACAGTAATCACCTTTTATGAATTTTATTTTTACACGTACGTGCAACAGGCAGCCCCATTTGTGCTTTCTAAAAGAGATGGAGGGGGTGACGGAGGGGGTGACGGAGGGGGTGACGGAGGCGTTAATGTGTCAGCTGCTGACACGGCCTCGCGCTCAAGGTCATCCAGACACTGCCAAGCGTTCCTGTCTCAGTAGCTGAGCCTCAACTTATGCTTTCAAAATACATTTAAAGCACTCAAGCCTTCCATAAGAACCTTCAAACATGTTGCCTATCTTATGGAAGTTGGTGTTGCAGCGTGTGGGTGTCACACTCCATGGCAGGACGAGTGTTGTGACCTTCACCCACCCCCCAACACTGTGGAGTACGGCAGCTGGCACCATGCCTGCCTCTGCCTGGCTCGCTTCTCGCAACACTCTCCTTCATTATCCTCCGCCCACACCTTACCTAATTACTGACTGAACATACGTTTTATTAATATTAACGCCTTAATGGTGTTATTTAAAAGTGACATTGTCTTCTCTTGGTACATTAATAAAAATTATACAGGTAGGCGATGACGGCAGAGGAGTTCGACATCTTAGCTTGGCAGCTCCTCCACGGCCAAGTCTAGCAAGGGGAGGGCAGGGTAGGGAACGAGGGGACGGGATGAGAGGAATGCACCTTTGCTTGTCGTTTGTTATACCAGTTCACGTTCTCAAGGTAGAAGTAAATGTGTTAACCGTATATCACAACTTACAGTAAAAGCGTCTGGAATTTTTATCTGTGCAGGCTGCAACACACACACACACACACACACACACCCTAACTGTATACTAACAGTCAGTACCTGTGGTTCAAATAGACAGAGGCCAAGATTAGAGACAGAATTACACAAAAGTAAACATTTCCTCACACTGTAAGTCTGGTGACGTTCACTTGTTGCTGTCCTGAGTCTCTTTCTATCATGTTTGTTTGTGGAGGCAGGCGCTGCACCACACACCCAGGAGGCGCTGCACCACACACCCAGGAGGCGCTGCACCACACACCCAGGAGGCGCTGCACCACCACCCAGAAGGGGCTGCACCACACACCCAGAAGGCGCTGCACACACACCCAGGAGGCGCTGCACCACACCCAGGAGGCGCTGCAACCCAGGAGGCGCTGCACCACACACACCCAGGAGGCGCTGCACCACACCCAGGGCGCTGCACCACACACACCCAGGAGGCGCTGCACCACACACCCAGGAGGTGCTGCACCACACCCAGGAGGCGCTGCACACACACCCAGGAGGCGCTGCACCACACACCCAGGAGGTGCTGCACCACACACCCAGGAGGTGCTGCACCACCACCCAGGAGCGCTGCACCACACACCCAGAGGCGCTGCACCACCACACCCAGGAGGCGCTGCACCACACACCCAGGAGGTGCTGCACCACCAGGAGGCTGCCACCCAGGGCTGCACCACACACCCAGGAGGCGCTGCACACACACCAGGTGCTGCACACACACCCAGGAGGGCTGCACACCAGGGTGCTGCCAGGGCTGCACACACACCAGGGGGCACACACCGAGGGCTGCACCACACACCCAGGAGGCGCTGCACACACACCCAGGAGTGCTGCACCACACACCCAGGAGGCGCTGCACCACACACCCAGGAGGTGCTGCACCACACACCCAGGAGGCGCTGCACCACACACCCAGGAGGCGCTGCACCACACACCCAGGAGGCGCTGCACCACACACCCAGGAGGTGCTGCACCACACACCCAGGAGGCACACCCCCGGAGGGCACCACACCCAGGGGGGCTGCACCACACACCCAGGAGGTGCTGCACCACACACCCAGGAGGTGCTGCACCACACACTCCAGGAGGTGCTGCACCACACACCCAGGAGGCTGCACACAGTGCCACACACCGGAGGGCGCTGCACCACACACCCAGGAGGCGCTGCACCACACACCCAGGAGGGCTGCACCACACCCAGGAGGCTGCACCACACACCAGGAGGGCTGCACCACACACCCAGGGGCTGCCACACACCCAGGGGTGCTGCACCACACACCAGGGGGGCTGCACACACACCCAGGAGGCTGCACCACACACCCAGGGCGCTCACCACACCCAGGAGGTGCACACACCAGGAGGCACCACACCCAGGGAGGCTGCACCACACACCCAGGAGGCGCTGCACCACACACCCAGGAGGCGCTGCACCACACCCAGGGGCTGCCCCGGGGCGCTGCACCACACACCCAGGGGGCTGCACCACACACGGAGGTGCTGACACACCCAGGAGGCGCTGCACCACACACTCAGGAGGTGCTGCAGCACACACCCAGGAGGCGCTGCACCACACACCCAGGAGGCTGCACCACACCCAGGAGGCGCTGCACCACACACCCAGGAGGTGCTGCACCACACACCCAGGAGGCGCTGCACCACACACCCAGGAGGCGCTGCACCACACACCCAGGAGGCGCTGCACCACACGGCTGCACCAACCCAGGGGTGCTGCACCACACACCCAGGAGGTGCTGCACCACACACCCAGGAGGTGCTGCACCACACACCCAGGAGGTGCTGCACCACACACCCAGGAGGGCTGCACCACTCCAGGAGGCGCACCACACACCCAGGAGGCGCTGCACCACACACCCAGGAGGCGCTGCACCACACACCCAGGAGGTGCTGCACCACACACCCAGGAGGCGCTGCACCACACGGCGCTGCACCACCAGGGGGCTGCACACACCAGGGGGCTGCACACACCCAGGAGGCGCTGCACCACACACCAGGAGGCGCTGCACCACACACTCAGGAGGCGCTGCACACACCCAGGAGGCGCTGCACCACACCCAGGAGGTGCTGCACCACACACCAGGAGGCGCTGCACCACCACCCAGGAGGCGCTGCACCACACACCCAGGAGGCGTGCTGCACCACACACCCAGGAGGTGCTGCACCACACACCCAGGAGGTGCTGCACCACACACCCAGGAGGCGCTGCACCACACACCCAGGAGGGCTGCATGGAGGGCTGCACCACACCCAGGAGGTGCTGCACCACACACCCAGGAGGCGCTGCACCACACACCCAGGAGGCGCTGCACCACACACCAGAGGCGCTGCACCACACACCCAGGAGGTGCTGCACCACACACCCAGGAGGCGCTGCACCACACACCGGAGGCGCTGCACCACACACCCAGGAGGCGCTGCACCACACACCCAGGAGGCGCTGCACCACACACACCCAGGAGGCGCTGCACCACACACCCAGGAGGCGCTGCACACACACCCAGGGAGGTGCACCACACACCCAGGAGGTGCTGCACCACACACCCAGAGGCGCTGCACCACACCCAGGAGGCGCTGCACCACACAGGAGGGCTGCACACACACCCAGGGGCCCACGAGGCGCTGCACCACACACCCAGGAGGTGCTGCACCACACACCAGGAGGCGCTGCACCACACACCAGGAGGCGCTGCACCACACACCAGGGGGCCACACAACCCAGGAGGCGCTGCACACACACCCAGGAGGCGCTGCACCACACACCCAGGAGGTGCGCTGCACCACACACCCAGGAGGCGCTGCACCACACACCCAGGAGGCGCTGCACCACACACCCAGGGAGGTGCTGCACCACACACCCAGGAGGCGCTGCACCACACACCCAGGAGGCGCTGCACCACACACCCAGGAGGTGCTGCACCACACCCAGGAGGCGCTGCACCACACACCCAGGAGGCGCTGCACCACACACCCAGGAGGTGCTGCACCACACACCCAGGAGGTGCTGCACCACA
>NW_024741189.1:10366749-10436749 GCF_018991925.1 Homarus americanus
TCATCTTCCGTTTCAGTTACGTATTGCTCTTGCATTAAGCATTATCTAATTTTCCTCACTTATTTCCCCTCCTTTCCTTCCCTTTCTTGGCACTTTATCTCTTTCTCTCCCTTTCTTATTCCTTCCTTCTACTTCCTCTTCCTTTCCTTCCATCCCTCTTCCCCCTCCCTCCTTTCCTTCCTTCCCTCCCTATCTCCTTCCTTCTTCCGTCTTCATCACCGTCTGTCAATATTAATAAACATTCTTTGATTTTTCTGTTCTTCCCCCACATTCTTTTACCTTTTTTTATTTACCTCTGTCCTTCATCCTCCCTTGTCTGTACGGCTGTCTGTTTCCTCTTTCTCCCTTGTCTGTACGGCTGTCTGTCTCTTCCCTCAAAGCCAAGAAATATAAAGAAATTCAAGAGAGGGCGAGGGATGGTATGTGCGTTTCTGTCTGTCTGTTTGTCTGTCTGTCTGTCTGTCTGTTTGTCTGTCTGTGGTGGCAGGAGATTAAAGATCACTGTCTGTGGTGGCAGGAGATTAAAGATCACTGATGGAAGATAGTGTGTGTGTGTGTGTGTGTGTGTGTGTGTGTGTGTGTGTGTGTGTGTGTGTGTGTGTGTGTGTGTGTGTGTGTGTGTGTGTGTGTGTGTGTGCGTGCGTGTTCCGTGCAGGATGTTGTCATTGCAATAGAGTACAGATAAGTCCTTGTTTTTGCCCTGCCGTCTCTCTCTCTCTCTCTCTCTCTCCAGGAACAGTAAAGAGGTCAGACTTCAGGGGTCAGAGGTCATAGTCATCTCGTGTAAGACCATCTGAGGGGTAAATCTGAAGAAAAAATCTGAAACTGAAATCTAACCTCAGAGGTAGTCTTAGGTAGCAATCACCCCTCCCTATGCTCCCCTCACCTCCTCTACTCCCCTCACCCCTCCTCTACTCCCCTCCACCCCCTCCTCTACTCTCCCTCACACTTTCTACTCTCCCCCTCACCCCTCCCTCTCTCCCCTCACCCCTCCTCTACTCCCCCCTCACCTCCTCCTACTCCCCTCACCCTCCTCTACTCCCTTACCCCTCCTCTACTCCCCTCACCCCCTCCTCTACTCCCTCACCCCTCCTCTACTCCCCTCACCCCTCCTCTACTCCCCTCGCCCCCCCACGAAGACCTTGTGATCATCCTACAAGGGGTCTTTAAATTTCACACACACACACACACACACACACACACACACACACACACACACACACACACACACACACATCAGGGGAACAAGTTGAGGTTTACGAAATATAAATATCATTTGTACAACAAGAAAGTTAATATCTTGGGTAAAGTTGCTCATTATACTGACACGCTGAGAGAGAGAGAGAGAGAGAGAGAGAGAATAATGTATGTATGAACGTGTATGTATGTATGTATGTATGTGTGTATGTATGTGTGTATGTATGTGTATGTATGTGTGTATGGATATGTTTGTGTGTATGTATGTATGTATGTACGTATGTGCACCTGGCGAGGAGTGAAAAGTACACATCACAATGCCAGGTAATAATTATCTTTTCTCTATTTCAGGTAAGTGTAACTCACCCTCACCTCACCTCACCCCCAGGCCAGGTAATGTAAGGCTCATATGTGTTACTTAGTAAGATATATATAAACAGTGGAGATGAGGATGTGTGTGTGTGTCAAATTAACAGTATGTATATATACCTATGTGTTAACTAGAGTGTATACATATATATATTCATGTGTGTATGTATATTATTGCGAGGAAGAATTCGATATACTATTTATTCCCGGAGTTCACACACACACACACACACACACACACACACACCCACATACATACATACACACACACACACACACACACACACACACACACACACACACACACACACAGACAGATTAAGAGCAATATGTTTCACTCTGTCTTAACTATTGTGTCTCCTGTCCTCCCCCTTCTCCTCTTCCTTCTCATATCCTCCTGTTTTCCTCCTTCTACCTCGTATCTTCCTCTTCTTGTGTCTTTCTTCTTTTCCCTTTTCTCCCCTTCCTACTGTTCTTTCTTCCTCTTCCTCCTTGCTCGTCATTTCCTCCCATATCTTCCTCCTTTGTCCTATTTCTTCTCTTCCTCCTCCTCCTCTTAAGCCTTCTTCCTTCTCTTTTCCTCCTCCGCCTGAGTCTTCCCTTTTCTCCTCCTCCTTCTCGTGTGTACCTCCTCCTCCTCTTCCTCCTTTCTCCATCGCCTTCCCATTCCTCTTCCTTTTTCTCCTCCTCCTCCTCCTCCTTCCCCTCTTCTTCCTCTCGTACTCTGAGGAGAAAATCCGTGGCGTTGCCTTCTAAAGCAGTTGGTAATTAATTAACTTCAAGAGGTGTGGAGGACAGGTGGAGGTGTGGAGGGCAGAGGTGTGGAGGACAGGTGGAGGTGTGGAGGTTCAGGCAGTGCAGAGTGTGGAGACAGGTGGAAGTGTAGAGTGAAGGTGTGGAGGAACTGTCTTCTGGAGAGAGTGTGGAGGACAGGTGGAGGTGTGGAGGGCAGAGGTGTGGAAGACAGGTATCGCCGAGGTGAATGAAAGAGGGAAAGTATAAAGAAGGTGTTAGGAAGGTGGAGGGAAAGATAGGAAGATGGAAGGAGATAATCTTTCCTCCTCATCCTCCTCCTTCTCCATCACTACTCCAACACATCACCACCTTTCCCACATAGTCTCCCACACATTCACCATCCCCAGCATTATTCCACTAGCTCCCCTCCCTCCCTCCCTCCATCATCTCACCCTCCTCTCTCCCTCCTTCCCTTCCCTACCTCTATCATCACGTCACCCTCCTCCCTCCATCACCCCTTCCTTCCCTCATCCCCACCCCCCTTCCTTCCCTCCATCTTGAGCTTCATCCATAACCTTATATCTAACCTCTGGCGCCTCCACGAGGTCTTAAGTGGGCCCTTAGAAGTATCAAATAGACTGATGTCTACCTCTCTCTTCTCCTCGGAAAACCCCTTCCCTACAGGTCCTGGCGTTCATCTCCCCTGACTTACTCCTCATCTCTGACGTTTATCTCCCAGCATCATTCACTCCTGCTGCATTCATGATAATCTACCCCCCTCCTTGAACACAAACACCCACCATCATGTGAAGGCCTTGGTCAAACACCTCTTTCTCCTTCGCTACAAAACCTCGCCCCTCAACCAAGGTTCTCACGAGCTAGCTGAACCTGTCGCTCTCTCTCACACACACACACACACTGACACTTAATGCCCAGATAGTTAAAATTCCTGATTGAAGGGAAGTATTCCACTCTTGCTGGGTGTTGTGTACAGCGGCCGCCACCTCTCTCAACCCGCACTCAATCCTTCCATCGGGGAAACAAGACATCAGCTTAATCACCAAAGCTTTGAGAGAGCTTAAGGTGGTTTAGTTAAAGTGTCTTGTTGAGTCTTTTTTTTAGCTTTTGTTGGTGTTGTGTGTGTGTGTGTGTGTGTGTGTGTGTGTGTGTGTGTGTGTGTGTGTGTGTGTGTGTGTGTGTGTGTGTGTGTGTGTGTGTGGTTCAATTGGCAAGCTACACATGCTGTTCATTCTACTACACGTGGGATTTGCTGTTTTGTTTTGTATATTTAAAATCAGCTGTTTACTTTCTTCACACACACACACACACACACACACACGTCAGATAGTTGTTGTTGTTCACTGTTTGTCTGTAAAACTATTCACACAGCTATTAATATACTTGTCTATTAATATACCTGGGTTATAAATCTTACTTAATATAGTCAACGAAAAAAAAATGACTTAGATTTTAATTCATTATGTATAAAAATTGGGATATTCATTTTTGATGACTGTGTATGGTTCGGATTATATTGGCCAAGATGAACTCCCATAGTTAATATATTTTGAGGCGGGTCACAAAGAGGTCATCATAGGTCACGACTTTGTATGGGTCATGTCCTGGAATAGATTAGTGTTTGAATATCATCACCATTGTCATTATCATCTTCATCATGATATTACCTTCATCATTGTCATCATCATCACGACCATCAACTTCTTCCTCATCATCATCATCATTATTATCATCATTATTATCATCCTCATTAATGCCATCACCATATTTATTAACATATTCAATCAAGCTGTAGAACACAAACAAGGGTCGCTGCCCCTCACCCCCCTCTCCCCTTTACTCGGCCTCATTGAAACATTACATCTAACCACAAGAACCATTTGGCCACACCATTACAGCAGGCCACAACATCCATCTAACCATTACATCACATCTGGCCACAACACCACATCTGGCCATTACATCACATCTGGCCATTATATATCAAATCTGGTCACAACACCACATCTAACTATTACATCATATCCGGCCATAACATCACATCTGGCTGGCCACCACACCGCACATCTGACCACAACATTACAACCGGTCACCACAAAAACTGGGTTATATTTTCCGCTTCACGTTTCAGTGTTAATTATTCCCTTCGTTAATTTAGAGCATAAATAACGGTCACTGTGTGTATAATAACGTCATGTTTATAAATGTTAATAACGAAACGGCTATTAATTGATAACGTCATCACAGTCACCGAGTCATTACGTAAATGAAATGATTGGTGGTGTAAATGATACCTATTACTTGTAAATTTGTAAATGTAAATGAGGTTAGGTTAGGTTCTGTTTGGTTAAGTTAGGTTTGGTTAGGTTAAGTTCTGTTTGGTTAGGTTAGGTTCTGTTTGGTTAGGTTAAGTTCTGTTTGGTTAGGTTGGGTTCTGTTTGGTTTGGTTAGTTTAGCGTTAAGGTAGGGGGTAGGTTAGGTTCTGTTTAGCGCCAGGTTAGATTAGGTTAGTTAATCTTCAGGTGAAATAAACATGGGAGGCTAATCTCCGGGTGAAATAAACATGGGAGGGCTAATCTCCGGGTGAAATAAACATGGGAGGGCTAATCTTCAGGTGATTCACAACGGTACATTACATAATAATCAACTTTACAACAATTCGACTCTCTTGGCGTTATAGTGGCGTTGGTCATCACAAAGTCATCAGGTCGACACTCCGGCTTTACTTTACGTCTGGGTGTCGTGGTTTTTATGTGCGAAGTTATAAAAGTTTTCTTAATCATTATGGACATATAAAAGCCTCCGGGTTAAGCACCTCTTGGGAAGGTTCAGATTTTTATGATTTATCGAGATTCAGCGTACACACACACACACACACACATTCTTCTCCCCCCCCCAACATCTATTGGTCCCACCATATACCACCATAAACACATCGGACCACCATCACACCATCTGGGTTATCCTGGGTGAGCACCATGATGTGTTCTCTGGGGGTGAGGAGTGTGAGCACCATGATGTGTTCTCTGGGGGTGAGGAGTGTGAGCACCATGATGTGTTCTGTGGGGGTGAGGAGTGTGAGCACCATGATGTGTTCTCTGGGGGTGAAGTGTGAGCACCATGATGTGTTCTGTGGGGGTGGTGTGGGCACCATGATGTGTTCTCTGGGGGTGATGTGAGCCTCATGATGTGTGTTCTGTGGGGTGGTGTGAGCACCATGATGTATGGTCTGTGGGGTGAGGTGTGGGCACAATGCTTGTTGCACAGGAATTTGAGTGTAGGCACCACATGAAATGTGTTCTTTGGGGTGAGGAGTGTGAGCACCATGATGTGTTCTGCTGGGGTGGGAGTGCTGCAGGCACCATGATGTGTGTTCTGTGTAGGGTGGGGTGGCTTTCCTTGATGTGTTCTCTGGGGGTGAGAGTGCTGGGCACCATGATGTGTTCTGTGGGGTGAGGAGTGTAGGCACCATAATGTGTGTTCTTCTTGGGGGTGAGGAGTGTGGGCACCATGATGTATGTGTGTTCTCTGGGGGTGAGGAGTGCAGGCACCATGATGTGTGTTCTGTGGGGGTGAGGAGTGTGAGGCACCATGATGTGTGTTCTGTGGGGTAAGGAGTGTAGGCACCATGATGTGTTCTCTGGGGGTGGGGAGTGTTAGCACCATGATGTGTTCTCTGGGGGTGGGGAGTGTGAGCACCATGATGTGTTCTCTGGGGGTGAGGAGTGTGAGCACCATGATGTGTTCTGTGTACCTCCTTCAAAAGACCAATATACCCCCCCAGACAGTGCCGCCGCTTCTGGCTTTATCACTGTGTTGTGTCAAGTTTTACCTACAGCTCAGTTTAAACTCAAGAGAGCGTCGTAATTTAAAAGTTTCTTTCTTCTTTGTGATCACCTGAAAATTAGGCACCTCGACTTATATCGCCTTTAAGATTAACCTAACCTAACATAATCTAATCCATCCCAACCCAACCTAACGTAATGGAATGTAACCTAATCCAACCTAACATAACCTAAGGCTAAGCTAATCTAACCCAAAACATTCTCACGCTTAACATAATCAAATCTTACCCAACCAACTCTAACCTAACCTAACCTAAGGCTAACCAGACACCAGCACTTTCTCCTCTCCTCCCTAAGTATAGAAGAGAGAGACATGAAGGTGTTTTTATACTGCTGCAGGTAAATCTGTCACCTGATGCCAAGGTAGTTTATTTCTCTACCATAATACTGTCTTTCTTCTCATCTTAAGTGGCTTGTTTTTAAGTCTTTGGTGGTGGTGGTTGTGGTGATGATGGTGGTGGTAGTGGTGATGGTTGACTGTAGTGGTGATGATTGTAGTGGTGGTGGTAGTAGACTGTGGTGATGGTAGTTGTGGAAGTGGTTGTGACTCTTGTGGTGGTGATGGTGGTTGTGGTGACGGTGGCTTCACTTCACTCATCCCCCCCCCCCTTTCTCCTCTTTCCTCTCCACTACTTCTCCTCCTCTTCTTCTTCCTAACCTTTCCACCTCCCCCTCCTCCCTCCTAACCATCGTTCATGAGTCTTTTAATCCTATTTTTTTCTCTCTCTCCTCGTTCTTATTTTTCTCTTCTCCTCGTCTCTTGTTACCTATCGAGACTGTTGCCTTCACCTACACGTCATCTTACACCTGAGCTTCACCTTCACCTAAAGTACAATTTTTCACCTGGCCCACGGTAATCATCTTCATCTCTCATGTTCACCTGGCCCACGATGATCTGTCACCTGTTCTCTGTGATGTTAAATATCTCTCTCTCTCCCTTTTTCGCATCTATTATTCTTTTCATCTGTTTTTCATAGTTTTTTCTTTCTTCACTGGGCCGTGTCACGTGTGTGTGTGTGTGTGTGTGTGTTTACGGGCCTCAAAAACCAGTGTCATGCCAACTAGAACACCTGAACTTAAATATATACAAAGATTCAGGTGTGTTGGGGGGGTCATTATACATTATTTATATACGTATATCCTCACCCCCCCCCCCCACACACAGTATAGTGCCAAATGTGAACCACCTGACTTGAACTATTAACATGACACTTGAGGTCAAACCACTGAACTGTAAGAAGCTACAAGGAATGCTGAAATAAAAATAAAATTGTAAGAAAAACTACGAGGACACACACACACACACACACACACACTACCGTGGGTATTCAGCATCGTCTGGCATTCAGCATCGTCTGGTGTTCCTCCTCCAGCCCGGAATTGCCAGGTTCATGGTGGGTAAGTCAGACGAAACGTTCGCCTGACTCTTAGCCAGCCCGGGCGATGCTCTCATGATGTAAGACTGGGTGATATCTTCACTGATCACACGGCACAAATCTTATACACTCAGGCACCTTGATTAATTAGGTACCTGGAGTACTTAATACTCTTATGTGCCTCTAACGTTACCTTTTTCAATCACCATTTGTAATTACTAGTTGACTTGGGAAGATGAAAGGGTAGGTAAGAGGGTTGAGAGAGAGAGAGAGAGAGAGAGAGAGAGAGAGAGAGAGAGAGAGAGAGAGAGAGAGAGAGAGAGAGAGAAGAGAGAGAATTGGGGTGTGACTAGCAGGGGGAAGGAGGGAGGGAAGACAGGCAAAGAGGGAGGGTACAGACAACAACAACAGAAGACGAACAATATCAACAAAAACAGTAGCAGCTGCGCCATCATCCTCTGAGACTCGTCACCGCTGGTCACATAAACCACGCGAGCAAGTATACAGTACACCCTGGCGTCCAAGGATTGTGAGGGGCTCTACCAACGTCCCCTCTCTTTCCCCTTGACGTCCAATATAATGTAGCGGCCCTCAGTCCCCTCTTTTCTGGTGTCCTATACGATGTAGCGCCCCTCGCTCTCCTCTTTCTGGGTATTTTACGTCCTTCACGCAGGATGTGCCTCCCATCCCTTCTTCATGGCGTCCTTAGTCTAACAGAGGATGTCCCAATTTTCTCCAGCGTCTCGTCCATCTAAACTTTTCTGTACATTACCACACACACACACACACACACACACACACACACACACACACACACACACACACACATATATACACACACACACACACACGCCACCAGGTGAGGTGTGGTGGCCCAGGCTAGGGTTTCTGTTCCATCCCTCAGCTGCCGCGGTGCTTGTGTGACACCTGATGAACTCCCTCCTACTGCCTCACGAAGCTAGGTAGTGAACTTAGTGTAGTGTGAGGGACTCCTGAAGGGCTGCTACTACTAGTAATAGTACTCATGTTGGTGCTCCTGAAGAAGGGTGTATTAGAGAAGGTGTTGACAGAAGGGGCGAGGAGTTGAATTTCTCCTCCCCCTGCTAATGCTAAAATAAGATACATCTGACAGGCGGGTGTGAAAGAGAGAGAGAGAGAGGTATTTAAACTGGGATTATTCTCCTTCTACCGGTACTACTCTCCTCCTGATGGTGTGGTCCTACAAGTCGAGGTACTCCTGCTGGGGTGTGGGTGGAGAAAAGGGGATGTGGTCTCGGTCCTGATTTACGGATATGGGTGAGAACGACTATTTGGCTGTGGCGACGGTCTCTCTCTCTCTCTCTCCTGATCTACACGATGCCTCAAGATTTACAGACCCGAGTATCTGAACAGTAAACAAACAAGTAAATATACCTTGGCCAGGGACCGCCAGAGGGAGTGAGAGAGGGAGTTGGGGGGAGTAGAAGGAGGGAATTTACGTCAGAAGTGCATAAGAAACACGCAAACTGACGTAGAGAGACGGGGAAAAAACCCACAAAATCCCGGTGCGTTTGAATACATTTAAAGCGCCGACGTCATCAGTTTTATTTGTTTTTGTTCTTTCTTCTCACAACTGTACAGGAAAGGGTTAATGGTGGGTGTTTAAGGGGGGTTTAAAGGATGGGGAGTTAAGGTTAAGGAAGGTGGGGAGTTTATGAAGGGGGAGAGGGGCCTAATTTAGACTTGGCTTGGTGGGCTGATATTAGACGCTATGGTGTTTCTGGGAAGGTGTGTGTGTGTGTGTGTGTGTGTGTGTGTGTGTGTGTGTGTGTGTGTGTGTGTGTGTGTGTGTGTGTGTGTGTGTGTGTGTGTGAGTAATCGATTGATCTTCTGGGGCTTATAGCATTCTCTGCGTGTTTTATTATCATGACATGTATGATAATAATAATAATAATAATAATAATAATAATAATAATAATAATAATAATAATAATAATAATATCGAAATAATGATATAATACAGACGAAGGAAAAATCTTGAACCATGTTGATGAAGTTCCTGTTTACGGCGGTCCGTCTCAGGAACAGACAGACAGCATTACACGATAACACAACATTCCCTGCCGCCACCACATCTTAAGGAGTCATGCAAGGAGTTCACAGTTTGTTTGACAAGAGATTTTTTGGGCCGTGTGGCATACCTGAAACATCTCCTTGACACACACACACACACACACACACACACACACACTCACACACGACAAGCTCTTAAGTGTTGAGATCAGTCGAGTCGTTTTCACTCATGCTTTCAGGACGCAAGTGCCTAAAGTTACATATAGTGACAGGAAGATGAGTGTAGGATCCCCGATACAATTCACCCGTTTATGGTAACACGTGGCAGGTCCCTAATAATGTCAAGTGCTAGTCATTGACACCATTAAAGGACATATCTTTAAGTGTAATTGAAATTGAACTTGCATTGTGACCTCCTTACCTCAGTATTTCGGCCTCCTGACCTCATGATTATGACCCCCTGACCTCACGGGTGGATAAAAGACGGACTGATTGACGTACATACATACCATCCCCTGACAGACAGTGCTATACTCACACTGGTTTATATAACTACCTATACACTACACTCACTATACACTACACTACACCCTGTCAATATATCATACACTACTACACCTCTCTACACTTCACGGATACACTTGCAGACATGCCAGTGGGGAGATGTGGCACCTTTACTCCCTGCCATTGTGACTGTGCCAAGAGGAGGGGAGAGGAGAAATGTGGGGGGGAGAGGGGAGAGATGGGATGGAGAGGGGAGGAAGTAGGTGAGTAGAAGAGAAAGAAGGTTGAGGTAGCCAAAAGGACAAGATAAAAGAGGGGAAGAGGGGGGAGGAGGAGGGGAAGAAGGAAGGAGAAGTGGGGGAGGGGGAGAGTCACTACCATTAACACCTGTGACTATCTCATCAACATACAGTAACATCATCATGAGTAACTAACACACCTTAATGTACACCCATATTCCCCTCACTACACCCACACCTGTCCTCCCATCTACACCTCACCCACACACTCTCATCACCACATCCACACTATACCATGACAAAACCCACCCACACCTTCACCACGCACGCCGTCACACCCACACACACACACGTCCTCTCCTCACCACACGTCCTCCAGCAGTTAATGACACGTCCCTCACCTGTCACCTTAACGCCAACACCATGTCGAAAAAAATCGTCTCCTACATTGTTGTCAGTTAAATGAGATACTGTCACAAGGATGTTACGTCTATACCCTCGCCACCGTCAACGTCACCGTCTCGCCCCTCCTCTTTAACTGTCAGCCCGTCACGAAACCACGTCAACACGACCAGAGTATAATGAGACGTCATGCTAGTGGAGGGTGTTGTTTATGTGTGACGTCACTCTTACGTCATCAATCACCACGCCGTCAACGTCATGGAAACGATACATCCTGGCCTAGACAGACACACGTCACAGGACTTCAACAACATGTCACTTATGTGTGTAAGAACTGCAGTCAGGCGTTAATGAATGCTAATCTACCTGTCCAATCTACCTGAAGCAGTATGATTTTTAGTGTTGTATTGCTCTCTTTCTCTCTGTATGTATGTATGTATGTATGTATGTATGTATGTATAAATAAATGTATGTATAGGCACTCATGTACGTAAACTACGACTAGGAATCCACGGTCTTGTTGTTAAATCTCACACTATTTTATTCATTCTTTTTGTTTTACGTTCTTTACTACTTTATTGCTTTATTTACTCACTCTCTGGAGCATCACATCCCGCACATACGCACCTGGAACAAACAAACACAAAATTAAATACAGAAATAAGCACAAAATATACACGTACACACACATATATACTGTATATATATGTACACACGCTGCGTTACACCTCACGGTTAAATAATTATAGAACACACGAGTAATATACATGAGAGAGAGAGAGAGAGAGAGAGAGAGAGAGAGAGAGAGAGAGATTAAATATGCATGAATAAAATCTACACAAAACAGGAATCTCTCAAAATAGGTGAGTCGGGAGCCAGGTACTAGCTAGACAGGTAGTTGGCACCGCGCATATTACAGTGCCAAAGTGTCAGTGCCACCACCAGCCACAGGAGGTAGTGAGGGTGGAACAGTGCCACCACCACCGCCAGCTAGAGGTAGTGAGGGTGGAACAGTGCCACCACCAGCCACAGGAGGTAGTGAGGGTGGATCAGTGCCACCACCACCACCAACTAGAGGTAGTGATGATAGAACAGTGCCACCATCACCACCAACCATAGGAGGTAGTGAGGGTAGAACAGTGCCACTACCACCACCAGGTAGAGGTAGTGATGGTGGAACAGTGTCACCACAGGGCCACAGGCGTCCCTCACGTGGCACGCACCAGTCATCGTGTTTACATTTTTCCATAAGATTAAACAAGAAAACTCGACAGGACGACTCGGGATAAAATTTGAGCTAATTGGATAAACATAGAGAAATATGTTCCTATGTTGACAGTCTCGGGTAACACGTTGATTGGCTCAGCTAAAGGGAGGAAGGTATTCTCGAAACTGATTGGGTATGCTGAGACGAGGGAGTTAACGTTCTCGAAGACGATTGGCTGCTTTGAAGATATGAGAGATCGTTCTCAAAGATGATTGGCTGTGTTGAGACAGGAGAGTGAGCGTTCTCAAAGTTGATTGGCTGCGTTGAAAGAATGAGAGCTCGTTCTCATATAAGATTGGCTTGTGTTGAGGCGCAGGAGGAAGGGAATGATTGGTGAGAGAATTATTCATAAAGGTGATTGGCTGACTGTCGAGTATAATGGACGTTGATTGGATGAGTGCCTCCGGTTTTGGGAGTGTCTCATTGGAGAAAACCAAGGAAGTGTTCTGTGTGTGTGTGTGTGTGTGTGTGTGTGTGTGTGTGTGTGTGTGTGTGTGTGTGTGTGTGTTGACAGTGGCGACAGGAACTCTACTGGTTGTGTGCAACAATGGACGTATAACAAACAAACGGACGGACATGAAAATAAACAGGACAGGAGACGGATGTAACACGTGAGAGGAGGGAGGAGAGGAGGGAGGGGGAAGAGGAGGAGGGGGAAGAGGAGGGAGGGGGGAAGAGGAGGGGAGGGGGGGAGAGGAGGGAGGGGGGAGGAGGGAGGGGGGAGAGGAGAGGAGGGGGGGAGAGAATGAGAGGGGAAGAGGAAAGGGGGGAGAGGGGAGGAAATGAGAGGGGGAATGGGAGGAAGAGGAAAGAGTCTGTGTGGGAGGGTGAAGGATGAGGAAGGAGGAGAGAAAGTTACAAAGAAAATGAAGGAGATAGAATAAAAGGGAAAGGGGGGTGGGGTAAGGGAGAGGGAATGAAGGAGGGGGGGAGGGAAGAGGGGAAGGGAGGGGAAGGAGGAGGTAAGGAAGAGGAAAATGGATGGTGAGGGAAACAGGAAGGAGAAGGGGGGGGAGGGGCTGTGGTGTGAAAGGTGAGAGGAAACAGGAAGGGGGAAGGAAGAGGTGGGGGGAGGGGGGGAAATGGACAGGAGAGGGAGGAGGGAGGGTAGCCAGGGTGTGACAATGGCGGTGTGGCTGAAGTGTTTGCCACATCCCTTTATTATGGCACGAGTCCAGCACATTGTTTACATGTGTGTGTGTGTGTGTGTGTGTGTGTGTGTGTGTGTGTGTGTGTGTGTGTGTGAATAAACTGATCGATCAGTTTATCTCTGCCTATGTTTTTATATTCTCTCTCTTCTCATAAACAACACGTGTAATATTCTCTCCCTTAAATAATAATAATAATAATAATATCTTCCCTCAGTAGTACTATTATTAACAGCACTACTCCACCCAGGCATTTAATTGTGATAATTATAATCCCTAACTGGTGAAAAATAGTGACGCGCCAGCACTATCTGGGGGAGAGAGAGAGAGAGAGAGAATGTTCTACACTCGGTATGGATGAGGTGAACGGGGGGAGCGGTGAAAACACCGGGCGTTAATTACAGGTTAGAGAACGTGGACGATGGCGGTATGGGTGGCGCTGGTGACGTGGTTGTATGGGTAGTGTTGCTAGGCGTGGTGGCGTCTGTGTGTGTGTGTGTGTGTAGGTGTAAGAGGGAGGGAGGGGGGGGGTAGTGAAAGGCTCCTGCACACTGTTCTTGTAATCACAATGAATCACTTGCCCACACACTCCTTCCCTCCCATCTGTCACTCCCTCCTTCTGTCTCTCTTTTCTATCCCTCCTATTCTATCCTTCTCTCCTTTGTTCTCCACTTCCCTGCATATATCTTTATCCTCGTCCCATCCATTCCACCTCTTCCTTTAGTTTTTCTTTCTATACCACCACCACCATCATCATCATCATCATCATCATCATCATCATCATCACCATCATCATCATCATCATCATCATCATCATCATGTCTCTCACCTTCCCTTTTATGCATCTCTTCCATTTGTCCTCTCATCCGTGTGTGTGTGTGTGTGTGTGTGTGTGTGTGTGTGTGTGTGTGTGTGTGTGTGTGTGTGTGTGTGTAGAATCTCTCTCTATTTATCTCCTAATTGCCTCCTCCTCTTATCATCATCTCCTCTCTTATCTTCGTAACTCGGAAATTTCATCCCTGTATCTACCACTTATTGCCTGCAGGAGGACGAGTATCACCCCTGTACAAACACGGTGAGGGGGAGGGGGGAGGAGGGGGAGAGGGGGTGGGGAGGGGGAGGCGGAGGGGGTGAGGGGAGGGGAGGGGGTGGGGAGGGGTGAGGCGAAGGGGGGGAGGGGAGGGGGGAGGGGGTGAGGGGAGGGGGTGAGGGAGGAGGGGAGGGTTATAAGGAAGGGATGAAGGAAGGGGGAAGGATGAAGGGAGGGGGGGGTGAAAGATCAGAGGTGTGAGAGAGTGTGTGGTCTGGTTTCTCGCTACCACAAATACAATCGTTACTACTACTACTACTACTACTACTACTACTACTATTATCACCACCAATACTACCACCACCACCACCACCACAGCTGACCAGTTCATGCCCATCTCCTTCCTGGTATGCTTGTCGCGCACGAGCACACACACGCACGAGCACACACACACACACAAACACACATAAGCTTAGGTCGTGAAGGAAAATTTACTGCTCTGGAACGAATGTGTAGGTGGCGAAGCACAGAAAAAAGAGAGAGAGAGAGAGAGAGAGAGAGAGAGAGAGAGAGAGAGAGAGAGAGAGAGAGAGGTGGGTGGCCTGGAGGGAGGGGTGGTGGCGGAGGAGACTAAGGTTAGGGCATGACGTGTCTCTCTCCTCCTCCTCTCCTTCCCGTCAGGTATTTCCAGTTGCCTCAGGTCGTGGCAGGATACTCCATGGGTGATGACGATGATGATGATGATGATGATGATGACGATGATGGTGATGATGATGATGACGATGATGATGGTGGTGATGATGATGATGAATCCTTCTTGTGTGTATATATGTGCGCGTTTTGAGAGAGAGAGAGAGAGAGAGAGAGAGAGAGAGTTTTCTCACTCACTTAACCCGCCGTCCTCCGCCATTCCAACAACCAGTATTTGTCTTTTTCTTTCTTGTCGATCATTATCATATTTTCCCCCTTGACATTATTTTATTATATTTCCTCGTGACTTATTTTATCATTCTCTCTGTATTCCGTCGCTGTATTTTGTTTTTTCGTGGTACAAGTAAGTTACAGTCGATACTCGTTTAGTATAAATATAAAATGTGAAATTCTGTACCAGTTTTTTTTTGTTAGCCAGGAACGTTCGGGGCAATTTAATGATATGCATAATTAATTAATATAACTGGATGGTGGTAATTAACAGGTAAAATAATATTTAAATTTTCCCCCTAATCTAACTTAAAATAACTTGACCTAATTTAACCTTACTTAACCTAATATACCCTAACCTAACCTACCTTACCAGCGCTCACCCTAACTTAACCCAACTTTAACCTAACCTATCTTACTCTAACCCACCCAACCTAACCTAACATTAACCTAACCAAATACAGTTATTCCTGGAAGTCATACAGGATACACGTCTTCTCGTCCAGTCTTTGTCAGGTTAACACAATAGCCAGCTGTAGTTTTATGTTGGCTCATACAACGGTCACCAGTCCTTGATAATTTGCACACTCATACTGTCATAACTGGACCACTGCTTCCTCTCTCTCTCACACACACAGACACATACAGACATACAGACATACAGACAGACAGACAAACAGACACACACACCATTGGTTGGAGCGCCTGAATATTATCCACCCCTACTTTATTTCACTTGATTAAATAACCTAACCTAACCTTATCTAATTTAATCTTACCTAACCTAACTTACTCTAATCTGATCCTACCAGGAAACATTTGGGTGTTTAATGATTAGGCCATATAAACTGTAGGGGGGGGACTAATCTTCAGGTGATCCACGATGTGTTGAAGCTCAGAGGTCCCGTTCTCTGTAAAGCCTCTTCATTGGCTCGACTTCAGTTTATGAATCACTGAACCAACAAAGCTCAGAACCGTCGTGTTCAAAATCATGTTTGGAGAGGGAAGATTCCGTTTTATAGCCGACAGAAAACCTGAATTACTGACTGTTGGAAACGAGTTGAAATTCCATGGGTTCGACTGTAAAGCATGGCGTAATGAAACATTGAAGCCCGGTATCATTCTTAATCATCACACAGGTCATGTTATGGACTCGAGCCGGGTACGAATCAATGAAGCATCAAGGTCATTATGAGTCTGACTCCACAGTATGAAAACAGTAAAACAGTAGGGTTCGTAAAAGCTCGCCCTCGCCAACAAGGTTGACTGACTGACTGACTAGCAGCAAGCGACCAAGCATGGATACCTGGTCCTGGAAAGAGAGGGGGGGGGGGGACGCACAGGTGTTAATAATGACAGAGACATGACCGGAAGGTGCCGGGAGACCACAGCCCTCACTGTTCTTGCTGGTGCTGATGTGGCACTGCTGCAACAACCGTTGTTATTTTGCTGTTCCTATCGCCGCTGTTGGTTCTCTTCTGGCAGCCTCTGTTGTTTGGAAGTCCTGTTGCCGCGGCCTTCTGTTTAGATAACATAAGCCGCTGCATGTCTTAACCACAGTCAACACGGCTCCTGCTGCCTCGTCCGTGTTGGCTCACCACCTGTACTGGCTGGACGTCTCTAACTGTCGGTGCATGAACTATTTCTGGTGTAGCTGTAGGTCTGGGAATAAGAATACCTGTAAGTATAGGTGTAGGAGTTAAGGTGTATGGGTTTGGTTATGGGTGTAGGAGTGAGAGTAGGTGTGAGTATTGGGGTGGGTGTAGGAGTGAGTGTTGGGGTGGGTGTTGGTGTGGGTGTTGGGGTGGGTGTAGATGTCAGTGTTGGTCTGGGTTTAGGTGAGTGTTGGTGTGAGTGTTGGTTGTTGGTGTGGGTGTAGTAGGGTTGGTGTAAGTGTAGGAATAGGAGGTACTGTGCTGGTCCTTGTGTCATGGTCGCCTCTGATACTGACACTTGCTGATGGTACTTATATAATTATCATGCTGTGGAGGTGGTAGTCATAGTTACTAGTTAGCTACTACTACTACTACTACTACTACTACTACTACTACTACTGCTACTACTACTACTACTATTAAAAATCCAAAGAGAGTTATACAAGCACTGTTATTGCTTTTATTTTCTAGTGTAGCTGTTGGTGTATATATTAATGTTTTTCCTGACGTAGGGTGACGTTCTTCCTGAATGTGATGGTGGTGGTGGTGGTGGTGATGGTGGTGGTGGTAGTAGTGGTGGTGGTGGTGGTGATGGTGGTGGTGGTGGTGGTGGTAGTGGTGGTGGTAGTGGTGGTGGTGGTAGTGATGGTGGTGGTGGTGGTGGTGGGGATGGTGTGTGGTAGTGGTGGTGGTAATGGTGATGGTGGTGGTGGTAGTGATGGTAGTGGTGGTGGTGGTGGTGGTAATGGTGGTGATGGTGGGGTAGTAGTGGTGATGGTGGTGGTAGTGGTGATGGTGGCAGGTGGTAGTGGTGGTGATGAGATGGTGGTGGTGGTAGTGATGGTGGTGGTGGTAGTGTGTGTGGTGGTGTGTGTGATGGTGGTAGTGGTGATGGTGGTAGTGGATGGTGGTAGTGGTGGTGGTGGTGGTGGTAGTGGTGGTGGTAATAGATGATGGTGGTGGTGGTAGTGATGGTGGTGGTGGTAATGGTGGTGATGGTGGTAGTAGTGGTGATGGTGGTAGTAGTGGTGATGGTGGTAGTGGTGGTAGTGGTCCCTATGCCACAACAGTCATCGAGGTCGCGTGACAGTGGTCAAGGTTTTTATTGTTGGGCGTTGCGTGCCTGTAAGTTACGTCTGGTGATACTGGCGCGTCTGCTCCTGCTGCTGGTGTTGTTGGTGTTGTTGTTGGTGTTGTTGGTGTTGTTGTTGGTGGTGCTATTGTTGATGTTGTTGGTGTTGTGTTGTTGGTGTTGTCTTGTTGGTGTTGATGTTGTTGGTGTTGTCTTGTTGGTGTTGTCTTGTTGGTGTTGTTGGTGTTGTCTTGTTGGTGTTGATATTGTTGGTGTTGTCTTGTTGGTGTTGTCTTGTTGGTGTAGATGTTGTTGGTGTTGTCTTGTTGGTGTTGTCTTGTTGGCGTTGTCTTGTTGGTGTTGTCTTGTTGGTGTTGTCTTGTTGGTGTTGATGTTGTTGGTGACTATTGGTGTTGTTCTTATTAGTGCTGTTGTTGTTGATGTTATTGTTATCTTCCTGTTGTTATTGCTGTCTTGTTGTTATTGATGTCTTACTGCTGTTATTATCATCATCTTGCCACCTTACTACACCATCAATACTGTGCAGCAAAAAGGAGTAGATGTGATTCTCTAGATGCTGTTATAACAACGCTGTTCCTCCGCTCTCGCTGTAACAGATACAGCTTCGTGTCTAAATTTTTGCCTCGGCTGTTTATGTTGTCACTCTTGGTTAGACTTATCTTGTACACTCATTATCTGTTCTTCCTCTACTCCTTCATTATCATCCATTTATATAATCTACCAAGGAGAGAGAGAGAGAGAGAGAGAGAGAGAGAGAGAGAGAGAGAGAGAGAGAGAGAGAGAGAGAGAGAGAGAGAGTTTTATAATAATATAGAAATACAACTGAGAGAAATATTAATCGGTCATATAAACAATAAAACAATTAAATAATAATAAAAATATTTAAGCTTGGAAAATAATTAATTGTTTCAAAGATAAAGATTAATAATAAAACCTCTCAAAAAAATAAACATAATAACCAACACGAGCAAAACATGTCCAGAAATACTAATTGTCTCATCTACCTGACCTCATTAATTCCACCTGGGAGGTATAAAAATTCCCGAAATAACTCACCTGTTAACTAGGAATTTGGCATAATGGGGAAAAATGGTCTCTGTTACAGCGAGTATTGTTATCACTGTGCTGTAGGTATTATGGGGTGTGTCTGGCGGCTTTTGTTAGGTGGACCACAAAATTTTATTATTATTTGACTTTTTTTGAGGGGGGTGGGTTCCTACTTCTTGTGAATCCACGTGTTTGGTCGGTGAGAGGGGAGGGAGGGGGGGCATGGGAGGAAGGGTGAGAGGAGAGGCGAAGGGAGGGGGAAGGGAAGGAAGGAATGGGGATTGGAGGAGAAATCTGGAGGGAGCAGAAGACAGAAAGGATAGGGAATAAAGAAGAATGGATAGAGAGGAAAATAAAGGGCAGTAAGAGGTGAAGATGGAAGAGGGAGGGGACACTTTAACCTCCTCTAATACGTCATATTTTTCATTTATTTTTTAATCCAGGAAGAAATATTTTCATCAAAGAGACGGGAAAATGGTGGTGTGGTTCAACATTTCTCAGACTTGGTTCACAGTTTACACTAAACATCAGGGAAGACTCAAGATCACATGTTTGAAACTCAGAAATCACAACGTTGAAAACTCTTAAATTATGGCTCTAAGTTGGCGCCAAATTCAGTGCAAAAATACAACCAAAAGTGTGATTTTACTTCTGAAAGGCGTTATTTTGCGCTCGCAAATGTCTCGGTGTGTGGGTGTGACAACGGCTTCGGAGTCGCGTAATGCCAGTCATGACGAGAGACGCCAGAGTAAATTAAACCTTCTGTCCCTAGTGACACGAAGACCTTTTTGCTGTGACCGACGCGCGCCACAGATAGAACGAGTTACTTCCCTTAAAAGTAAATTATCAATGTCCGAAAACGTGGAAATGAACTGACGCAGCAGACGAGCATGAAACGAACGCGGAAATTGCCTTCCTAATATCAGGTTGCCAGTTTATTTTACCTCCGTGACAATTTTATGAATGAATTAAGGAAAAGAATGTCAGTGTAACATGCTGGGCGGGACAGCCGGGCGGGGGCGCCAGCCTAAAATGAATTCTTGCCTTCACACGTTCGATAAAAAATAAGAAGAAAAAGAATTAGTTACCTCGGAATATTTAACTATTATACCCAATGTTTTGTTGTTGGAGATGGTAATTAATTAGTGCAGGAGTCTGACGAGAGAGAGAGAGAGAGAGAGAGGTTGGCCTGGGAAGTGAGTTACAGTGAAAGATGGAGGTTGGGAGGGAGAGAGGGAGGATATCAGTAGGGGTCACAGAAGTGCTCCTCCCTGATAAGAGTCTGACTGTGATAGCAATCGATCTAGGACCACCACCACCACCACCATCTCTACTAACATCATCATCTAAATTCACTACTACTACTACTACTAGACCAGCCGCTGTATTCTGGCATAATCCATCTGATACGCGGGCATAATGCTCTGTAATTGGCTCTTGTTTACCTAGCATACAACCTATATCCAAACACACTATTGCTTTTTGGTCCATATACTGTATCTTTACACACACACACACACACACACACACACACACACACACACAATAGTTTCGTAATGTGAACTAATATGTGGTAGTGTGAGTGGAAATAATTGTGGTGCTGGTGGTAGTTGTGGTGATGGTAGATGATGATATAGTAACTGTGGTGAGGATCTTGGGGTAATTGTGGTAGTGGTGATGATGGCGACGGTAGTGGTGGTTAGAGTTGTGATTATGAGAGGGTGTTAAGTGTGATGATGGTCCTGTGGTAGTTGTGGTGGTGATAGTAGTGATGCTGGTAGTTGTGGTAGTAGTGGAGGTGGTGATTAGGCATATTGAAAGGTAGTTGAGAGTCATGGAGGGTGATATAATGAAGAGATAAGAGACCCTATACACTTACCCTCAATACCCCAGATAAGAGAGTTCTCGTGTCTCCACTAAGCCCTGATTCTCAAACGACCTTACGATAAAATTTTCTCTCTAAGTGGAGATTCTTAAGGTCCGTATCTCTCTAGTTCTCTTAAGGGGTCATGTTAGAGTCTCAAGGTGACTTTGAGACTGATTTGGGGACACACACACATCCTTGACCACCGTAGGGTCAAGACCTATTCAGGCGCTTACTGAGCAGCGGCCCTCCCTTGGCCATGTTGGTCCATTCCCCAAGTCCCTCTCCCCGACCCATCCTCACCACCGGGATATCTACATAATCAAAAGTGACAATTTCGTTTCGGAAAGAAGTGGGACCATTGTTGAACGGTGCTTAAGCCAGTGAATTCAGCACTAGACAGTACCAGTGAGAACCGTGACCCACCACTGAGATAAGCAACCCTGGGAACCATCCTCTGACCAGGTGTTAATCCGTCCACCCTGAAACAACAGAGTTATTGGCCGGCTATGCACCTGACAACGAGATAACACAACACCACCGAGCAGAGGTACTGTGACACCACTCCACACGGTGTCCCCGTGAGGTCCTTCATATCAACACCCAAGGACGAGTTACTGCACCACGTGAACACCACACCACCTGGTGTTTCAATGACCAGGCACCGGGCCATCAACTGTAAACTATAATAGTTTGTATGTTCAATTCATGTTCCTCCTCCTTTCAGTAATGAAGGCTTTTGTTAAACGACCCACCCACCCCTTGTCTTTGTATGTAATAAGTCTTTTTTGTTCGATGTATATTTTCAGCCTTCGGACTGCTGAACTTTTTCAATAAACCGTTAATTATTATTATTATTATTATTATTATTATTATTATTATTATTACACACACAGGGAATTTTAGATCCCTAATGTTGACCCTAAATATACTTTTCCCCTTATTTTTAGTGTGTGTGTGTGTGTGTGTGTGTGTGTGTGTGTGTGTCGTAGAATAAATAACGTAAATAAAATAAATAACATAACAATGTAAATAACACACAGAGAGCAAACAATGACTAATACAACACAAAATACCAGGTGTGAAGAGGTGGTGATCAAGGTGTAACGCTCAGGTGTCGATATCATAACAGTTTTGGTAATGAACAGCTAATAGGTGGCGTCGACCTCCTCAGGTGAACAGACAAAACCACCTAACGCTCCAGGTGGGGTTCTAGGTGAAGGTGAACCTGCCCATCCTCCCAGGTGAACAGACAGACAGACCAAGGGAAAGTGTTTACTATATATCATGTTTGTGTTGCCGTTTATCTGCAGGGCTCATTACTGCAGTATTTACCTTCAGGATATTTCTCATCTCTGGAATCTGAGTGATCGAGTGGAGGCACGCGTGTACCTGTGTAAACACCTGCCAACACCTGTACGTGCTGCATGGTGTTGTGGTTATAATGTATTACTGAGTTTGTATCACCTGAAGATTATTCCCCCAAGCTCATTCACCTTAGGATTAACTAAACCTAAAGGTACATAGTCGGATAATTGAGAGAGCCGGGTAGTATAATAATATACGCCAGGCAGTCTTACCTAACCTATAGTCTAACCATACCAATCTTAACCAAAACGTAACCTAACCTAACCCCGACATTTACCTTTAGGGTGTTTAATCATCAGGAGAAATAAGCTGGGGTGCCTAATCTTCATGAGAAACACAACACAACCACTTAAAAACAACAACACGAGGTCGATCCCTCAATATAGTTTAGTGACAAAATATTTTGAACAACCAAGAGCCAGAAGCTACTGCTGCCTCCACCCCCGAAAATTATTTGTGCCGCCCGATAAATTCTCTGGCCCGCTGACCGCTTGCGGAAAGGGTGAGTGGGTGGGTGGGTTGGTGGGTGGGTGGGGTGGGGTGGGGTGGGTGGGTGGGTGAGGAGGAGAAGGGTGAGTAGGTGGGAAGGGGATTTCAGTGTCAAGGAAAATAGTGGAAAGAAGGACTAGCCTGCCCTCCTCCTCCTCTTCTTCCACCACCTCTGTTCCATAAATCAACTGTGGGACGTTTATAATCCTCACCCCTAATGAAATAAATGACTGGGAAATAAGTCTCTGGGGGGGCAGGAGGAAGGGTGAGGGGAGGGGCAGGTGGTGAGGGGAAGGGGCAGGTGGTAAGGGAGGATGGGTGATGAAGAAGGGGAGGTGGGGGAAGGGGAGGGTAAGGAGATGGTGGGGGGAGGATCAAGGGGTTGAGAGGAAGGAGGAAGAGGCGAGAAGGGAAGAGGACAGGCAGGGGAAAGAGGAGGAGGTGGGTGGATGAGAGAAGGGGCAGTAAAGCGTATTTGGGGAGGAGGAGATAAGGGATGAATGAATGTGACGCAAGACTACACAGATAGTGATAACACACACACACAGAGAGAGAGAGAGAGAGAGAGAGAGAGAGAGAGAGAGAGAGAGAGAGAGAGAGAGAGAGAGAGAGAGAGAGAGAGAGAGAGAGAGAGTGTGTCTTGTCAACAGGATGATGATCCTACCATCCACATTATAAATACTTCACATTAATAACACCTCCATGACGCGGTGGTGGACTCTCTCTCTCTCTCTCTCTCTCACGCAGAGACGTTAACCCCAGTCTTCAAACAAGAAAGACAGACACCCAAGCCACACACCCAAGCCTCACAGTCCTAGAGACAAGAAAGACAAACAGACAAGCCCTTCCCCCCTCTCATCTTTCATTGTAGACCTGGAAGGGTTCGAACGCGTGTCCTCACAGACCTACAGACATACAGACAAACCCCCTCACCCCACCCAGACAAGCCCGGCACACATCACCACCTCAGTAACCTTGGCCATCGACAGCTGACTTTCCCCCACCAGCGCCACCTGGACCCCGGCGACTCGGTGCAGCTGCTGGTAAACACAGTACCGTAAAGGCGCCTCCTCTGTACTGTAATAACGAGATTTACGCCGTTGTGGAGGGTGTGGCTTATCTCTTTCTTCCCTCTTGGATAACGTGCGCGCTTTTTTTGTTTGTTTTTTCCCTGGGGGGGGGTGGTTGGGGTGGGTAGGGTGGAGGGAAGGTACAGCAGCTGTAGATAGCGATGCAAATTTGATAGGGACAGGTTAGCGTGACTGTTGCTCTGCTCAGCTTGTCAATGGTAATCTGAAAACACGTTGGCGGTAAATAGACCTTAAAACCTTACTGTAACGTCTATGTACACTAATTTATACATGTAATCTTTATTTTTGGATCACTTAAATATTAGACGACGAGTTAATTTCACCTGAAGATTAACCACCCTCAAGATACCGGTATCCCGACATAAATTTCCACCAATGAATGTGTTTTGTTTTTGCTTACATTAGAATTATTGTATCTTTGTTTTTCTGACCGAGCAACAAACAGTGCAAGGTTGCTGACTGACTGACTGACTGACTGACTGGTTGGCTGACTGGCTGGCTGCACAAGTCTACCTCATCCCACACAGTTTTTCTTCACTTGGCCGCGACTTTATGAGGCAACCATCTTTGGAGGTCCCGACACCTGGTTGAAATAGTCCCCCCCCCTCCCTCCCCCACCACCTGTTTTATGACCAAGTCTGATTAACCTGAACAGAACGCCTCTGATTGGCTGTAAATTAATGGGTGACTTCAGTGGGTATGATATGTAGATGTGGTCCAGGTGGTATTTATAATAAGTTAATGAGTTGAGATCAAGGTGTAATTACAGGTGTTGGGGAGTTAATGTGTATGTAGGTTAATGAGTTCAGGTATAATTAGGGGTGTTGGAAAATGGGGTACAGGTGTTATACAGGATGATGGGGGGGGTAAATTACATACAGGTTAATGGGTATTGATGGGTCGATACACCGTTATTAAGTTCATGGGTAAGCTTCAGTTTAAACTACCAAGCTTCAATGGGTCCTAATAAGTATAAAGGCGGGGGGATGAGGGAATAAATGAGATGAGGGGGAGAGGAAGATAAAGAAGGGGGAGTGAGGGAAGGGGATGGGGAGGGAAGGGGAGGGGGATGTGAGGGAGGGGAATACTATTAAACTCAATGGTGTGAAGTCTTGTAGGATGATGACAGAGGGGCGGCCCAGTTGGAGAAGGATTGTGGAGGTCACTCAGGAGATGGAAGAAGAAGAACAAACAAACAAACACAATTTAGGAAACTGGAAACCTTCTCTCTCCCTCTACCGTCCCTCCTCCTCCTCCTCCTCTATAAAGTAAGCCAAAACCTTCTCTCTCCCTCTACCGTCCCTCCTCCTCCTCCTCCTCTATAAAGTAAGCCAAATATGCATGAAAAATTCCCCTGACCACTTTTAATCTACAAATACTACCACCACCACCACAAATCACCATCACTGACCACCAATACACCATCACCACGTTAACACACCACACCATCACTATATCATATTTACAGCATCTTAGATTTATTTATAGATGGGGTAAAAAAAAAAAAAAAAAAAATATATATATATATATATATATATATATATATATATATATATATATATATATTTCATGTAGAACCACAATGAAAACGTGAATCAATGGATATATATATATATATATATATATATATATATATATATATATATATATATATATATATATATATAGTCTTTATGGTTTGATTATATTTTTTTCTTTTCATTTGGATATCCAAGACGATTACCATATTGATGACTTATTGATGTTGATATATGAAGCACTTGTGTTTTATTGCTCGTCATGTGAGTTATTTAATAGAATTTGTGTCTATGAGTGAGTTATATTTAAGTATTTTTGTTCTTTATTGCTCGTTAAAGTGAGTTTATATATATATATATATATATATATATATATATATATATATATATATATATATCCTTTATTATTATTTATTGTTATTTAATGATTTATTGGCTCGTTAAGTGAGTTATGTTAAATAATTCTAGTACTTTTCATTTTATTGCTCCTTGAATGGATTATAATTTAAGGTACCATTTTTAATATTTCAGGGTTTAATAATTAATTATTTTCGCTCTTAAATGAGTTATAAATATGATCATTAGTCTCGTTAATGTCTTAATGTAATTTGGTCATTTGTTTGTTTAACCTAATATGCAAATGAGGTCGATGTTTTATTTACTAATGTCGTTTCTGTTTTCCCAGGTAAGTTGAACACCTGTTGTTGATAGTGTACGAGCTACGGAGGTAAGTCACGCTATATAACACCATGTCAAATAGTAAATAGGAAGAAAAAACAATAATAATAAGTAAAAATAAAGAGATGGTGAAATTAAAGAGAGAGAGGAAGGATGGCTAATGGGGCTAGAGAGAGAGAGAGTGGGGGATGAATGAGAGCCAAGAGGAGGAGGCAATGACGACTAGTGTTTGATGACCAACAAGGGATATTTTAGCTCTGGGCACCTTCCCCTCCTCCCTCCTCCTACATCAAGAGTGAGGAGGGGAGGAGAAGAAAGTTGAGGAGGGTTAGAGAGCAGGAGGGGGGGTAGATGTGGGTAGAGGAGAGAAGGTAGGGATTAGGGGATGTAGAAGGGGGAGGAGAGCGTTGGGAGGATGAGGAGGGAGTTTAACGAAGATGGGTCTAATTAAACCTTCAATAAACCACTATGACGATCACCATATATATAGTTCCGGGTTATATAAAAAGGTGTGCCATAGTAATTAATTTTCTCATTAATAAAGGGTGTGAAATATATCAATTAATTCTCTTATTATTAAAAATGTGGAAATATTACTGTATTATGACGTTGGAAAGGGGACATTAATTATCTAGTTGTTAATAAAGGTGTGAAATTATTATATAAATCCTGTTAAAAATGGGTAAAAATATCGTCTAATATATTTAAAAAGTAGAATATTTTTGGGGGAAAAAATCCTGGATATATTATTTGTTCATTAAATCTTCAAATTCGATGACAAATAATAATTACAAATCGCTGATAAAATTGTTATGAGTTAATTTTAAATACCGATTCAAAACGACACAAAATACGATTAAATGGTCTGATTAATATGGGAGGAAATCCGATAAAATTCCCATATAATAAGACTCGAAATAAGATAAAATTTTCTATTCAATAAGGAAAAAAATCTGATTTTATTAAAGTTATAAAAATCATCGTAAAATCCCATTCAAAAAATGGGAAAAAAAATCATATTGTTTCCATTAAGTTAAAGGTTCAGTAATGGTGTAAAGAAAGTGTAAGAGGAGCCATTAACGTCTTGTTCCACCACCAAACACAAGGTTCAGTGTTATGTCCTTGAGCACCAAGTTTCCCGCTGACGTCACAAAACAACGTGGATGACGCAAGTTGTTTACGTTGGCGTGGTTGCCTGATGTAAGATAACTCCACCCATCACCCCTTCATCCTCCTCCCCCTCCTCTCCTCCCGCCGCCGCTGCCGCCAACATCACTTCCACTCTTGCCGCGTTGGGGTTAAGAAAAAAATAATATTCTAAAGATTCATTCCTTTACCCGCCTCTCTCTCTCTCTCTCTCTCTCTCTGTTTTCTTTCACTTGCCTTTCCTTCTTCTTTCTTTTTGGTCTTATCTAAACGTAGATTGAGCACAAAGGTGAGGTGGTGGTGTTGCCTATATCAGTTCTACTTGTTCCCGGTGAGGACGCTGATGTTGGTTAATTAATCAGTGACAGCTAACATCAGCAACTTTATCACCACTACCACCATCGCTACTACTACTACTACTACTACTATCACCTAAACCAGGAGCACTATTACCATCACGAATACGCAATCACCATTATTTCCCCTGCTACCACAGTCACCATCACGCGCCGTCGCGGCCACTAGACGGGAACTAATGATTGTGAGTAACTTTTTACACTGCCATGCCTTGTGTTAACTGACTGTTGGCTGCCATACGTACACACACGTCCTGAACACTGCAGGCCACAACACCACCCTGTCAACATAACGTGGATAAGGTTAGGTTAGGTTAGGTTATTGCCCTTAGCGATTGGGTGGTTGATCTTCAGGTGACCCGACGAACACGATCACAGAAAACACTACAACACGCAGCCAAATCCATAACTTTTAATTAAACTAATCACCAGGCTTTACCACACACCCACACACACACACACACACACACACACACACACACACACACACACACACACACACACACACACACACACACACACACACACACACACACACACACACCACACACACACACACACACACACACACACACACACACACACACACACACACACACACACACACACACACAGGGGGCCTTGAAAATCGACAGGTTCCCAGTACTTCACACACACACACATACATCTGGACACGTCATTGGTATCGGGTGACGTGAGAAATCTTACTCCTCAACACCCCCTCCCCCTCCCCTCCCCAACACTCCATCACTTCCCTCACCCTCGCCTCGCTAGTACCTAATATAAAAATAAAATAGGTCCCTCAAAGCCCCTATTATAATATGTCAAGCAAATGTGATCAGAGTATGGAAATATACAGTGTATGTAATAATGTGCATATATAGTGACGTTATATGGCCGTGTCAGAGGGGACGGTTCTCTCTCTTTTCTTTCTCTCTCTCTCTTCGCTCTCTCTCTCTCTCTCTCCTCTCTCTCTCTCTCTCTGATGGTAAATAATAATACCGTGATAATATATGTAAAAACAGCTATTCACGGAAGGTTAAAATGACATTCATAACATTATTGACGCGAATAGGTAATTTGGTTGATAATTTACATTTATAAATAGGACAAAAAATATCTTCCCTCCCCTCTCTCTCTCTAAATAAACAATAACAATAATAATAACCCACCACTCGCTAGGCTCAGCCATAGTCAATATTGTTGATGTTGTTCAATTGTTGACTGTATTTTAATTTTGCGTAAATAAACTGCTTCAATTTCAAATCTAAAAATATCTCAAACAAGAAGAAAATACATTGACCCTTACGACAACCATATCTAGAAGGGAGATGCCAAACACTCTCCCTCCCTCTCACCCTCCCTGTCTCTCTCCCTTCGACCCTCCTCCCTCTCTCCCACCCTCTCTCCTCCCACCCACCTCCCTCTCCTCTGACGGTAAAATGGATATTGATTTATAACATTACGGCGCCTCTGTGCTGACGGGGGTACCGGAACTACAGCGATTTCTCCTCCCAAATAACATTCTCGATCCACATTCAATTTTCCTCTCCGGTACCACACACCAACCTCTCTCTCTCTCTCTCTCTCTCTCTCTCTCTCTCTCTCTCTCGGCTCCAGGCGGCCCCATCACGAGTGAGGTTGACAGTGCTCTATAATCCCAGCCCAATGATTGTTGTGTGTGTGTGTGTGTGTGTGTGTGTGTGTGTGTGTGTGTGTGTGTGTGTGTGTGTGTGTGTGTGTGTGTGTGTGTGTGTTTTTCAGTTGTCTGGATAATTTTCAACCTTCCCTCCCTCTTTCCTTCTTACCATCCCTCTATCTTCTCTCCTCTCTCTCCCTCCGTGGCTACATAGTGCTGACTAACGCAGGTGGAGGGAGTTGCTACATAAGAATGGAGATGTCACGGTCACTGAAATTCATTGAGGGCGTCTGCTGTGTTTACTAAAACTAACTGTGTTTTCTCTCACCTTGTGGAGAGAGAGAGAGAGAGAGAGAGAGAGAGTGCGTAGTAGAAGTTGTAGCAGCAGCCGACACCCCCTACCAGCCACGTTTCCCTGTTCACCCCCCCCTCCCGCGGCTCTCCAAGCCCTCCTTCCCTTTCTCCCTCTCTCTCTCTCTCCCCTCTTCCCCTGACAACAACAGAGAGGGAGGGAGGGAGGGAGGGTGTGCGGTAGCGTGGGTAAGCAGACCTTCCCAACCTCTCTCCCTCTTCTTCCTCTTTCTACTCCTCTTACATATGCCGTCCTCTTCCTCTCTCTCCAACTTTATCTTCTTCTTCTTCATATATTCTGTTCCACTCCTCCACTTCCTCCTCCTCCTCCTCTCGCTTTAAATGCCTATTCCCCCCTCTACCCCCTTCCCTAGATGCCTCCATTACCTCTTCCTTCACACAGCCACCAACGCTTCGCAGTTTCATCACACTTGTAATTATATCTAAAATTCGCTAAAAAATAGGAAGAAGCTTTTGATAAACGAGTGGGGAGAGGAGGAGGGGAGACAGGGGGGAGAAGGGAGAGACGGTGGAAGGTAAATAAAGTGGAGAGGCTTCAAGGAGTAGGAGGTGAAGGGAAAACGAATCAAGGAGGGAGACGAGAAAGGGAAGAGCGGAAGTAAGCAAGGGGAAAGGGTAGGTGGTGTAAGGGGAAAGATTTCATAAGTGGCTAATGATTGTTTTCCGATATTTACAAGTTTAAAAGTTTAGGTCAGAAAAAATTCTTGAAGCTGAACTATAAAACCTCTCTCTCTCTCTCTCTCTCTCTCTCTCTCTCTCTCTCTCTCTCTCTCTCTCTCTCTCTCTTGTGTGGCGATGAGGGGGAAATACGGGTGAGGGGATAACAAAAAGTTCCAGTAACGCCGAGTTGCACGCACGTGGGAGCAGGCGTATTACTCGTCCACCCCTCCCTCCCTCTCTCCCATCACCCTCCCTCCACGTGCTATTAGAACAATTTTTCCTTCCTCCCTTCCCAGGATTCTGACACCCCCCGTCCCCCTCGTCACTCATTTCCAACGGCCCCTTGCAACCTCCCCCCCCAAACACTACCTCTCTCCCCTCCCCCCCCTAGTCTTTCCCTCCTTATCCATGGTCTCCATCTTTACCCTCCTTCCCTCCTCCCCTTCAACTTAGTCATCTCTCTCCTCCCCTTCATTTATAGACCCCCAGCATCCAACCTCCTCCTTCCCCCAGCAGCTGCCTCTTTCACCAGGGGAGCAGGAGGGTGGGAAGGGCTACCAGCCTGGTCTTCCAGGCAGTCAGACCAAACTGTCCTAATGTGTGTGTTTACACGTCTGGAGGTTGTAGTGGTTGATTGGTGACTCTCTCTCTCTCTCTCTCTCTCTCTCTCTCTCTCTCTCTCTCTCTCTCTCTCTCCTCTCTCTCTCTCTCTGTTCAAGCGTGACACACACGTAAACGTGTCTCTTTCTCTCGTGCATACACACAGGTACGCATGAATTCACACAGTGAGAAATATTATGTAGGAGATAAATATAAACAGAGAAAAAAGAGAGAGAGAGAGAGAGAGAGAGAGAGAGAGAGAGAGAGAGAGCATGAATCACTAGCCCTGCCAAATTACGCTTGATCTCATTCCGCACAGAAAATGGTTCATGGGAGGAGGACCAAGAGTGTGTGTGTGTGTGTGTGTCCGACTATTGATCAGCAGGAGGTTCTTGCTGGGCTAAACAACACACAACACGAGGTAGTTTGACCAGTTTTCATGTCTCTGTATTGGGCGACTTCAATACACAGCTGGAAATCTTTAATAAATTCACTAGACGGGTTCGTTTGCGTCAATGAGGTTAGGGTGACGCATTGGGGGTTCGTATGTTTCAATGGGTTCGGATGACTCATTGGGGGTTCGTATGTTTCAATGAAGTTCGTATGTTTCAATGGGGAGTTCGGGTGATTCATTGGGAAAACGGTTTAAATGAGTCACTTGGCGGGTTTGGATGATTCACTAACGTTCGGATGTTTGACTGAGAAAATTTCAAAGGATTCGATAAGTTAAAATAATTTGATCGAAAGTTTCAAGTATTTGGTTCAAAAGTTAGAAACGAGTAATAAAGTTGTCATATAATTTCTGAACACACACAGCAACAAAACAAAATAATCCCAAGAAGGTTTGAAGCGCTTCGTGGAAAGATTTCGAATAGTTAGATAAAAGTTTGGGAAAAAGAGAAGGGCAGTGAGATACCAGTATGTGCTACCTAGAAGGCTTCACTGATTCACCATAAATATTTTCAAATGCTTCACTGTATTTTTATAAGGCCTAACATGTTAACCTTTAAATATTTCAATTGCAGTCTTTAAGTGAGATATGTATTCCCAAAAGGCTTCAATGATTCACTTTACAGAGTTCGAAGCTTCTCTGGTTCATTCCGTTTTGTTCCTGGATCCTTTTCGTGTTTGTCCCTTTGTTACGTTCCTCCGTTTCTTATGATTACGTTCTGATGCACACACGGCCGATCTATACCACACACACTGCAGCCACGAGGTCAACACACATACACACTGCAGCCACGAGGTCAACACACACACACACACACACACACACACTGCAGCCACGAGGTCAACACACATACACACCCGCAGCCACGACGTCAACACACACACACACCGCAGCCAAGAGGTCAACACACACACACACCGCAGCCACGAGGTCAACACACAAACACTGCAGCCACGAGGTCAACACACACACACTGCAGCCAATGAGGTCAACACACACAAACACTGCACAGCCACGAGGTCAACACACACACACACACTGCAGCCACGAGGTCAACACACACACACTGCAGCCAAGAGGTCAACATACACACACTGCAGCCACGAGGTCAACACACACACACACTGCAGCCACGAGGTCAACACACAAACACTGCAGCCACGAGGTCAACATACACACACACTGCAGCCACGAGGTCAACACACATACACACTGCAGCCACGAGGTCAACACACACACACACACACACACACTGCAGCCACGAGGTCAACACACATACACACTGCAGCCACGAGGTCAACACACACACACACACACACAACAACAACAACATATGGTGAAACAGGAAGGCGGTGACAAAAAAACGTCACATTTAGCGGACATCATCATTACACCTCGCTGTTAATATGGTCTAGAATCGTTCACAATCATTCCCGCTATACCATTAAGCTCTCACTGTACCTCGTAAATACGGCAACTGTGACGTAACCAAGGATTCGTCCCCCCTCCCCCTCCTGAAGGTTAAAGCCAGCTCGAATTTATTTCACCTGATGATTAAGCCCCCCAGCGCCCCTCCCCCCTTCCTTCCTTCAACGCCCTTTTCTCCTCCCTTCCCCCCCACCTTCAGCGCCCTTTCCTCCCTCCTTCTTGACTGACTTACACACGAACGTCATCTCAGTTAAGCATTTGTTGAAGTATTTAACAAAGGTGTGTGTGTGTGTGTGTGTGAGAGTGAGAGAGAGAGAGAGAGAGAGAGAGAGAGAGAGAGAGAGAGAGAGAGAGAGAGAGAGAGAGAGAGAGAGAGAGAGAGAGAGAGAGAGAGATAAGAAACCTGAGATACCGGTCTAAACCAGACTTATTCCTTACATGCACACACACACGCACTTCCCCGCTTCCCCTTTCTTTTCGCCCGTTTCTATCTACATACTGACCGGGAGAATGTTACGGGAGGGATGAAGAAAGAGAAAAATAAATCTTTGATGGTTAAGGTGAATCTGAGAAACGTGGACTCTCTCTCTCTTCTCTCTCTCTCTCTCTCTCTCTCTCTCTCTCCGTTACTCTTTATTATACGTTTTAAATTCCGCGTTACGAAATAGACCCAAACATAAGCAAAATAGTAATGGTAAGTATACGTGTAAAATACCAAATACTGTTTTCTTTTGTTAGTTTCGATGCCGTGTGCTGAAGGTGTCTTGGCCAATATTGACACTTTCCCGCCACTTCTCTCTGCCCATCTGTATCTGTCCACGTGGTACTGAGACCGCCATTTTGGATTTAGGAGGGAGGAAGGAAGGTGGCGAGGGGTGGGGGGCAGGAGGCGACGGTGGGGAGGGATTGGGGGATCAAGGGAGGGAAGAGGGAGAGAAGGTTGGGCGGGTGGTGGGAGGGAATTGATGGGAAGGGGAGGGAGATGGTGAGCGAGAGGGGGAAGGAGGGTCAGTTTAGGGTCACACTGTACTGGGTGGTAAGCGGGAGGGCGGGCGGAGGAGAGGAGGAGAGGGGGGATAATCCGGACTTCCTCCTCCAGAGGTGGTGGTGAGAGCCTGAGAGGGTGAGGTAAAAGGAAGAGAGGTAGAGGCGGGCGATAAGGTAAGGTAGGTGTGGGACGTATACAAACACATGTTTATTTATAGTAATGGACTCACACACACACACACACACACACACACACACACACACACACACACACACACACACACAGACACGGGACGGAAGAAAATTTAACATACGACCTTTCAAGAATCTGGTCCTGCGGCAGCCATAGTTAAAATTCCAGCTCCAGACTAAACATTTAATTGACTGGTGAGTATTTCCTGTATTGTGGTCACAGGTGGTGGTGGTGGTGGTTTGTGATGGTGGTGGTTAGTGGTGGTGGTTATTGATGGTGGTTTCTGACGGTGGTGGTGGAGAGAGTGAGGGAGGCGCGGTGTCTCTCCCTCACCACAGCTCCAGGTCAAATAAACCCTGGTTACCCCTACACCACTTTCGTACCTGGTTGAGCAGTGACCAGGTGCACCACTAGCTGGCCTGTGTTGCACGGATCTCTCACACACACACACACACACACACACACTTGGTTCTTGTGACGTTTAATATTTACACAGAAGCTGTCTTGTACAGTAAGAGATGATTTAAAGTGACATATTCTTTACATTGTCACCAAATTCATGTGTGAAATTTTTTTTTGGGATCACCTGAAGATTAGACACCCAGTTTATTTTACTTGAAGATTATGCATCCTAGTGTTAGCAGAAATGTTAGGTTTGGATGGCGTTAAGGTAGTTAATCTCCAGGTGAAATAAGATGGGGTGTGTAATCTTCAGGTGTTCCGTTGTTTTGGAGGGGTAAAGGAAGGGGGTGAGGGGTGGTGGGTGGAGGTGTAGGTTCGTGTAATACCCAGGGAGGTAAGGTCGTGGGTCCGTATGTTAATGCACAAGTAGTTTGTTATTCATTGTCTCGCTACTCCCAGGTTCGAGCCCCGACCCTGGAAATATTTCACGGATCACTTAAATATTTAAACCCCCCCCCCCTCCCTCTCTATAGGTACAGCAGGGGGTGGTTAAAATTCAGGTGGAATAAGCTGTGAAGGACGAATCTTTCACTAGCCATATGTTAATGTTTACCCGTGACTAGACGCGAGGACAAGTCTTATAACTGCACCGTATGATAATTTTCCCCTCGACTGGAGGCGTCAGAAGTTATCTTAAGTGGCTAATTTCACGTGAGACACAGACACACTCACACACACACACAAGAGGACGAGATTGAGACTGGAGAGAAAACTGACTAACTCGCTAGGTGTGTGTGTAGTTTGAGTACTGTGGGTGATGGGGGAGCTTAGCGGGTGTAGGGGGGTCATGGAAGGGAGGAGCCAGGTGTCAGGGAAGGAGGAACTAAATGAGGAAGGGAGGAGGGTCTGGTACCTGGGGTCACCCTTTGGTATCCATGGCTGACCGAGCTTAACTGACCGACCACACGTTGGATTCCCCCCCCCCTCTCTCTCTCCCTCCGGTATTGCCATCTCGGAATAATTTCCCTCACTTGCCTCCACTCCTCTAAAAAACACTCTACCTCAAGAACAAATTACACCTTCGCTAGTTCCTTCAACGTCCTCAAGTGTGTGTGTGTGTGTGTGTGTGTGTGTGTGTGTGTGTGTGTGTGTGTGTGTGTGTGTTAGGATGGTCAGTGATGGAAACGGCAACATTTCCTGTCCACTAAACGGTTTTGACCACTAACGCCTACCACCACTACCATCACTAACCAAATTAAGAATATATTAAACGCTAATTAACCCAACTGATCCAATATGGCGTCAGAAGTGCAATGAAATTAGACGCAGGTGGTTACAGTGAAGCCTCGTATTAAATGACAGGTAAGTAATTAACACAAGAAGAGGCGTTACCTGCGCGATGTCTTGGGTGGATGAGTTACGTTATTATTGTCTCGTCTCTCTCTCTCTCTCTCTCTCTCTCTCATTATTCACTCCAGGTCGTCATTTAGGCGGACCATCACACAGTGTTTCCCTATATAATCCCCTCTATCTCCAGCCTTCATTACCTATTGTTCCGGGACTCTCTCGCTCACCCCTCCCCCTCCCTCCCTTCCCCACCCCGGTAGGTCACCCCCCTCCCCCCAACACACGCATTGTTTTCCTGTGTACAGAAATAAAAACATTCTCTCTCGTAGTTCCAACATTAACATCTGCATTACTGTTTCCAGGAAGATGAGAGAGAGAGAGAGAGAGAGAGAGAGAGAGAGAGAGAGCCAACACAAGCTACACCAACCAATTCTGCTCACTACGCTATGGCCCCCTAAGATTCCTCCACTACAAAAGATGGCCTGTTTCGTCGTCCTCTTTACCTCCACCTCCCTCCCTCCAACTTCCACATCACCTCCTTCTCTCCTCCTCCTCCCTCCCTCCCCACATCACCTTCTTCCCTCCCCTCCCTCCAACCACATCACCCTCTTCTTCTCCTCCCCTCCCTCAACCACATCACCCTCTTCTTCTCCCTCCCTCTCCCTCCTCCCTCCCTCCAACCACATCACCCTCTCTTTCTTCCTCTCCCTCCCCTCCAACCACATCACCCCTCTCTTCTTCCCTCCCTCCCTCCAACCACCATCACCCTCTCTTTCTTCCTCTCCTCCAACCACATCACCTCTTTCTTCCCTCCCTCCCTCAAACCACATCACCCTCTCTTCTTCCCTCCCCCTCCAACCTCAACCACATCACCCTTCTTCCCTCCCTCCTTCACCCTCTCTTTCTTCCTCCCTCAACCACATCACCCTTCTTCCCCTCCCTCTCCAACCACACACCCCTCTTTCTTCTTCCCTCCTCCAACCACATCACCCTCTCTTCTTCCCTCCCTCCCTCCAACCACATCACCCTCTCTTCTCCCTCCCTCCAACCACATCACCCTCTCTTCTTCCCTCCCTCCCTCCAGCCACATCACCCCTCTCTTCCCTTCCCTCCCTCCCTCCAACCACATCACCCTCTCTTCTTTCTTCCCTCCCTCCATTATGGCTGGAAATGGTACAAAAGGTTCAAGCATTGGTTATGGAAAGAGTGGTCGCTATACTGGAGTGACCGGTATTTAGTGGGTTAAGTACAATGAAGGTGGACCACTGTATACTACGTCACAGAGGGTCGGCACCACCACTCTCACCTCCCTCAGTCCCTCTCCCTCTCCCTCCCTGGTGGCCGTGAATAGTACAGAAGATTCAGGTGTGGTGAGGAACAAGCCGCTATTCAGTGTGAGATGTGTACTCCTCCTCTCCTTCCCTCCTTGCCTTCCTCGCTTTCTCCCCGTCCTTCCCTCCTTTCTTCCTCGTTTATCTATCTCCTTTCGCTCCTTCCTTATTCTCTGTCTCCTTTCTCTCCGTCCTCCCTTCTATTCTTCTTCCTCCACCACCACCACCACCACCACCACCACCACCAAGGCATTGACTGACACCTCTACCACAACTATAACCTAACCTGACCTGACCTCTACCCCAGTCGTTGTTCCTAGTAGCTGGAAATGGTCCACAGGAGTGAGTGAGTGAGTGAGTGAGGGAGGTAGGTTGGAGATGGAGGGAGGGAGGACAAGTCATTACCCAGGGAGAGATATACTGGTACGGTTACGGGTCGTAATTACCCCACATTAATCAGTCATAAAGATTGTAAAATATGGACGTAAGACGACACAAGCTTCCTAAACACGCCCGAGGAATGCTGAACCTTGTCTTCCTCCCCTCCCCGGGTGTGTGCTGGTCGTATAAGCATTATTTATCACCGGGTGACATGAATCACATCGCGGTGGAGGCAAAATAGTCCTCGGTTAGAGTATACCCCAGAGGCTCAAATCCTTCACTATCGTCATACTAATCCTGGGTAAGGCTCAGACTCTTTCTCTTAAATTAATCCCGGTAAAAATGTCCGGTGAAGGGAGCGCCGCCCCTGGTACCACCGGATACGCGGTAATGGTTGAGGAAGCCGGTAAGTTTATCCCTTAAGACAAGGTTAACCTGGCCTGTCTCTTAAACCCTCTCACCCCACCCAACGACCCTCTCCCTCCTCCAGGTGACCCAAACGGGGTGACGTACTACGGTCTTGTTGCTCCTGCTGGGGTGGGGGGGAGGGAAGAACGGAGGCAAGAGGGAAGGGTGAATATAACGAGGAAGGAGAGAGGCAGGAAGGATGGGAAGGAAGAAGAGGAGCAAGGACGAGGATGGGTGGTGGTAAGTTGACAGGGCGTGTGGGGGCAGGGTGTTAGGAGGGCAGGGGGAGGGGCAGGGTGTTAGGGAGGGGCAGGGTGTTAGGGGAGGGGCAGGGTGTTAGGGGAGGGGCAGGGTGTTAGGGGAGGGGCAGGGGTGTCAACAGAAAATCCTACTAGATTATTCCCCGTGACTAATTTAACATGATGTATAACCCAGCTATAACAGTTTCCTACTGGACATAATCCCGTCACCATGATATTATATCCCCCCAGGATGATTTTACACGTCAGGATGTAGCTAAGGTCAAGGCAGTTCAAGTAAGGTCAGATTATGTGCCACTTGGTCTTGCAACACACTCTAAGATTTCCCAAGAATTCCTTAAGCCATCCACAATCACCTGACTGTCTGAACACAAGCCGTAAACTTCACCCCCAACATCAACACCTCGCGAGTCATGATCGAGTTACCTGGCCACCTCAGGTAAGCTCCAGAGGTCGACGACTGACACCGCTACGTACACGTGACTCTTAAACACCAGGTTGACGAAGGTTTATCGTACTGCTGAGGCCAAGATATGTAAAAAAAATACTCTTGGCGATGCTTAACGTGTTGGCCATATGATTTGAACAACTTCTTGGTTATCCTTGTGTGAGGTCAACTTATTGTTTACCATTGTTTGTATACCTGTACTGTTTATGTATACATGATGAACAACTGTGAACATGTATAACTAACTATCTATCTATCATCTGTGGTTCAATTAAATATGTGTAGATGGTTAGTACTGAGTGTGGTGGAGGCATTGGTTGAGTGAAGTGGGTGTGGGACGTTGGTGCTTATAGTGCAGGTGGTGGTGGTGGGTGTAGCGTGCAGCAGCAGTCAGAACAGCAGGAAGGGAGTGGCGCTTCCTGTAGCAGCGTCAGGAGGAGGAGGAGTAGGAGGCAAGAGGAGGGGGAGGCAAGGGAGTGTCAGTTAGATGTTCACGCTGCATTAACTAGATGATTTCTCTTGCCACGCCGCGCCCACCTTAGCCCACGCACGCCCACCCTAGCTCCTCACGCGCGCCTCAATCAACCTAAGCGCCCATCCTAGATCACGCGCGCCCAACCTAGCTCACGCACGCCTACCTCAGCTCACGCACATCCAATCTAACTCACTCTAACGCACGCCTACTCCAACTCACGCAAGCTTACTCCAACTCACGCACGCCTACTCCAACTCACGCACGCCCACCTGTGTAGCATAAATAAAAACAAAGGAATAGAGTAAGAAAATACACAAATAAAAGTAAATACTAAAAAAGACAAAGATAAATAAAGTAAAAACAGAAAATTAAGTTAAGAAGACATAAGACATAAGACCAAGGACGAGGAAAAACTTGGGTAAGAATCCCTGAGTTGTGAGTTGCTCCATTTGTGTATTTTAGTGGTACAAGCACTTAGGTGACGATGTCCTCAGGTGTAGGTAATGGTGCCGAGAGAGAGAGAGAGAGGGGGAGGGGGGGCTGGTGGTATGGCTGTGGTAGTAGAAGTAGTAGTATTAGTGGTGGTGGCAGTAAGAACATAAACGGGGAGAGAAGATCTTACTGCCAGGACAGCCCAACCCACCACACGAGACCAACGAGTAGTAGTAGTGATGGTGGTGGTAGTTGTGGTAGTAAGAACATAAACGGGGAGAGAAGATCTTACTGCCAGGACAGCCCAACCCACCACACGAGACCAACGAGTAGTAGTAGTGATGGTGGTGGTAGTTGTGGTAGTAAAGGTGGTAGGGTCACCAGAGGATCAACAGAAGAGTATTAACAGACTCTCTCACACACACGCACACACACACAGACACACGCACACACAACCATGCACGCCACACACAGCTGCTCCTCCTGAAGCAGCTAAACTAACCACCTTGGGATTAAACCAAGCGTGCCCGGGGCTGCTTACGTGACACCAGCAGCTACCACAAGCCAGCCGTGATTACCTACAGTGTGCTGGTAGGTTCTGTCTCTCTACCTCCCTCCCCTCCCCCCCTTACTTTCCCCACCCAATTCCTCCCTTCCACCCTCCCATTCCCCGCCCCGCCCCTTGGACCTTATATAGACCTGAGCCCCCGTCACTAGGCCTAGGGTGGCCAGCTAAACTGACATGAGCCGAGGATAATAAATTTTCTTCCCTGTGGTGACGAACCTGAGGGCCGTGGAGGATGAAATGCGCCCCTCCCACAACCCATACCAGGCGGGTGGAGGTGGATGACGATAGATAGATTATTCATTGAAATCGTCATTCGGGGTCATATTAGTTCACCGTGTACACTAACAACATACATAGATATACAAACAATAGTAAACAGCGGCGACCCAACCTAAGACAGCACAAGAAAACTGAGACAATCTCCTCCTCCTCCTCCTCTCTACTCGGGTTTTAACTTAGGGATGAGGTTACCAGACCAGTCAATGGATCTATAAAATAAACAAATTTGCCAGACTACAAGTGTAACAAGAACGAGACACACACACACACACACACACACACACACACACACACGATTTGGGGGGACTCCCAGTTGGTGGTGGGTTGAGTGTGGGGGTGTTGTGGCCACGAGTTGGGCGGGGTCATCTCACTGGTGCTGGCTCTGGTCTTCTGCGTAGTTGGGTGTGATTTGGAGAGGCTGGAAGGACAGGGATTTTAGGGTGTGAAGGTGGAGAAGTAAGGGAGGGAGGGAGAGAGTGTAGTGAGGAGGGGGAAGGTGAGCCTGGGGGAGGAGGAGGTAGGTGGTGGTGGCGTGGCAGAGGCGGGGTGATGGGCAGGAGGCCGGCAAGGTACAGTTTACAACCAAGTTTCGTGCGGCAACATTTGTTCTTCCTTTACGACAGTCGGGTACCCTGGTCCTCCCCCACCCCACACACACACACACTACGGACCAACAGACACACACATTATTACTAGGTCAGTCAACCCAATTCAACCAGAATAAGGTTTGGAGTAAGGTCATCCTGGAAGCCGTATATCACCAAGAGGCGAGGATTTAGGAAGACGTTGTCGAGTAAGCCAGCGGAGAGGGGGAGGGAGGGCGGCGGGTCATGTTACTAGTCACATCCTGCACCTCAACAGCCACCTAGCAGAGGTTTGCTTCATCTCAGAGTCTTGCAGTGGAGTGTGTCCTTCAGTCACCCGGTGTTGACTCCGTCTCTGAACCGCAGCCACGGGTAAATGATGACACCTGAGCTGCCTCGTCCTCCCCAGGTGACACATAAGCGACCGCTACATTAATCCCAGAGGCGTCGTAGCAACAAAGACTCCCGAGTCCTTCCCGGTCAAGAGGAGGAAGACCCACCCGCCGGACGCCGCGGCAGTCTAGTTAGTAAGTACCCAAGCCCAGGGGCGACCAAGGTGATAACGCAACTTGACTCCTCCTACTGCCACCGTGTGAGGGATGTTTTCAGCTCAAACCAAGACGAAGGTGGTGTCGACGGCCAGTAGAAGATGTCCTCCTCACAAGGTTCTTCCTGCCCCGGGGGGAGGTACACACACACACACACACACCACCACCGCCACCATAGTCACCTCTCACCCACGCACGGCGCCGCTCCCGCTCTCCCTCACACCACACCCATACCTCCTCCTCCTCCCTCTACTTTCTCCCTCGCCGCCTCCTCTCCACCCTATAACCCACACCTCGGCCACCTAGTACCTCCACGCCTCCCCATTTCCACCGCTAACCTTTCATCACCACACCACAGCTACACCACACTACCACAGCTACACTACACTACCAAAGCTACACCACACTGCCACAACTACCACCACACTGCCACAACTACCACCACTACACCACACTACCACAACTACACCACGCTACCACAACTACACCACACTGCCACAACTACACCACACTACCACAGCCGAACCTTTCACCCTTCGTTGCGATCATCAAGGGCCGCCTCCTGACCTTCACCCTCGAGGTCTCAAGAAGGAGGACCTCGAGTAGAGGGCAGGCCTAGATAAGATATCAGAGGAGAGCACCATTATGTCCTCCGTCAAGTCTCATTATGTCTGCTGTGAGGCTTATAGCTGAGTGGTGAGGCTTTATGTCTGCCTGGCTAGACTGTCGTAAACGAGGAGGATTTCACGTATGAGAGAGAGAGAGAGAGAGAGAGAGAGAGAGAGAGAGAGAGAGAGAGAGAGAGAGAGAGAGATTTAAACAGAACTATGATTTGCACCGTATTTACATCGCCCGCGTCGTGACCTTAGTGTTTACATTGACGTATTTAAAACCAAACATTAATTGATAATGCAACAAAATACATATGGCTGAACTTGTTGTGTGGTTTTAGTCACCATGGCTAATGTTTATCAGAAACATTAAGCTCATCTGAAGATTCGCCCGCTAAGCTTACTTCACCCTAAGCTTAAACAACCTTAACGCCAACGTAACCTTGATTTACATACCACAGGAACAGCCGAAGGTAATAGTCACCATGTGTACAAAGTTTACCATATGGTGTTGACATCATTAAGGTGGTGTCTGGGCTGTAACCCGGGTACTGTGTCAACAATGTGAGTCACTAAGCATAGCAACCCAAGGGCTCAACCTCACACAAACACCTAATTGTTGCTGTTGCGGGTGTTAAAATACCTGTGTGTGTTGCTGTTCCGTGTTTCAGATTATCCTAAAGGTCTCTGATCCTTATTACCAACTTAAGGAATCTTTTAAAGTTCATTTTGGTTCGTATCTGTAGTTAAGGGAACACCTGTATGATGTAGTCATTACCTGGTCATTACTGTACTGTACCTGTAGTTTATTTATATCTCCACACCTATATTTATCTTGATGTTTTGAAGCACGTATATTTGATGATTATTTCACTTTCTTGTACTTATTTATCTGTGGACTGTAGGCCCCTCCACGCCACAGTCAACGCCACACGTCCACACCACACCTCACAGATTTAACTTGACTGATGCCTAAAACAGGTGAGAACGAATTCTTACTAATGCTTCCCAAAATACCTGCTTAAGCTCCTCTGTTTATTTAATTTCACTCCATATTCATAAGGAATTTACTGAGAGAGAGAGAGAGAGAGAGAGAGAGAGAGAGAGAGAGAGAGGCACCCCACCATAGGCCTCCTCATGAATATATCAACAAACATTACGCATTTCTCCTCCTCCTCCGTTCTTTAATTAACTCACAACTAACATCTGAAACCATCCAGAATCATCAACTGATCATTTAACATCAACCAGTTAATAATATCTTGATGCGTGTTTATCTACCAGACGTATTAATGAACTGTAAAGGTGTTAAAATTAGTCAGCCGTAACCTATAGATGTAGCGTGGGTGATACTTCTTACTAACCGACCTGATTTGACTGAATGACTGTCTTCCACGCCAATCCATTACAACCCTCTGTGATTTGCACGCGACCAACGCCAAGTTTTGTGATCTTTATAAGCGTGCGGCGTTAAATCGTTTTATGTTCTAAATGACCCGTAGAACGACAGTAACACACAGTTAACAACATAAAACATTGGGTTTATGAGTGTGTAAATCATATACATCTCTCTTGTCAGGTTTAAGATTTGTATCTGAACTTGGCACGGTATTGTTTTTTTTATTGGTCTTCAGAACTGGTGTGTGTGTGTGTGTGTGTGTGTGTGTGTGTGTGTGTGTGTCAAAGCTAGCATGACACATTAATTACAACATAACATAAGAACATAAGAAAATAAGGAGTCTGCAATAGGCCGGTTGGCCTGTGCATGGCAGCTCCTGTCGAGAGTTACTACCACTCTCTATCATCCATGAATCTATCTAGCCTCCTTTTGAAACTTTCCAGAGTTCCCTTACTACAAAGTTGCTAAGCTTGTTCCACTCGTCCACCACCCTATTTGTGAACCAGTTTCTTCCTATCTCCCTCCTAAACCTAAACTTATCCAACTTGAATCCGTTGCTCCGAGTCCTATCCTGCTCGGATATTATAAGAACTTTATCTATATCCCGTTTTGATTCCTTTCACCCACTTAAATACTTCTATCATATCTCCCCGCACTCTTCGTCTTTCTAGGGAATGCAAGTTAAGTTTCTTTAACCTATCCTGATATGGAAGGTTTCTAAGTCCCGGAATCATTTTTGTCATTCTTCGCTGCACCGACTCTAGTGAATTTATATCCATTCTATAATAGGGGCACCAGAACTGAACCGCATAATCGAGGTGCAGGCCTGACTAGCGCAAGATATAGTTGCAATAAGACCTCTGCACTCTTGTTACTTACACTTCTAGATATAAAACCCAATACTCTGTTTGCCTTATTTCGAACATTAACGCACTGTTTTCTAGGCCGTAGGTCCGGGCTTACAAGTACCCCTAGGTCTCTTTCACAAGTCGACTTCTCTAGGTTGATGTTGTTAAGGCTGTATACATTATAAGTATTTGTTCTTCCAATATTAAGTATGCTGCCTGCTTAATTTCATTTGCCATTTTTCAGACCACCCCTGCAGTTTATTTAGATCCTCCTGTAATGCATTTGCATCCTGCCCTGAATTAATTTGCCGCCCTATTTTGGTGTCATCCGCAAACTTGCTTATGTCACTGCTGATCCCAGTATCTAGATCGTTTATGTAGATTATGAACAAGAGTGGGCCTAGTACTGACCCCTGGGAACCCCACTGGTTACACGGCCCCACTCAGATTTAACACCATCTACGCTGACCCTCTGCGTTCTATTGGTGAGCCATGATTTTATCCAATTTAAAACTTTCCCCTCGATACCATGAGCCTTAATTTTTCTCAGAAGCCTCTGATGCGGTACTCTGTCAAATGCTTTGCTAAAGTCTAAGTAAATAACATCGTAATTTTCATCATTATCTACTACCTCAAAGACTTTACTAAAAAACGTTAGCAGATTTGTTAGAATTTATGAATGTCACTGTAAATCACCTGTGTAATAATACCTCAGTTAAAATACATCTCCACTAATAACTGGCTTTAAATACCTGTCAACAGATGTTACTCAATAAAATAATGGTTGAGAAAATATCCTCTTATAACACTAGACAGAAATTATTCCTTTCATTCTCGATCAAATTACAAGTTTATACAACAAACACACACACACAAACACAAGGTTATATTTCATTAGTTTCTAGAGGGCCAAAGAAACGAACAAAATATAAGAAACAATAACATTATCAAGTTCCGAGTAGGTGACCCAACTTCCGGGGGATAAATAAGAAAATATTACGGTAAAGAAAAAGAAACAGGACGAAACTATGTGATGTTAAGTTAATCGTAACGACAAAAAAAAAATACGTTCTCACATCTCCAGTTACCAAGACATTTTATTACTTTAAGCTCTGAGAATCTATCATTGTGTTATAGCTTAAGTGAGCCTGTCAGGTTCTTTTTCCTATCTCCATTTACGAGGAAAATTTGTTTCGTTGCGTAAGTGAGCCAGTTAAGATTCGTTTTTATATCTTCAGTTACGAGGAAAATTGACCGAACGAACGAACCTTTCAGAATCTCGACCTTGTCCTGCCTTGCCTGTCCTGTGTGAGACTCACTACCAAAACAAGATCGTCTCCCCTCCGCTCTTCCCCATTTTCCGGAGCTGCCTTCCCCTGGGCGACTGTAAGGTCATGAACTTCACGGTTCAGACTGTTCCGTGACGGTTGACTGCCATGGGAGGGAGGTTGAAAAGGAGGTGAGAAGTGGGAGAGCGTCTTCTTACCCCCGAGCGTCCGGTGTTTTCCCAGGAGGCGAGGTAAAAGGCCGCCTGTCGCTGGTCCTCCTGCTGTGTCACCTCTACCACGACCACTGTGTCTCTACCACCACCACGACAGCCTCTCTACCCACCACCATCAACCATGACCTTCACTGAGTCTACCACACTATCCACCAATCTTTCTACCACGACCACATCGACTTTTATGGTACCATCCCAACCCCTAGTGAGGTCTAGTAGCTCTGGCAGTCCTCCCAGCCCTGCCATCACAATTCGTGGGCGTGACCAGCAGGGAAGACATAAAGGGCAGGGCGGGTGACTCTGGTTTACGGGGAGCAGATGAGGTCGTTACGTGCTGGGAAAACTTATCAAGCTTGGACGTTGTTAAGACCTCAGGAGCTGTGCCGTGTCATCACCTCCCACGTCCCTTCCCTCCCTAAAACCACCATTACGTTCCCCACAGCTCTCGTCCCACTCGCTGCTTGCCCCCTTTCCACCCACCCCTCCCTTCTACCCTTTCATTGATGTCTTATTCTCTTCCATTCCCTCCAACCTCCTTCCTACCAACCTCAATACCTCTCCCCTCAACAAAATTCATTTATCTTCTGTGTGTGTGTGTGTGTGTGTGTGTGTGTGTGTGTGTGTGTGTGTGTGTGTGTGTGAGGTATTTAACTAGTGGCAACTCTCTCCAGGGCCTCACAAGCCAGCCCGTAAATGTCGACATTGTTACCTCATGGTTCCCTCCCTCCCTCACTGACTCACTCACGACCTGCCGACACTCACCCACCACCACCACCACTACATCCGTCGCCCTCTACCACTACACGCCCTTCTCATTCACTACCACCACAACATCCGTCGTGTCCTCCTCCACCACATACTGTAGACACACATACACTTCCTCGACCTACACCACTCCATACCCTTGACACCGACTATCCATATCACAGAGGTAAACACACACAAGACACTTACACGTCTCTCTGTACACTAAGGCACTCAGGTCAAGTGGATTCGTCATATAAGGGACTCGTCAAACCTACCAAATTTAGAAAACACACTCTGGTCCACTACCTTATGAGGACGAGCAGCAGATTCCGAAGTAACTTTCTTTCCGAAGTGGTTCTCGATGGCCTTCCTTTCTTTAAAGTAGGTATTCAAGATAAACTTTCTCTCTACAGTAGATATTTCCGTTGTGTTTCCCCCCCTTGAAGTAGATATTTACGTTGAACTTTCTATCCTAGGAAGATATTTTTTGATAAATTAAGGGAGATAATATTCTGGCTATACTCTCACCCTAAGGTAGATGTCTTCCTTGTTGTTTACTACCCGGAGTAAGTTCCTCTACCCACTGTATTAAAGGTCTATATAACAGTGAGTGAGGAGACGTGAGGTTGAATGGCCGACTCTACCTACACACTCTGGGTCGATCTTTGACACCTTATTTCCGCCTCCTAACACACACACACTGATACATGTACACATAATAAACAAAGTCACACACACACATGTACGTACGCACATACACTGATGCATGTACACATAATAAACAATGAGTCACACAGACATGTACACACACACACACACTGATGCATGCACACATAATAAAGTCACACAGACATGTACGTGCACACATACACACACACACACACTGATGCATGCACACATACTAAACAGTCACACAGACATGTACACACACACACACACACACTCGCGCACACAAGGACTCACACACACACACATACAAAGAGCCCCTCACACACACACACACACAAACGGATGTATTGGAGAAACAGACAAGCAGACAAATTTAATGGTCAAACAAAGGAACTCCAAAGACAGACACAAAATATTTAATACACACAGACAGAAAAACAAACAAACAAACAGAAAAAAACAGATAATACCCTCATGGACAAACAAACAGACAATACCCTCATGGACAAACAAACAGACAATACCCTCATGGACAAACAAACACCCTCACAGACAGAAAAACAAACAAACACAGACAAAAACACATACAAACACAGACACGGACAATCCCCTCACAGACGGACAAACACAGACACACACCCTAACAGACAAAGACACATACAAACAAACACCCTCACAGACAGACAACAAACACCCTCACAGACAGACAGACAACAAACACCCTCACAGACAGACAGACAACAAACACCCTCACAGACAAAGACACATTCAAACAAACACAGACAAACACCCTCACAGACAGGCAGGCGTCGGGACCAAGCTTATCATATCACGTGTTTGAGGAACCACTTATGAGGCTTATAGATGATCTCGCCTTTACCTAGTGTGACGGAGCTCCGGTGTTGACGGGCCCCACATCTCACCCTTAAGGTCCTACTGGGCCCTAACCTCACCCTTAAGGTCCTAATGGGCCCTAACCTCACCCTTATAATGTCCCAATGGGCCCTAACCTCACCCTTATAATGTCCCAATGGGCCCTAACCTCACCCTTAAGGTCCTAATGGGCCCTAACCTCACCCTTATAATGTCCCAATGGGCCCTTACCTCATCCTTATAAAGTCCTAATGGGCCCTAACTTCACCCTTATAATGTCCCAATGAGCCCTAACCTCACCCTTAAGGTCCTAATAGGCCCTAACCTCACCTTTATAAAGTCCTAAGGGGCCCTTACCTCATCCTTATAATGTCCTAATGGGCCCTAACCTCACCCTTAATGTCCCAATGGGCCCTAACCTCACCCTTAAGGTCCTAATAGGCCCTAACCTCACCTTTATAAAGTCCTAAGGGGCCCTTACCTCAATTCCTGGAGACGTGAGACCACATTTAACTAATTCACTTAAGCTACTGTGGGTATCCATCTATCTATCTGACACACGAACGATCAAATTTTTCTCAACCTAACCAAACTGATTCACTTGACTCACAGCATTTCAAGTTTATATTATACCTTAAGAATAACCAAACCCCAAGTTACCTAACCTAACATAACCTACTGAACTCTGACTTTAATCTTATTTAAACCTAATCCAACTTAATTTTATCTAAACCTAATCTAACCCTACAGGTCTTGTTAAACTGGAGAGGCTAGTCTTGAGATGACTCCATAATTGCCTTTCACAATAACAAAATAATAATATAAAAAAAATTACCTCAATTCGACGGAGCAATATATTTCCACTTTAAGAAATCTATTTAATTTCGTATAATTCAACGCGAAATTAAATAGATGTAAGAACCTTTGAGATTACAACGTCTTAAAGTGGAAATATAGTGCAAGGTTGAACGTAAGAGTTGGCCTGAGGCGATCATAACAGAGACAGTGTTACCAGATCTTCCCCGCCGCACTTCACCACTCCTCGTAGGTTAAAAAATATTTATGTAAGTGTGAGTGGTGGATTCAGGACCTGGTAACACTGGTGCTACTGTGTGTGTGTGTGTGTGTGTGTGTGTGTGTGTGTGTGTGTGTGTGTGTGTGTGTGTGTGAAGGTACAACGGTGTTATTTGGATTATGAATGATGATTAATAAATAGGATTAATATTATACTTTCAGGAAATATTTTAGGGAGAATAATAAATTAAGTCTTACACACACACACACACACACACACACATATTAGCGGTAGTGAAGGTTATACCAAAACATACATAGGTAGCAAACGAGGTTATACCAGAGTGAGTATATCTAGAGTGAAACAGATATATATACCTCTTTTGACGACTCGTTTTGGTGGTGTGTGTGTGTGTGTTTTAGACCGCTAATATGCTCTGGTACAACCTTAAAATACCGACAATATACCTGATATAACCCAAGCTACTGTCGATATACCGTACTTGAATATAATCTTAGTTACCGCAGATATGCTGTAATATCTTCACAACTAGCACCACTATGTCTGATACGTCTCCAACTGCCGTTAATATGCTCCGATATAACCTCTGCGTGCTATTATGGCCTGATATACCGCTAATACGCTCAAATATAACCACATCTAACGCTAATATATTCAATTATGCCCCCAACTACCGTTAATATACTCACATAACCTCATCTGCCGCTAACAAGATCAAATCTGCCCTCAGCTACCGCTAATATGCTGGAATATGCCCCCAACTACCGCTTATATGCTCAGCTATAACCCCTATACCGCTATTATACCCACAATTACCGCTAATATGCTGGAATATGCCCCCAACTACCGCTTATATGCTCAGCTATAACCCCTATACCGCTATTATACCCACAATTACCGCTAATATACCCCAACCTCCGCTAATATGCCCAAATATAACATCAACTACCGCTAATATGCTCAAATATACCCACATATACCACTAATATGCTCATATATGCCCTTAACTACCGCTAATATGCTCAAATATACCTTCAACTACCGCTAATACGCTCAAATATACCTTCAACTAGCGCGAATATATCAAATATAAATTCATCTACCGCTAATATGCTCACATAACCTCATCTACCGCTAACATGCTCAAATATGCCCTCAGCTACCGTTAATATGCTGGAATATGCCCCTCAATTATCGCTAATATGCTCACATAACCTCAACTACCGCTAATATGCTCAAATATGCCCTCAACTACCGCTCATATGCTCAACTATAACCCCAATACCGCTATTATACCCCTAACTACCGCTGATATACCCCTAACTACCGCTATTATACCCCTAACTACCGCTGATATACCCAAATATAACCCCAGCTGTCAATAACATTCATCCCGTTGAGTCTAGAATAATATTACTAATTCGAGTATTTGAAAACAACAACAAAATGGTGGGGGTTTTTTGTGTCCAGGTAAAGTACTTTTTGGTCGTCTTATATTCGGCTGTTTTTATTATTGTTATCATTATTGTTTTTATTATTACTGTTATTGTTATTACTGTTATTACTATCTTTCTGTCCTATGCAAAAATATTAGCTGACAAATGTTGGAGGGGATGGAGTCTTTTAATACTGGGGAAAATATTGATGTGACGGTCTTAGTACTGGGGGAAAAATTGATGCGTTGGTCTTAGTTCAGGGAAAAAAATTGACGTGACGGTCTTAGTACTGGGGGAAAAATCGATGCGTTGGTCTTAGTTCTGGGGGAAAAAATTGACGTGTCGGTCTTAGTTCTGGGGAAAAATTGACGTGACGGTCTTTATAGTGGGAAAAAATTGATGTTATGGACTTAGTTGATTTTTTTGGTGGGGTGGGGTGGTGGGGTAAGGTGGGAGGAACTACAGGTGGGTGCTGTCCAATGGAAAACTGCCTGACATTGAGGAGGTTTTGTCCACGCACCGCTACCTCGGCCAATATGCTTCTCAGGTGTGATCTGCTTGGCTTGATGCGGCAGGTGGAGCGTGTTTGCCTTGTCCTATTGAGAGAGAGAGAGGTGTGTGTGTGGGGGGTTGTTTGGATCGAGGGGGGAAGGTGGAGGTGTAAGTGGGTGTTGGGAGTGTTTGAGTCGTGGGAGGAGAGATGGTGGGGTGTACCGTGTTTGGATTCGAGGGAAGAGATGAGTGTTTAGATCTAAGAGTGAGAGAGAGAACCTAACTTACACATCAAAGAGACTAAACATCTCTCCCTCCCTCCCCCCGCCCTACATGTGTGTTGTGGATATGCATGATCACCCTAGACGGTCAAATGTCGATGGTTCCTGAAGAAGGTTATATTGGTTTCTTGTTGAAGTTCCACGTCAGCCCTGAGCTCTTTAGGAGAGTCACGCAAGTCCTAAGGCTCCCTCTCCTCCTTCTCTCCACCCTGACGAGCTACCCCATGGCCCATCTAGCGGCCTCCCAGAACCATTTGACGTGTCACTGATGAATTGTTACGACCTCCGCTCGCCAGACTTCACAATATTGATCCAGCCAGCCCACGGCCTTGAACAAACGCCCCCCCTCCATCCTATTCAAGGCCCCAGAATCCCCCCATCTACATATACGAGCTGAGGGAGTTTGTTTTATGCATACAAGAAAGGTTTCATCATCCCTTAATCACCACCCAACACCGTATCCATCACGTCGGTACAAGGGGTAAGTCGGCCCTCTTACCATACCAGACATACGAGGTGTGAGACCGGCTCGTGAACACAAGGTTTCCACTATATCTTAAACACCACGTAGAAACCATCCCTCCATCCCAAAGGTCCCCGTTAGCCTCTCTACCGCCCCCCCACTCTCTCTCACTATTTCAACTGGCCGTAAACACATGCTCTTCACGTATCCAAGGTAAACGTTTTTACCATACGTGCTGACAACTTTAACTACAGCAATGTTGTCTACACCGTTATAGACTTACACGAATTTCTTCTTCTGACTTTTAATATTATACGGGTGAAGAATTCTGCCTCGCACTACCGCTACCTCTAACCTTGAGCACAAGGGAGAAAGTAGGGAAGAAAGGAGGGATGGAGGGAATAGGCCTACCCAAGCTGCATTCCCCACAACCACCACCAACTCCCTCCCTCACAGCCGCTTTAGGGCAAAGTAAAGACGTTGGCCCACCAGCTTTCCACACACTTCCAATCTTTTAAAATCACACTAAAGTAAAAAAAAATACCTAACTTATAGAGAATTAGTCTTTAGTGGAAAGAAGTAGTTATGTATCTAGATGACTGTGACTTGTTTGAGTAATAATGGATCTAGTTGACATAGGAATTATTTAAACGCTAGAAGTTTAAAAGAAGGCAACAGTGCCGGCCCCCATAGATGTGTTCCACCGCCCCCCCGCTACCCTACTCCCCTCCACCATGACCTACTAACCACTCCCGGTGCAACACACACACGACCAAGCAGGTGAGATAGGTACAGTCGCTCAGTCTTCACGATGGACGACACGTATAAATAGGCTAACTAATTATTGACCAGTACAAAAAAAAAGTCAGCGGTCAACGATCCTTCCTGTCTGTCTTGATAACTACAGTACTGGCTTGTTTATGTGACTGTGTACATTATATACCTGCACTGTCTATGTATATACTAAATCACTGTGAACTTATACGGCAATTTTACTGCATAAATATCCACCAATTCATTAATTTCTCTCTCGTTCTATTTACCTCGTACAGTGAGGGAGAGAAAGTGGTTAATGTTACAAAGCTCAAATCACGTACATTTTTCTCTCTGATGTACGTGGTGCACTGTGGTACGTGGGGAGTAATAAGGTGTATAAATTCGCATTGACACGCGATAATAAATGATCAAAAGTATACCATGTAACGTATTAATAATTCTAGGGAAACGTAGACTCCATAACTAAACTATCATTCAGAGGTACAACATAATGCCTTGTTCAATCACTAGAGAGTTGAAAGTTGACAGCTTCGGTGATCTGAGGTTAATGACAGCCTAAAAATGAAAGTTGATTGATGACGTAAAAAAATTATCCACAAGAGATATTTTTGAAAGCTGTGTGTGTGTGTGTGTGTGTGTAATAATAATAATAATTAACGGTTTATTGAAAGAGCTTGGCAGCCAGAAGGCTGAAAATATACAGTTACATATTTGGGAAATGGGTTTCGAATTACAAATAATATACAAGTAACATAAGTGACACAAACAAGACATATAACTAGATGGGGAAAAGCTCAAACTACAGTTCATTTCAACATAGTGACAGTGCAAGGAGTAGTGTTTCCTGGGAGTGAATACACTGGTTTATTACAAGTTATTGATAATTTTTACAATGGTTGGGACTGGGCTGTTCTTATAGCGATCAGTTCGTGCACGTATGGGCTGGATGCGGTTGTGGTGTCGAACAGCAATTCTCTGACTAGGGATCTCAGGTGGTAGTAGGAGCCGGTGTCGAGGATGGTGTAGAAGCTTCTTACCAAATTTGCAGATGAGGTCGTGGTGATGGTGTGTGTGTGTGTGTGTAAGGTGGTGATGGACACAACGAGTAGCCTGAGAGGTGACCTTACTCAAGGGCCTGAATTGTGAGGCAGTGTTACTCGAGATACAACGTGAGGATGGAAGTGAGGTGACGTGTGAGGAAGGAGGTGAAGTGACGTGTGAGGGTGGAGGTGACGTGTGGGGGTGAGAGAAGATGTAGTGCGATTGGTGAGAGTGACATTAAGTATGGAGGAGGAGGGGGGGGGGAGTGGCAAGCTAAGAGTGAAGTTAGAGTGAGAGATAACGACACAGTAGAAGCCTCAAACTCATGTCACCACCCAAGTCTCTCTCTCTCTCTCTCTCTCTCGATAAGGCATCACCGGGTAGAGGTGAAGGTAACCGTGTATTGTTATGACGTGTTCCAGTTTTTCTGGACGACAAAATTTCACACGCTCATTGTTTGTCCCCGGCAGGCAGTGTGTGTGTGTGTGACTTACCTGTAGGTTAGTCCTCATATTTCAACGTAAGATTAATCACCCAAACGCTAATTTAACTTAACCTAACTTCCAGGTAACGTAAAGGTGTTTAATTAAGCTGGGGGGAAGGCGAATCTTCAGGGGATCCGGTTATGCAGCATCCACTAGTCTCGTGATGTTGTTCCAGCATACACTGAGACTCCACAGCCTCGAACCATTACTTCAGTACACATTAAGACTCGACCATCCTTGAGTTATATCTTTAGTACATAATAAACCTCGACCAGCCTCGAGTTGTTGCTTCAGCATGCACTAAGACCCCATCAGCCTCGAGTTGTTGTTTCAGCATGCACTAAGACTCCAACAGACACGAGTTATTGGTTCAGTACACACCAAGACTCAACCAGCAACTCCCAGACCGAGTGATTCACTGCACATTATCGTAAATCTCACCCGAAGGTTGACCTCTTTTTCTCTCTCACCTGATGCCTGTGTGAGCCGAGTCAGTCCTCGTCCACACTCTTGTTTTTATTCCTGTCGTGGACTCCCTCACTCTCCCCCTCCTTCTCCCCCTCTGTTATAGTATACTTGTTTTATGTTTCCTTTCACGTATTACAAACTCTTTTTTTCCCGGTACAGTTACAAACACTTCACACACTTCCCCCCTACTTATACAAAATCTCTCTGTATTTGGGGAGGGGTTGTCTATGTAACAATAATATAATCATCCACTCTTGTTCTCTCACTAAATACCTCCACTTTACCCTTTACGCCAACCGCAATTATTTTCCGCACATACCGTAATCCTATGTACCGCCGCCCACCCCCTCCCTCACGTCCACAAGCAGTCACGTCTTTAGTCTCTTATCTAACCTGTGTTCAGATCCTAAAAGATTTGTACGATAAATTCACTCCTTTTACTTGAGACATGAAAACACCTCTAGCCTAAACTGAGTTGCTCGCTTAAGATACGAAGAGTAGAACGATGCGTGGCGAGACTCCGTGTGATGAGAGTCTTCCGGGGCTGCCGTCTTGAGACATCTTCTTTATCTACAAGTAGGGCGGTGAGAACTAAAAGCATCTTTGAGAATATGAATTTTTGGGGGGGTCGCGTTATGGTGGTGGTGGTTTGGTTGTTGTGGTGGTGTGGGTAGTGGTGGTGGGTGGTATACAGGTGAGGGTGGCGACGGTGGGTGGTGTACAGGTGAGGGTGGCGACGGTGGGTGGTGTACAGGTGAGGGTGATGGCAGCACTACCCAGGCCCGTTATACACTCGTCGCTTCACTCAGGGGTAAATAGTTCACCACCGCCCAACTTCCGGAGCTGCTATGTTGTACACTCACGGAAATACCAACAGCGGGAGAGCCAGGCATCACTACGGTACTGACGCAGGCATACTCTCATGCCACGAATTGTTACCAAGTCAGTGTATAGAGAGATTTGAATCACCTGTACATTAGTTCCAACTCAGCTTATTTCACCTTAACGCTAACCTAATCTTACCAAATATCATCATTAACTCGAATACGCTGAATAGCTTCAAACATAGGTTGGATGCTTATATGACCAATAGGGATTGGGTGTAAACGGGAATGCCCAATATGGGCCAATAGGCCCGCTGCAGTTTCCTCCATTCTTATGTTCTAACAGCCGGCCGCCAGACTAACAATGGAGTGGTTAATCTTAAGGTGAAATAAACCGAGATGATTTAATGACGACAGATTGTACTAGACTTGCCGTGAACACCTTCCACTAAAGAATTCCCTCACATTATATTAATCTGTTAACAAATAAAGCTTAGTAACGTTAAGCTAGACTGTTTTTTTTATATATAAACCTGAGTGAAATAAGGCCCCCCCCCCGGCCCATGCACAGCTTAACGTCAGGCTAACCCACTTTACGTAAGGTCATTGAACTGGCAAACTGACCTAAGCTGGTTCAACACGCGGCCGCCACTTGGAACAACGATTACCCAATGCACTTTCACCCGCGTCTCACAAACCATGATTTGGGGGAAATAAACTGTACCTTATATTCCCCCTGCCTCCCCCACCCTGCCGTACCAGCCACGGGGTATACCAACATGCTATCAAACTCCAATTTCATCCATTAACTGTTCAATCTGAATTCCGTAGTAAACACAGTTAGTGATTCAACGAGCATTACCAGATAATTCCGTTGGGTAGCGGAGCAGCGTGTGTGTGTGTGGTGCTGACGGGTGTGTGTGGTGCTGACGGGTGTGTGTGGTGCTGACGGGTGTGTGTGGTGCTCACGGGTGTGTGGTGCTCACGGGTGTGTGGTGCTCACGGGGATGTGACCGCCACCTCCAACACAAAAGGTCAGAGTCCTGCTGTGTCCTCACGATCGATTAATTGCTGTCCCATAATGTATGCCTCTGTGTTGGCTGTACTGTATGTTGAACCATCCCGGGGCTTCATTCACTCATGACAATTTGATCAACTCACATGTAAAATAAATAGATTCTGACTGGGGCTTAACATTCGATTTTTTTTGTAGGTGTTTGTGTTATGTACATCAGTGAGTCAGTCCAATAAATAACAATCGTAACTAGCTGACTGACTCATTCGCTGACCGAGAAAGCAGCTTACTAACGACCGATTTTCTCATTAAATCTTGACCACTTGTTATTTTGATGATACATTGACGATAAATTATTTTAAAATCAAGATAATTGGAATATTTTCAAGATCACATTTAAAGGAAATTACCATGACATCACCTCACACATACACCACCCCATCAACCCACACACACCACCCCATCAACCCACACACCACCCCATCAACTCACACACACCACCCCATCAACCCACACACACATCCCCACACCACCCATCAACTCACACACACCACCCATCAACTCACACACCACCCCATCAACCCACACATACCACCCCATCAACTCACACCACCCCATCAACCCCACACACCACCCCATCAACTCACACACACCACCCATCAACCACACAACCATAAACACACACCACCCACATACACCACCCATCAACTCACACACACCACCCCATCAACTCAACCACCCATCAACCCACACACACAACCCCATCAACCAACACACACACCACCCCATCAACTCACACCACCCCATCAACCAACACACACACCACCCCATCAACCAACACACACATCAACCAACACACACCACCCCATCAACTCACACACACCCCATCAACTCACACACACAACCAACACACACACCATCAACCCCACACACACCACAACTCACATCAACCAACACACACCACCCCATCAACCCACACACACCACCCATCAACTCACACACACCACCCCATCAACCCACACACACACCCCATCAACTCACACACCACCCATCAACTCACACACCCCATCAACTCACACACACCACCCCATCAACCCACACACACCACCCCATCAACCAACACACACACCACCCCATCAACTCACACACACCACCCCATCAATCAAGTGTCTCACATTGTCCTGTGCTTGCTAATGCTCTAACTGTATGTACCACTCTCATGACATTGTTCCACTGTATCACGCCACGGTACAATTGTCTTCGTCACTGCCATTTAGTCGTGTTATTGTATACCACTGTCGTGACTCTACACTGTAACAATGTCATTCCACTACTAATTTGTCACAACATTGTACCACTTTGTCGTGACGGTACCACTTTAATCATGGCGCTGCACCACTTTGTCATGACGCTGTACCACTTTATTATGGCACTGCACCACTGTCATGACACTGTACCACTTTGTCATGACACTGTACCACTTTATTATGGCACTGCACCACTGTCATGACACTGTACCACTTTGTCATGCCACTAAAACTTTGTCATGACACTGTACCACTTTATTATGGCACTGTACCAATTTGTCATGACACGGTTCTGCTGGGTCTCTCATAACTCGGATGAAGGAAAGATAGCAGCAGTAACAGCTTCAGGGAGAGAGGGAGGGAGGTAGGCAGCCAGGAAAGGAGGTAAGAGAGGCAGGCGGCCACTTGTGTCAGCTCACAGCCGAGGTGGTACCATGTGGAGCCCGGCGCGCTTTGTTCAAAACACGACAGAAGCGCGTGGTGAGGGAGGGTGGGAGGGAGAAAGAATGATGGCGGGAAGGGTAGGTGGAACAGGGAGTGAAAGCATGATGAAAGGGGAGAGAGAATGAAATAGAATAAAAGAAGGGGAGGGAAAAGTTGACAAAGTGCATACTCGCAGGAACTTAGCGTAATGGATGACTGTGAGGGACGTTCATTATTATGATGGTGAATACAACGACGCAGTATTTCACATGTAGAGTGATTATGTATCTAAATCATTTTAGAGAGAGAGAGAGAGAGAGAGAGGGAGGAGAGGGAGAGCGGCAGCTGAAGCACGGACACACATACAAAGACTCACTGACTAAACTCGAAGGTCACAGCGAAAAATTCTAACAAGAAAGAAAAGAGAGAGAGAGAGAGAGAGAAATTAACGACTGGAGGAACTTTCACCCCCCAGTACAGTAGATCATTCGCGTGAGATCGTATGAAGAACCAGAACGAATGAAAGAACATTTTTACTTTATTAGAATAAATTACAGGGAAGGGCAGGTAGTCCACGTGGGTTACTAGGAAGAGGGGGGAGGGAAAAAGTCTATGTACAACGCACATAGCATTTCCGGAGTTGATGGTTGACCCAGACGCAACTGCAATGAAGGGGAGACAACACAGGTGATGGGGATGACTGGACCATCATTATATCCCTGAGAAGTGATGGAGGGGGTGATGGTGAGGGGTGGGAGGGGGAGATGGTGAGGGGTGGGGAGGAAAGAGTCCGAGCTGGAGGCAATAAGGGGGTCCCGTATAAAGAGCAAAATGGCGGGCGAGAGGGTGGCTAGGGTGCCCCTTTGTTTGGGGTTCCAACCGACCCTTCAAAGAAAAGCCGGGGGATGGGGCGATGTGTTGGTGTAGCCGTGGGATGTTGGGGCACCTCGGCCGGTCTTTGTTCACTCCCTGAGTCTGGCATCTGGTCCTGCCTCCCTCCCCAACCATCACCTCACTCACGGGCTGCCAGATGAGCGCCAGGCGAACACACATAATAGATATTACACTGCCGGAAGTGATGTTGCCTGTGTTCACCATTGGTAGTGATGACAACAACATGCGAGGCCAGGCTGGAGGTGATCCACGAGGTGTGAGGTCACCACTAGGTTGGCCTCGTGATCAACCTGGTCTTCCAAGATCTTTCTCTTGTGGCATTTTACAAGTTTCAAGAAAAATATATAACATGGGTTTAAGGTTTCGTTATTGTTAAATTTTTTCTTCTTATCTGAGAGAGACAAGAAGATGAAGGAGAGAAGGAAGAACTTGTAGATGTGATCAGTTAGTTACCTTCAAGCCTCATGTAAACGGCGTGGTCAGTTGTCACCAGCAGCCACGAGCATTACACTTCTTGGAAACCTCAAGTAGTTGCGTCCGCCCACCTCACAATATCCAACTTATAGCGGGGTAACAGCGACAGGTATCAGCAGAACATCCACTTTGATCCAACGTGGGTGTGTGATTTGTTTCCCTACACAGTCGAGGGCGGTGTGGATTTATATAACCTCAAAAACACCAACAAATGACCCGATGTTAGTAGAGCACTTGACCACTACCAATACTTTAAACGAGCACGACGTGTTTCCTCGGAGGATTTAATCAGAACTGCACCCTAGGGCTGCTTGCTAGCGAGCTTCGGTCGCCTTAGCTTGACGATGAGTGAGGAACAGCAACGTGTCTATCCTCCACGACGTTCAGACCACTAATGCTCTGTGTGGATGGATGCTGAGCTCCACAACGCGCGGACGCTCCGAGTTGCCACCTACCATTAAACCCTCCTTTATCCAGGTGAATTTCTTTGTCGGGTGATGACGCTCCTTGTTTACCTTTTAGCTTTGTTACGATTCTCCCCAAAGGCTGGAGGAGCACTGTGTGACTCTCATTTAATGTTAGATTCGTGCATAAAAGCAAGTAGTAGGTTCACCTGGATGCCTCCCAGGCCCGCCATCTCCTGCTCGCTCTCAGCTGCGCGCGCACCTAACTTTGTACAAGGGACCCGCTTCCAAATATCCACCTAGGACACGCTAATCCAAATCGAATTTACTTTCAATATTCAAACACTGTTGATACTGGGTCTGGGATCTAACAGTGGCGTCTCTATCTGTGCACACTACCAGTGAGGGAAGGTGGACAAAATAGGTGTATATATATGCCGACGGCGACGTTCGGGTGCCCATGTCATCATCTTCATTACTCGTTTTCTATGGGCCCCTGGACGAAGCCCCCGCCAGATTTCGGGTGCCTTTGTTTGTTGGCGTCATGACGTCTGATATTTACTACCAGTTAGCTTTAATATTAATCTCCCGCGTTCCATATTTCCCAAAACTCCCAAAAAATCAATTCTTTGAAAGGGAGAGTGTGTTTTTGTTACAGCTTTGGCCGCGTTCCAGGATATCCAGGGAGGGAAGCCTGGCCCAGCGGAGCAGACCCGCTGGTGACTAATACGAGGGGTTTATCTACGCTGCTCATGATCGCTCGCTCAGGCAAACTGTCTCAACTACGTCTCTATTCACGATGGAGATTCGTCATAGTCTGGAAGTCGTAATCAGGAGTGAGGCCAGCCAGAAGGTGGCCCCGACCACAGTGTCAGTTCACAGCAGCGTTAGGATCTGGACGATCCACTATTGCCAAATATATCAGAAATGAGACCCTCACGAGACTGAGCGATTAGTAATCAAATGAATGATTTTGCTCTTAACGAATGATATCATGAGAGAGACAGTCGATCCCTAATCAATATATTTTGTAAAATCTGACTGTCTTTTCTCTGTGACATTTGCAATGGAGTGCATTCTCATGGAAAATAAAATGGACAGATAACACATATGAAAAACAGTTGGAAATAGTACAGTTGCGGCAATGCAAATTTCGCATACAAAACTCAGTACCAGAGCTACTGCCAGATCCACATTCCAGACCCAGATAACAGTACCTAATGCTGTGGTGGTGTAGGTCGAGGATGTGGAGGTAGTGAGGGTTTGGCAACAGTGCCTGAGCTCGCCCCAAGCCATCACGCTCAACGTCTGCCCACGCTACACCCGGCCACACGTGTCAACAAACCAGGGAATATACACTGGCCGCTCACACTCATGTATCCCCACACGCTTTGTTATGGCCATCACGTTCGTTTGTTTACTTGAGATGGACAGGAATGTATCTTTTTAGCAGTTTACTCACAAGAAAGGAGGCTGACACTTACTAACAGAGTCTAATGACATGAAATTGTACGGGAGGTTCGCAGTCGAGTGATATACGGTAGAGAGTTCTTCTTTAATGTTGTTTACTATGTATATCTCCCACCTAGGAGACTGGATTACAGAGGCCAGCGATTACTGCTATGAAATACTGCCATCTTTAATCGCCCTCGTGAGGTTATGGATTACCGTTATTGAAGTTAATTAATGATACATAAGTAATCAGTGACTTTGCTTGACTCGTCACTTCACCTTGAGATGACATGGATATCAATATGACTGAGGTAGGAGAGGTTGTGGCCGCGTCAGCAAGGTCTATCTATGGATCTTAACAAAAGCCGAAAAGTTGTTCCCTCACTCGAACCAATCTGAGAGCGTCCGTCCCATCACGGGTGTGGGAAGGGAGGGAGGGAGGGAGCAGATCGATGTCAACACACGCCACCTTGTTCTGTGATGACTCTGTGCTGCTCTGCCGGGCCCGTGGCAGTGGTGGCACTTCTCGCGTGCTCGCTGTGTACACCGTCAGGTTTTAGCAGAGTTTTTGGATACATTTCTATTCATATCTTGATTACCACACAACCATTATTATGTGAATATAACCAAACGAAGTAGTTTTTTATATTTTTTTATTCATGTGTAAGTTAAGGCACCGTTTTTGTGATACTTTCACCGCGTGGGAATGACTGTACCGTACATTAATTTTCCTTGTTTTTACGTTTGTCAATAACCTCCCCTCCCACATTACTGAGGTTCATTCTCGTACGTCTGGGTCTATTGTCAGTTTTATGTAACAATTCGGCAAACAAACGAACCTGACGACTTAACTGACTGTGTCCAGCAAACTGTCATGAAGCTTTGTGAATTCTGAGTTGATGATAACATTTACTAAATATACTCTACCGTATTATGTACTGTGTCATGTTAGGTCAGGATATGAGCAAGTGTGTGTGTGTGTGTGTGTGTGTGTGTGTGTGTGTGTGTAGATATTTCTGCTTATTGTCATATCCTTTTCCTGTCTCTGTTTACACTTGTCTTGCAACACACTCCCTAACCTAATCTAACCTTACCTAACCTAACCTAACCTTACCTAACCTAACCTTACCTAACCTATCCCATTTAGATAACAGACAATTGAGCCAATAACACAAATCGATAGAAATTTCATCTGTCTGTCATTTATAAATACCGGAACTCGGAAATTAATGTAAATCGATATACTCTGATTTTCTAACTATATTTTGTAAGTTACTCATTATTGACAACAGGGAAGATAATGATGTGGTGCTCGTGACTACCAAATAGTGTGTGGGGGAAGAAAGACGTAGACGATTCAGGCAGTACAGTCTCCGGAGGCTTACCGAGATTAAGGAAAAGTTAGACGCAGTTTTCATGCCTCGGAGCCCTAGTCTTGAGTTCCCCGGGGGGCATGTTGTCTCTCTCTCTCTCTCTCTAAAACAAAATGAAATTGTCCCGAGGGGTAATTAGTGTATGTACCATTTACTAATTATCATTTATAAAAACGTGATTAAATTAATTATTCCATATCACCCTCTCAAAACACACACACACACACACACTTAGCTAATTTACCATTTGTAGAGTGAATGTGAGAGCGTGAAGACCCTCAGCCCGTGGAACAAAAGCAAGAGTGTAAAACTAGAGTGTGTCGGAGTCATCTTTTCTTTAGAAGCGGAACACCAGAGGGCATGATGAGACAATTTTTTACAGTAAGGTCACGTACACTCGTTGAGAGGCCGTGACGACCTGACCAGGGTAGGGGCAGCAGGTCGTCTCTGATGAGTGGGCTTCCTCCCTCCCTTCCTCCCTCCCCGACACTCAGGAAGATGACATGTTCACTGAATAACTCTGTAGAAAAATTAGGATAAAATTATAAAGCTTTGCGACGGAAGGTAGTTTGATAGATGATAAATATTCAAGCTTAATGAACACGCTTTTAGAAAGATAGAGAACGAAAAAACGAAGCTTTAAGTTTGATGATAGACAAACTCTTACAATTAGCCAGGAAGGAATTACTCCAGGAAACAGCCCACATGTCAACATACGAATTATCTTAATGTTGTAATACGATGATGTGGTCTACAGGTATAAATAAATATCCCACATGTGAATACCGCTGTCATAATAAACGCCACGAGTCCAGAGTTGTCCATTAAGAGATCAACTATTACAGGAATTTAACTAAGAAAAGCGAAAGTTTTTTAATCTCCACCTGGAAAAGTCGGAGTGAAGGAGGTTTAACGAGAATGAGGGAATAAGTTTTAAGAAAGAAAGAAAGAAAGAAAAAAGTTATTGGAATGAAGAAGAGAATTAATCGTAAAGAAATAATATAATAGTAGAGTAAATATGATTAAGTAAAACCAACTGGAAGAGAATATATACTGTAAACCAAGGTTGATGAAGGTCATGGGTTTACTTAACATCATTGGTTTATGATGTAAACTTTTGTGCCACTCAGTCTCCCTCCCCCACCTTCACCAACACCACCACCAACACCACCACCACCACCACCACCACCACCACCATCACCACCACCACCACCACCACCATCACCACCACCACCACCACCACCACCACCACCACCACCATCACCATCACCACCGCCTACTCTGGTGTCTTGATCTGGCAACACTTTTTCCAGGAAATGTCAACACGTTACTGACTTCTTTATTTATGTGGTGGTGATGGTGTTGTTGATGGTGATGGTAGTGGTGGTGTTGATAGTGGTGGTGCTGGTGTTAGTGGTGCTGGTATTGGTTATGATGGTGTTCTTGCTGTTGGTGGTGGTAATGTTAATAATATTGATGGTGGTGGTGATGGTGTTGTTGATGGTGATGGTGGTGATAGTGATGATGGTGGTGGTGATGGTGATGGTGATGGTAGTGGTGGTAGTGGTGGTGGGTCTCTGTGTTTAATTTTTTTTTAAAGGTCAAATTGTAAGTCGTAATTTATGACCAATTTTCTTGATTTTCACGATTGTTGTTATAACGATCCCGTGAAGAAACACTTTATTTGATATTATGTGATTGTTGGTTTATGTTGAAGTAGCGAACTTAAGGGTTTACGCCGTTGTTGTTTTGTTGTTTTATGACAATTCTTGGATCTTCGTGGTGGTGGTGCATGGAGAGGGAGAGAGAGGGATAGGGGGAGGGTGAGGTAGTGAGTGGGTGGTACACGAAGAGGGAGAGAAAGGGATAGGGGGAGGGGGGTGAGGTAGTGAGTGGGTGGTACACGGAGAGGGAGAGAGAGGGACGAGATTGTGAGGAAATGAGTGGCGCTCTCTAGTAATACACGGGACACTGACCATCGACAATGAGGGATATCTTCTCTCTCTCTCACACACACACACACACACACACACGCGTTTCTGTACTTTAGTGTTCAATGATATAAAGTGAGACACGTGACGCCATGGACAATGAGTCAGTTAGTGTTCTCTTTCGTGTGATTCACTGGGGAGAGACTTGAGTATTGTGTTAACTCCCACACCCCACCACCACCTCCTGTCCCACCTACCTCAAGTGTGACTACTACTACTACTACTACTACTACTACTACTACTACTACTACTACTACTACTACTACCAACATTTATATTGTAAAAAAAAAACATTATCACTAACCACTATTCTGTTATCACGAAACCACTACCCACACTATCATCATAACTACGTCACTAAGACTACTATTAAGACAACAACTATTACTGCATCTCACGAGTTACCATCATAACCACCATCACCATCAGCCCCTCCACCCTCCACCCGTGATGGTGCTATCAGGATCACTGTGGCCCACCTGCACTCTGACACCATATCAACTACCACTACTACCATCACCACCATTATATTCACCACTACCATCATCACCACCACCACTACTATTATCTTGGCCCCTCTTACAACCACCATCCTACCACCACCCCCGCCACCACCACCACCACCACCCCCCCGCCACCACCACCACCTGGTACTCTTCATCACAGTATAAACAAGACCAGCCAAGACTACACCTAACATATACCCCGCCCACCACCTAATATACACCCACCTTGCCCACCACCTACACTACACCCACCCACTACATACACCCACCCCACACCTCATACACCCACTACACCCACCCACACTCCTTACACCCACACCACCCACTACACCCACCCACTACACCCACCCATTACACCCACCCACCACCTCATACACCCACTACACCCACCCACTACACCTCATACACCCACTACACCCACCCACTACACCTAACACAGTCCGTACGAGTATACCTTTTCTTAATGGGAGGTCAGGCTGTGAACTATCTGTTAACTGGAAATACAACAGCAAGGCTCCAATCAAGACTAGATTTACCGTCGAATCTGCGGTTCTCGTGGGTTCATCCGTGGGTCCGTCCGTGAGTCCGTCCGTGGGCCTGTCCGAGGGTTCGTCCGAGGGTTCATCTGTGGGTCCGTCATTGTCAACGCTTTCCCACGCCCACTCACTCCAGTAGACACTCTGACACACACACACACACACTTTCTCACAAAAACACATATCTAGTCACACATAAAAATACTTGCAAAACACACACACATACACGCACAGCTAGCTACCACCCTCCTCCTCCTCCACCACACGAGGAGTTACCATCAGTATTAACCAGACAACATCACAACGAGCAGCAATATACTCGTTCAACACTGACAGATTAAAGTGCAATTTTACTTAATCTAATGTAGTTTAACACTTGGTTTAAAAGCGGGTGACAATATTTTTGAATCACCTGAAAAGTAACCCCCTCCCCCAGTTTATTTCACCTTAATATTAACCTCACCTAACCTAACCTAACCTAACCTAATCTAATCTAATCCTCAGGTAGCGTTAGGGATTTTAATCATTAGGTGAAACAAAATAAGGGAGCGTAATCTTCAGGTGATCTTTATTTTGCCTTTAACGCCAGAGGGTAACCTGCGCCCCTTACGTCTCAGCTGACTGTAAACAAGCCTTCATTTGTTTCCTGTTTGCTGTCTTCTGGGATGTTTTCACTGTGTTTACCTTCACCAGTGTAAACAACTCACCCTGTCGTGTCCTTGTGTATTTCTGTTTTGTTGTGGGAACGGTGGTATAGTTTGATGATGGTGATGATGATGATAATAATAATAATAATAATAATAATAATAATAATAATAATAATAATAAAAAGCAAGATGGTGACACAAGACAGACTCTTTCTTATCACGGTAATTAACTGCTGCACACACACACACACACACACACACACACACACACACACACAGTCTACGATAGTTATAATGCACAATATAAATCTTTTCTTCATTATACACTTGTCATTTATATGTCACTAAACATTATTCTTTCAGATGTTGATGTTATAATAATGTATTAACGTGCTTCAACAGCTAAGGCCTTTAGCAGTGTATTGTAGCTTAGCAAATACTGTACCTAAGTCTTCAACTATTAAAAAATACGAGTTAAAAATGTCCCTGGTGTTTCAGAATCAGAGGAAGTTGTTTCTTTATAAACCATTTGGATATTATTGTTAACTATATATTTTAATACAAAATTGTCAAAGAAAAACGCATTAATAACTGTCTATATTATTTCATTAATATTCTCGGTAAAAGATCCTCAGTTTAAAATTATTCTCGAGAACATGAAAGTATTTATTTTTTCACAAGTTGTATTTCACAAGAATAAGATACATTACACGTGAAACTGTATCAAAATAACACCTTTGGTATATAATTAATCCTTGTCTGCAGGTACATCATAGCAGTAAACTAACCACCAAACAAGCCACTAGATTCATAAAGACCTTAACTACTAAAACAAAAACGATGATGAACTCTTAAAACACAACACTATAATTCAAGTCCTGAGGAAATACTGTCACTACACTCCGTCACACAACACTGTCATATATGAACCATTACTTCACAACACACTGTCACTACACTGCGTCACACAACACTGTCATATATGAACCATTACTTCACAACACGCTGTCACTACACTCCGTCACACAACACTGTCATATATGAACCATTACTTCACAACACGCTGTCACTACACTCCGTCACACAACACTGTCATATATGAACCATTACTTCACAACACACTGTCACTACACTCCGTCACACAACACTGTCATATATGAACCATTACTTCACAACACACTGTCACTACACTGCGTCACACAACACTGTCATATATGAACCATTACTTCACAACACACTGTCACTACACTCCGTCACACAACACTGTCATATATGAACCATTACTTCACAACACGCTGTCACTACACTCCGTCACACAACACTGTCATATATGAACCATTACTTCACAACACGCTGTCACTACACTCCGTCACACAACACTGTCATATATGAACCATTACTTCACAACACACTGTCACTACACTGCGTCACACAACACTGTCATAGTTCATTACTTCACAGCTTACGCTGTATCACTACACCGTCACACAACACTATCATATATAGACCATTACTTCACAACACGCATCACTACACTCCAAATCACACAACACTGTCATATATGAACCATTACTTCACAACACGCTGTCTTTCTATCAAATCACACACAACACTGTCATATATGAACCATTACTTCACAACACACTGTCACTACACTCCGTCACACAACACTGTCATATATGAACCATTACTTCACAACACACTGTCACTACACTCCGTCACACAACACTGTCATATATGAACCATTACTTCACAACACACTGTCACTACACTGCGTCACACAACACTGTCATATATGAACCATTACTTCACAGCACGCTAATGTCATAACAATTATCCAAGTGACACCGAAAATCATATTTATTCCCACACTAAATCGTATTATTTGATATGTAAAAATTATGCTTTTATTCTCCCATATTTTTGAATGAACGACTGGCCATTCCTGGAATTGATAGGATCAGTAAACAAGTGTGTGTGTGTGTGTGTGTGAGTGTGTGTGTGAGTCTGTGTTGACGATTAACAGGGCATCATGTTTTGGTGTGTGGACAGACAGACAGACAGACAGACAGAAAGTCACTCAGAAGAATTCGTCACACAAGTTTATATTAATTCAGTATGTATTCGTAAATAATTGAGATGTTTATATTTAATTCTTGTTTTTATTAGTGTATGTTAATGTTTGTTTGTTATAGTGTTTGTTAGTTTTTGTTATTGTTGTTGTTATTTTTGTTATTATTATTATTATTGTTATTATTGTTGTTGTTGTTGTTGTTATGCTATATACACACAAAAAAACTCCTTCTTTTATTCACACACACACACACACACACACACACACACACACACACACACACACACACACACACACACACACACACACACACACACACACACATCCTGACCACCGAAGCGTCAAGACGTACCTGGCGCTCTTCCTGAGCAGCCAGGTCAACTGTTGGTTGGCCCATACCAACCCCCTCCCTGAACCCTCCTCCCCACCGGAATATCAACAAGTTCTCGCCAGAAGTTACAATTTCTTATGAAAGGAACGGAACCAGTGTTAAACAGAGGTGAACAGGTGAAAAGTGTTTAAGTCAGTGAGAACAACTCAACAGTAACAGTCGTACCTGTTAACCTTCACACAGTGAGGTCCCAGGTACCCGTGATAACGGCCCGTGAGACCCAACAACAACCAGCGATGTGTTAATCCGTCTACGATAGGAAGGCCTTAAGACCAAACCTCACTCATATAACACCATCTGTGAGGGAATTACTACACCACATGTCCTCATAACACCATATGAGGAATTACTACACCACGTCAAGTCCCTCATAACACCATCTGTGAGGGAATACTACACCACGTGAGGTCCCTCATAACACCATCTATGAGGAATTACTACACCACGTCAGGCCCTCATAACACCATCTGTGAGGTAATTCTACACCACGTGAGGCCTCTCATAACACCATCTGTGAGGTAATACTACACCACGGAGGTCCCTCATAACACCATCTGTGAGGGAATTACTACACCACGTGAGGCCCTCATAACACCATCTGCGAGGGAATTACTACACCACGCCAGGTCCCTCATAACACCATCTGAGGAACTACTACACCATGAGTTCTCCCACATCATCTGGGAGGGAGTTACACTACGAGTTTGCTGTTCAACACCTACATTAATCTGTATGTTCACCGTATGTTCTTTACCTTTCTAATGAAGGCTTTTGTTAAACCACCAATGTATGTAATAAGTCATTTATGTCCAATGTATATTTTCAGCCTTCGGGCTGCAGAATTTTTTCAATAAACCGTTAATTATTATTATTATTATTACACACACATACACACACACACACACACGATCAAAGTGTTCCAAATGTTAGCGTTAGTTCTCTCTATCCCATGATTTATTCAGCTCCCTCTCTCTCCCATCCCTCTCCTCTTCCCTTTCCGTTAATGCTCGTGTTCCTTCCTCCATGCCCCCCCCCTGCCCCCCCCTCCCTCCCCCCATCCTCGCCCTGTTTGCCTCTCTCTCTCTCTCTCTCTGTCTTCCTCCGTACCTACCTCTTGCCGTCCTTCCCTCCCTCCCTGCCTCCTTTCCCTGACCTTTTCCTCCCCTCCTCTCTCCCCCCGCCCTTCCCTCCGATTTTGCTTGCATCTACCCCCTTACCAATTCACTCCCTCCCTGCCTTCACTCCATCCTCCCTTCCTCCAATACTCCCCTCCTCCTCCCCTCCTCCCACCAGCACCCCTATCTGCCTCTTGTTCCTTTCCTCCCCCCTGCATCCCTCCTCCTCTATGACTGGCGAGTGGAC
>NW_024741189.1:10441749-10444249 GCF_018991925.1 Homarus americanus
TGAGGGTGCCAATGTTGATGGTGAGGGTGCCAGTGGTGATGGTGAGGGTGCCAGTAGTGATGGTGAGGGTGCCAGCAGTGATGGTGGGGTGCCAGTGGTGATGGTGAGGGTGCCAGTGATGGTGAGGGTGCCAGTGATGGGAGGGTTCCAGTGGTGATGGTGAGGGTGCCAGTGGTGATGGGAGGGTGCCAGTGGTGGTGGTGGGGGTACCAGTGGTGATGGTGAGGGTGCAGTGGTGATGGTGAGGGTGCCAGTGGTGGTGAGGGTGCCAGTGATGGTGAGGGTCCAGTGATGGGAGGGTGCCAGCAGTGATGGGGTGCCAGGTGATGGTGAGGGTGCCAGTGATGGTGAGGGTGTAGTGGTGATGATGAGGGGTGACAGTGGTGATGGTGAGGGTGTCAGTAGATGGTGAGGGTTCCAGTGGCGATGGTGAGGGTGCCAGTGGTGATGGTGAGGGTGCCAGTGGTGGTGGTGAGGGCACCAGGGATGGTGGAGGGGCAGAGGGTGAGGGTGCCAGTGATGAGGGGAGGGAGGATGGTGAGGGTGCCAGTGGTGATGGTGAGGTTGCAGTGAGGGTGCCAGTGATGGTGAGGGTGCGGTGATGGGAGGGCAGTGATGGTGAGGGTGCCAGTGAGGGTGAGGGTGCCAGTGAGGGGCGTGATGGTGAGGGTGCCAGTGATGGTGAGGGTGCAGATGGTGAGGTGCCAGTGGTGATGGTGAGGGCCAGGAGGGTGCCAGTGATGGTGAGGGTGCCAGTGATGGAGGGGCCAGTGATGGTGAGGGTGAGTGATGGTGAGGGTGCCAGATGGTGAGGGGCCAGTGGTGATGGAGGGTGCCAGTGATGGTGAGGGTGCCAGTGAGGGTGCCAGTGATGGTGAGGGTGCCAGTGGGTATCCAACACATCCTCCTTCATGACCTTCTCTCCTCCCTTCCATTATCATGTCAATCATACACATTTCCTTTACCACTTTATCACTTCCCATTCTCTCAATATATCCACACCACCTGACCACACCTATCCGTACCTGACCACACCTGACCACATTACCTCTCTGTCCATCACTTCTCTCTCACTTCTACATCTCTCATTATGTCTCACTTCTACCCCATTAATGTCTCTACCCATATCACTAGTTTGTTATTTACTTCTTTCTCTTGTTGTCCTATTCTACACCTCTTCCTGTAGTCCTTCTTTCAGTCTCTCTCTCTCTCTCTCTCTCTAAAATTGTCACATATCACGAATTTCAATCAGTTTTGGCACCTGTATATACCTGTGCGTGTGTGTGTGTGTGTGTGTGTGTGTGTGTGTCAGTGATGTTTCCTTATATGGACGTCACTGCCTAAACACTGACCATCTTCTTTCACCCTCCACCCTCTTCTCCCTTCTCCCTTCTCCCTCCCTCAACCTTCTCTTCCTCCTCCTTTTCCCTTCCCCCTTTCCTCTCTTATGCTTTTCCTTATTCTCCTTCAATCCTCCTGTCTCATATCCGATCTCTCTCTCTCTCTCTCAGTTTTGTCCACTACATTTGGATATATTGCTACTGTTTTCTTTCTTTCTCTGTCTCCATTTTGTCCATTAGCGATTTTGTCCAAGATTAGACAATACTTGTTCTTTCTACCTTGTTTATTAGTTATTGTTTCTTGTTTTGTTTATTCATAATTTGTTTTTCCTGACTTTCATCTGTTTGTTTTTTTGTTTTTAATTATGTTTTCTCCAGTACTTTGGGTCTCCCTCTATCATTGTTTTGTCCATTACCTGATGAAAGGAGGTTGGTGATGGTAGGTGGTAGTGGTGGTAGTAGTAGTGGTGGTAGTAGTGGTGGTAGTGGTGGTGGTGGTGGTAGTGTGGTGGTGGTGGTAGTGGTTGTGGTGGTAGGTGGTGGTGGTGGTGGTAGTGGTGGTGGTGGTAGTGGTGTACCTGGTCGAGAAAGGTGTGCCCTCTGTCCTTAATTGGACATATTTAAGCCCCCAAGACTCCGCCCACTAGAGGAACGTCAGGTCACATACCTTCACTAGATCCCCCTGTCTGTTTGTCTGTCTGTCTGTCTGTCTGGTTTCTTCACACCATAGCACCACACCACAACACCACACCACAACACTAAATCAGCACCATAACACGCTTCAGTCACCACACTCACTATACTGTATCTGCCTCACCACCACCACCACCACCACCACCACCACCACCACCACCACCACCACCACCACCACCACCACCAACACCACCACAACAACAACAACAACAACAACAACAACAACAACAACCCTATATCACGCTGAGGTCAAATACTTTGTTGACACGACGATGCAAAACCTGATGGGATAGTCGAGGTATTTTTATCCTGTTAAGCTGTCAATAACATGCCACCAGGCCTTAAACATGATGTAAGTACAGCCCTCCCCCCCAAAAAAGATACATCATGTTAAGCCGAGATAATTTACCTACAGGATATTCTAATCTTCCATGGCAGTATGTAAATTTCTCTGCATGAATATCGTC
>NW_024741189.1:10449249-10561749 GCF_018991925.1 Homarus americanus
GGACGTGGAAGAGAGGGCTGTAGCAGAGGGGCTGGAGGACGTGGAAGAGAGAGGGCTGTAACAGAGGGCTGGAGAAGGGGGCTCTGGGTAACGAGGCTTATCTCACATCACTACACTTGATAGACTTAAGGTGATGCCTCTTTAACTTGTGGAGTATTTAGGATGTGTGTGTGTGTGTGTGTGTGTGTGTGTGTGTGTGTGTGTGTGTGTGTGTGTGTGTGTGTGTGTGTGTGTGTGTGTGTGTATGTATGTGTGTGTGTGTGTGTATCCTGGTGACCATAGTTTTAGCTATATTGAGGAGTGTGAATAATGTAACACTATGCCTCAGTACTGGCATTCTGCAACACTATACCTCGTACTGGCACCTGCAACACTATGCCTCGGTACTGGCACTCTGCAACACTGCTCACCTCGTACTGGCACTATGCAACAGTTATACCTCGTACTGGCACCCTGCAACACTATACCTCGAGTACTGGCACTCTACAACACTATACCTCGTACTGGCACCCTGCAACACTATACCTCAGTACTGGCACTCTGCAGCCACTACCTCAGTCCTTGGCACTCTGCAACACTATACGCAGTACTGGCACTCTACAGCAAGTATACCTCAGTACTGGCCTCTGCAACACTATACCTCCGGTACTGGCACCTGCAACACTATACCTCAGTACTGGCACTCCTGCAACACTATACCTCGGTACTGGCACTATGCAACACTATACCTCGGTACTGGCACCCTGCAACACTATACCTCGGTACTGGCACCCTGCAACACTATACCTCGGTACTGGCACTCTGCAACACTATACCTCGGTACTGGCACTCTGCAACACTATACCTCGGTACTGGCACTCTGTAACACTATACCTCGGTACTGGCACTCTGTAACACTATACCTCGGTACTGGCACTCTGTAACATTGTCTAACGTAAAGGGGCTACTTAGAATATGCCCTTAAATATCTTTGTTGTTGGTGTTTATTGTATGTATGAATAATATTTAGATGATACACAAAGGCCGTATTCATTGATGCTCGTAACACAACCCGGAAACAAAAGCAGCGACGTTCACTATTTCCAGTTTTCCCATTAAAGATGAAGAGTAGTTTCGACTTTCAGCCAATTTAATATGAAAATAGTTTGGATCTTCGTGTCGCCGTGGTTATGAGTTTGAGCTGCTTCTTGTTATTATGTATATGAAAATAGTTTAAATTCACATAGGAGTTAAAATCACCAAGAAGTAATTTAGCCTTATTTTCTATGATGAAAGTTAGAGATCGTAGTTAGTTAGGGTGGGCAGTTAGGTAGGGTGGGTGGTTAGTTAGGGTGGGTGGTTAGTTAGGTGGGTAGTTAGTTAGGGTGGGTGGTTAATGAAGGTGGGTGGTTAGTTAGGTGGGTGGTTTAGTTAGGGTGGGTGGGTAGTTAGTTAGGTGGGTGCTTAGTTGGGTGGGGGGTTAGTTAGGTGAGTGGTTAGTTAGGTAGGTGGTTGGTTAGGTGGGTGGTTATTGGTGGGTGGAGTTAGGGTGGGTGGTTGGTTAGGGTGGGTGGTTAGTTAGGTGGGTGGTTAGTTAGGTGGTGGTTAGTTAGGTGGCTGGTTAGTTAGGGGGGTGTTAGTTAGGTAGGGTGGGTGTGTGGTTAGGTGGGTGGTTAGTTAGGTGAGTGTGGTTAGTTAGTTGGGGTGGTTAGTTAGGTGGGTGGTTGGGTGGTGGTGGTTAGTTAGGTGTGGTGGGGTGGGTGGTTAGTTAGGTGGGTGGTTAGTTAGGGTGGGTGGTTAGTGAGGGTGAGTGGTTAGTTAGGGTGGGTGGTTAGTTAGGGTAGGTGGTTAGTTAGGGTGGGTGGTTAGTGAGGTGAGTGGTTAGTTAGGGTGGGTGGGTTAGGGTAGGTGGTTAGGTGGGTTTAGTTAGGGTGGGTGGTTAGTTAGGTGGGTTAGTTGAGGGGGGTGGTTAGTGAGGTGGGGTGGGTTAGTGGTGGGTGGTTAGTTAGGTGGGTGGTTAGTTATTGAGGTGTTAGTGGGTTAGTTGGGTGGTTAGTTGGGTGGTTAGTTAGTGGGTGGTTAGTTAGGGTGGGTGGTTAGGTTGGATTAGGGTGGGTGGTTAGTTAGGTGTGGGTGGTTAGTTAGGTGGGTGGTTGGATTAGGGTGGGTGGTTATTTAGGGTGGGTGGTTAGTTAGGGTGGGTGGCTATTTTGATTAGGTTAAAATCATAATTAGTGTAGAACTAGAACCAAAAATAAGGAGTTAGGAGCCATATTCTAGGACGTCAGGGACGATTAAACTGATCCTAACCCTGGATCGGATCAGGGGCCACCGATAGCTTTATTAACCCCCGCTTAACAACACTAACCTAACCTAACCTAACCTAACCTCACCTCCTCCTCGACTTGTCCACCCTGGAGCGAGGGAGGCTTGGGGGCACCGAGGCTACACGACCAGGGAGACAAGGGCGCCAATCGATGCATGTGCACCCCGACCTCCCTCCCTCCCTCCCACACTCCCTCCCTCCCCTTACCTGCACCGCTCATCCAGCCCTCCTCCTTCCCTCCCTCCCAATGTTACTCATCTATCCCTCTCCCTCCCTCCCTCCCTCCTCCCTCACCCCTGTCTCCTCCCAAATTACTCATCCAACCCTCCTCCCTCCCTCACCCCCTCCCCTCCCTCCCTCCCTTATTAACCACCTACCTACGCCCATCATCCAGCTCTCTCCCCTCCTACGCCCTTCCTCCCCACCACACACCACACACACACACACACACACACACACACACACACACACACACAACACGTCACACACACACACACACACACACACACACACACACGCACACACACACACACACACACACACACACACACACACACGCACACACACACACACACACACACACACACACACACACACGCACACACAACACGCACACATATATACATAAAAAAAAAATATAGGAGATAGATAATTATTTATATATTGATAACAGCTATAAATTAAGCTATGTGTCAGAGAATGCAATAATAGCTTTAATTACTAAGCTGTGCAGTATATATATATCTGTAGTGTGGATTGTGGCTCTGTTGTGTATAAGACATTATATACTAAAATGATTATGTGTGTGAATTTATACATATAGGAATATATTTTTTACACCGGATGAACACCTGTGAGAAATTCAACATAAGGTTAATTGTTTAAATGTGTGTGTGTGTGTGTGTGTGTGTGTGTGTGTGTGTGTGTGTGTGTGTGTGTGTGTGTGTGTGTGTGTGTGTGTGTGTGTGTGTGTGTGTGTATGTGTGTGTGTGTGTGTGTGTGTGTGTGTGTGTGTGTGTGTGTGTGTGTGTGTGTGTCTGTGTGTGTGTGTGTGTGTGTGTGTGTGTGTCTGTGTGTGTGTGTGTGTGTGTGTGTGTGTGTGTGTGTGTGTGTGTGTGTGTGTGTGTGTGTGTGTGTGTGTGTGTGTGTGTCTGTGGTGTGTGTGTGTGAGGAGGTAAAGTGTGTGTGTGTGTGTGTGTGTGTATGTGTGTGTGTGTGTGTGTGTGTGTGTGTGTGTGTGTGTGTCCTGATGAGTGACTCTCCATTACCAACCATTAATGGAGTTGTGGCCCAGGAGGTGGAGATCCAGTCGACCTGTACCACACTCCTTCTTCTCGTACCCCACTATCACCAGAGCACCAGATTCCAACAATTACCTTATTTCAATGTAAACTAACCTAACTAACCTAAAAGGACACGTGTAGAAAAGGATTGACGGATTGGAAAATGACACGTGTTCATTTCTTAACTTAAGGGGGGGGTGCTGTGTTGAGAGAGAGAGAGAGAGAGAGAGAGAGAGAGAGAGGAGAGAGAGAGAGAGAGAGAGAGTTAAATGACACCATAGGTCAGGTCACTCTCCATAGATCTTAAGGAAGGGGTGAGGAGGAAGGAATAGGAGAAGACGGTCAGGGGAAGAGGTGAAGGAGGAGAGGAGGGGGAGGATGAGGAGGGGGATGTAGAAGAGGAAGAGGAGGAGATGAGTTGAAGGTGAGTGCTGAGTGAGGGAACTCGTAACGTCACTTACTCAGTTACTTAAGTGGGTCAAGGTCCTGATGTGTGTGTGTGTGTGTGTGTGTGTGTGTGTGTGTGGGCGGCGGAGACCTCAGGTAACATCCAGGTCAGGACACACCACCACCAGGTTATGACTCACCGCCACCCTGAGCCAGTCAGTCAGGTGGGGACTGACCCCCTCCCTTCCTTCTCATCCCTTCCCTCCCTTTGTGCCTCCCTCCCTAATTGCCCTCCCTTCCATCCCTCCTTCTCCATCTGCTTCCCTCTCTGCCTCCCCCCCCCTTCCTACCCGCTCTATCTCCCTCCATAATTGTCTACTCTCCCTCCCAACTTACCCTCCCTCTGTCCTTACGCTCCCTCCCTCCCTCCCTTCCTACCTGGCTTCCCTCCCTCCAACACAACTCGTTTAGGGCGCGTCTTTAAACAAGTCTATTTCTTCACTCACTCGACCTGCTGCCCAAAATAAATACAAGAGTCCTTCAAGTATCTTCAAGACTCACCTATGTGCAGCTTTTTCCCTCGCTAGTTCAAGGTCGACCTTACACCCACCTAGATTGAGTTATAGGTTCTGATATAGTGCCACTCAAGGTTGAATTTTAAACGCCCTAAATAAATAGTGGATTTTATTTTTTTTTTTTTGGGGGATTTTGAGGTCCATATTTATTTATTTTTGAGTAACTCGAGGTCGACCTTATAAACTCCGCTATAAAAGTCCCCCTCGAGTTTACTTGTTGGAGTTCTACCTGTTATATTGTTACTCCTTGTCGCCCTCCCTCCCTCCCTCCCTGGCTCAAAGTCACCCTGGCTCAGTCACCCTTCCTCCCTCACACAAAACTCCTGCTTCAGAACTCTTGATGGAGTTTCACCTACATATATTTTTTGGGGTGGGGGGTGGGGGGGTGGGATGGGGTCTCTCCAAAGCTTCAAAACTTTGGAGGAAGTTGGGGTCAGGGACTGTAGCTCCAGCGATGGAGTGTGACATGAGAAAGAAGAGGAGGGGGAGGAGGGGTGGGGAGGTGGAAGAAGAAGAAGAAGAATAGAAGGAAGAGGATGAGAATGAAGGGAGGTAGAGGAGTGGTGGAAAGTTGGAGTAAGAGGAGGAGGAAGAGGAGATGAGGCGAAAGAAGAAGAAGAAGAAGAAGAAGAAGGTGATGGGCAGGGAGGTGGAAGAGGAGGAGAAGGAGAGGTTGAAGAAGAGGGGGCGGAGCAAGAGACGAGGAAGAGGAGGAGGCGGATAGGACGGGGAGGAGAAGAGGGATAGGGATAGGAGGAACCCATCAAATCACCTCTATGATGGAGAGAAACAATATTGGCATCAAAACAATGAAAAAAAAACCGATGTTCTCTTTTTTTTGCCACTGATGATTTGTCAGTAAAAACAAACAACTCTTTATATTTTGTTTTTTGTTCCTTTGTTTTTGTTTGGTTTGAATTATCTGTACTTCAAGAAAAAACCCACACATTATCGTTTTTACTTGATCTTTCTCGTTTATTAAGAAAAAAATAGCGAAATAAGAGCTATAAAAAAAAAAAACTTTGTGAACATTTGATTTTACCGTTTGCTGAATTGGTCATAATTAAGAAAGAATTCGTGTTTTTATTTTCATCAGCTGGCGTGTAAATTACCAGTATGAGTGTGTTTGTTTGTGTGTGTGTGTGTGTGTGTGTGTGTGTGTGTGTGTGTGTGTGTGTGTGTGTGTAGGGAAGGTCATTAAAGAGGACGACACCTCCTCCCTTCCCTTCTCCATCTTCCCTCCCTCCCTCTTCCTTACCCCCCATTCCTACCCTTTCTTCACCTCTTCCCCTTCCCTCTCCCTTATCCCCCTCCCACCAGCACCCAGTTCCCGACCATTATCTCAAGGAAGGAAGTAATGTTCCTTCCTCATATTTAACTTATGATGAGGATAGACGAGTTCCTCCGCAATCTGATTTACATAACCCCGTGATTGAATGATTCCTGGAGCTATTCTACATTCTGATTGGTCCAAGATTTTCCGATCATTACGTATAAAAGTAATGATTGGTCTAGAGACGCCCCGGTTAAACATTCCTGAAGTTAATGAGAGACTAAAACAGAGCTGGATGTTTCAGGTTAATATGCAGGTAATTAATTAATGTAACTTTATACACCTCGATGAGAGAGTAATTATAATACATTAATTTATTTGTTTCCTTCTTTGTTTGTTTGTCTGTTTGCTCTTTATTGTTGTTGTTGCTTTTGTTTTAGATGATTCAGATCGGCTGAGGACTGCTCATGAGAACCTAACCAAACCTAACCCAACCAAAGAGGATCAACCATCATGACAGTCATCCAGGGTGCCGAGGTGGGGGGAGGGGGGGGGATGGGGATGGGGGTCATATGAGGCCATTTTTACTTGTCATAAAACGTTTTCTTTCATCTGTGATCACCTGAGCCCTCCACACCTGGTCTTGTGAGAGAGAGAGAGAGAGAGAGAGAGAGAGAGAGAGAGAGAGAGAGAGAGATAACTACAGGTAACATGTCCCTCATTATAAATAGCTGTATTAAAAGGACTAGTAAAGCAATTTAACTTTCACACTGTATCCCTTAATTAAGCCTAAAGTCTTAAGTATACATTACAGTGCCATCCATTACAGCATGGGAGAGTACAGGGCTGCAGGGGTACAGTAGCTGCCTGGTACTGCGTCATATAGTGTATTTATGTTAAACTAGTTCCGTGGGCCATTAACGGGGTTACTTGCTAAGCATATGGAATAGTAGTACAAAAAATTCCAAAGTGAGAAGAATTGGCGTGGGATTTTTAAGGTGATTACAAGTTTCAGCTACAAGTTCTGGTGCAATTGGTATTTGCAGGTACATGCACAGGTACATAATTTATTTACAGGTACAAGCGCGGGCACAGAATTTGTTTGTAGGTACAGTACAGTACAAGTATAGGTACAGCGTTTTTCGTACAATAAAAGCGAGGTTCGAAAAATAGCTTGTTCGGGAGGCTGAACAAGCACGGGTTTATACCAGACAACTACGATCGTCGGTGTATATGTGTGTGTGTGTGTGTGTGTGTGTGTGTTCAGGAGTTCGATGTTACCAGTTACGGATATTGGGACCATTAACACACACACACACACACACACACCTTAACACACACACACACACACACCTTAACACACACACACACGCCTTAACACACACACACACTACCTGGTCTTCCTCCCTAAATGCCACACAACGTAACCACCTAGAAAAAGTGCAAAAGAGGGCATGCATGATTATTCTCTCCCCCTCCTACTCCACATATCAAGAAGTGCTCAACACACTTACCCTTTCGACTCTCACTGACCATCACCACGACCTCATCTGCAAATTTGGTAAGAAGCTTCTGCACCATCCTCGACACCGGCTCCTACTACCACCTGAGATCCCTCGCCCGAGAATTGTTGTTCGACACCACAACCTCATCCAGCCCATATGTGCACGAACTGATCGCTATAAGAACAGCCCAGTCCCAACCATTGTAAAAATTATCAATAACTTGTAATAAACCAGTGTATTCACTCCCAGTAAATACTACTTCTTGCACTGTCACTATGTTGAAATGCCCTGTCGTTTGAGCTTTTCCCCATCTAGTTATTATGTATCTTATTTATATCACTTATGTTACTTGTATATTATTTGTAATTCGAAACCCATTCCCCAATTATGTAACTGTATATTTTCAGCTTTCTGGCTGCCAAGTTCTTTCAATAAACCGTTAATTATTATTATTATTACACACACAGACACACCTTAACTTATACATTAGACGGATAGAAAGATACAAAGATAGATAGGTAGACAGATAGAGAGGCTAACAGGTAGACAGGTAGACAGAATCTCTAGTGCAATACCCAGCCAACACAGGTCACCCATCTCTCCCCTTCTAGTGGTTGGTTTTGTGTTGTTTTGTACGTGAAGCAACACAACCCGCTGTCACGTCTGATGTTTTTCTTTTATATTGATATCAAATGACGTGAACTACTGGCAGAGTGTGTGTGTGTGTGTGTGTGTGTGTGTGTGTGTGTGTGTGTGTGGTGGGAGAAGTAAACTGTAAACTAGAGTTGGGAGAAGCAAACTAAAAACCCTTTGATAAACAAGAACTCTAGACAGCGACCCCTTCCTGTAAACATATGTAAAAAAAATGTTAATAGAAGCAAACAGAGGTACACAGACAACGTAAACAAAGGCAAACAGAGGTGAACAGAGGTATGATAGGACCTTAAGTTATAGTACTTGTGGAATGTGTTGGCCTGACAGACAAACATGACGATACATATGATATAACTCAACATGACTGAGTGTGGATAAAAGCCTACAGGTGGAAAAAAAACAATCTTTCAGTGTATGAGTCAGTCAGTCAGTCAGGGTGTTATTTACGCTGCTGACAGATAGAGATGACAGACCTACTGACAGCTTTACTCCTTCTTCTAGCTGACGTGGTTTTAGGTTATGCCTGTTGAAGTGATCCTAAATTGTGGTAGTGGTAGTGTGTGGTGATAGTGGTGTGTTGGTGGTGATAGAAGGAGTGAGTATGTGTGTGTTTGTTAGAGAGAGAGAGAGAGAGAGAGAGAGAGAGAGAGAGAGAGAGAGAGAGAGAGAGAGAGAGAGACAGGTGTGAAGGATTGTACCTGCTCACCTGGGCTTCCCCTTCCTCTCCACCACCACCATCTTTCCACCCTTTATAGAGGCTCTCCCCCACTGATAACTATACCCTGAATATAAGCCTCTATAGCAGCGTGAGGCAATAGGTGCGTGTGTGTGTGTTTTAATTGAGAATAGAAATGCCTGATTTATAATTAACGGGAAGTACCATCAATTTCAGCATCCCTTTGATCTTAGAACTAATTACGTAGACATCCAACTACTGCCAAATCATGTGCTACCTTGCTGATACTGACGTCACTATCCGGGAGTACTGTGTCTCGTGGCAAAGGGCCAAACACACTGACTCGCTCTTTAGAAATACCTGGTATATATATTGCACGGTTATGCTTTTGCTCCTCTTATACTCTCAGGTTACCAAGAGCTAGCGAGACAGGGGACCAATCACGAAACCTCAAAGTTGCTACGTCACGCATATTAGTGAGCCGGACCAATCAAGAGACCTCAAAAGAAACACGTCATGTATATCAGTGAAGTGGACTAATCACGAGTACACCAATACAATCACATGATGAGTCGTTTCGTCATCATCACGTCACGTTGTTTTTCTTCTGTTTCCCAGGTTACCCATGCTAGCGAGTTGCACTGAGCCAACCACACGATTACCAAACCATTACGTCACGCATAACACTTGGCCAGTGGTGAGCCTGTACGTCATCACCACGTCATTTTACTGGCCAATTATATCTTCCTGTATTGTTGACGTCATTTATCTCGTTATGCTAAACGACAACAACAATAATAATAATAATAATAATAATAATAATAATAATAATAACAATAATAACAATAATGATAATAATAATAATAATAATAATAATAATAATAATAATACTTACCATTGCAACTCCTATTGACCTTTTCATTATTATTAAGATCAACGTCGATGACACTGAAGTAATGGCATTAGAGAGAGAGAGAGAGAGAGAGAGAGAGAGGGGGGGAGGGGGGTCTTAAATAAGCTGTTAACTTTTAGTCAGTAAAATAATTCGCTTTACTTATCCTGGCTGGAGATAGTAATTGTTTAAGTTTGTGGTGAGTTTTGTGTTGTGGGGAGGAGGAAGAGGGGGAAGGGGGTGAAAGAAAGAGGAGGAGGAGAGGGGAAGAAGGACGAGGAGGAGGAGGAGGAGAAGCAGGAAGAGAAGGAAACGGAAGAGGAGGAGAGGGAAGAAGAAGAAGAAGAAAAAATAACAGAAATAAGAAAAAGCGGAGGAGGAAGAAGAGGAGGAGGAGGAGGAGGAAGAAGTGCTAAGGAGGAGGTGCCGTCATCACCACCATCTCAAGAGGGAGGGCGTTAAGGGTAAGAAAAAAAGGCGTGATAAAGTATATGTAAATCTTAATCGGCTTAAAATGGCTCCTTGAGGAACTCCTCTCTCTCTCTCTCTCTCTCTCTCTCTCTCTCTCTCTCTCTCGCTGGTAGAGTGAAGGTATTCAAGCGGCCTTATTTGTGTCTTGTGTATTGTTACTGTGTGTGTGTGTGTGTGTGTGTGTGTGCCGGCATTAGGTTCGTCATAAGTTGTGCCAGGTGGGGGGGATTGGGGGGGCTGGGGGAGTGCCACGAGCCATCAGGTCGGGCCACGAATCTTGGTATCTCGAGAATCTGAATTTTGACATTTAAGAATTTATGGCACCAACTCACTCACTCACCCACCTATCCGTCTAGCAAGAACATTTCTCCCTCCTGCTGCGCCTGTTTCTGCTATCCTGCTGTCCCTTCCCCTGCTTCTTCTGCCTCTCCATCTTTCAGCATCACCACCACCACCACCACCACCACAACCAACAACAACAACATTCCCCCTGCTTCTCTACCTTACTGCCCCTAATCCTGCCCCTGCCTTCCCCTCCCTGCCCCCTTATCCCTGCGCCTGCCTTGACCTCCCCATCTTTATTTTCTTTTCATCTTTTTCATCTCACGTCTCACCTTCATCAGAACAACTTAAGGTGAACATAAACGTATGGGACAAATCTTGGTTTTTTGTTGAAGAAGTTGACCAGTGGAAATAATCCAGGCTTTCTTTCTTTCTTCTCTCTCTTTCACTTTCTTTCACTCAATGTTTCTCTCTGTTTTTGTCAGTGTGTGTGTATGTGTGTGTGTGTGTGTGTGTGTGTGTGTGTGTGTGTGTGTGTGTGTGTGTGTGTGTGTGTGTGTGTGTGTGTGTGTGTGTGTCGCCGTCTGATTGGTCTACACCTCCGCCACTATTAGAGAACATTATTTCCAGCATTTCCCCCTTGTCATATACTTGGTCTTAGTGCTGTGTAGTGTGGTACTGTAGTTGACGGTAATGACCTCTGGTGTGTAACTGGGGAGGTGCATCGGGGGTGTATCTAGGGTGTACCTGGGGTGTAGAAGGATACCACTGGCACCTTGTACTGTCCCTCCCTTGCTCCCTCCCTGTTGCCTTCTCTCCCTGATACATTCCGTGACACCCTCCCTCCCTCCCTGTTAACCTCTCCTGCACCCTCTCTACCTGGTGCCCTTCCTCCCTGGCACTCACGCTTTTTACCTTACACTCTAGCTCCCTCCCTGGCACCCTCTCTCCCTCTCTTCCTCCCTCTCTCCCTCCCTGATACTCTCCCTCACTCCTCCACTCATTCAATCCATCTTTGTTTCTACTTCCTTCTCCGGTTTATTGTTTCGTCCTTCTCTCTGTCTCTCTTTCTCCTTCTCTTTTAGACAATTCTTTTCCTTTTTCTCATTTATTCATTCCCCTTCCTCCTCCTCCTCTTCCTCTCCCCCACTTCCCTTTCCGTCAGAATCTATGTTTATTGTCTTCGTCTTCTATTCTAATTCTTTTTCATTATTTCTCTTTGTTCTATTTCGTTGGTTTATTCTCATTAGTTCTTCTTATTCTTATTTTTCTTCAATGATTTTTCTTTTGTTTTATGCGTTTTTTCTAAATATCGGTTCATTTTTAAGTCTCTCTTTTGTTGTTGTGGTTGTTGTTAGTGTTTTTGTCGTGGATGTTGTTGTTGTTACTGTTGTTGTGAATGTCTTTATCACTGTCGTTGTTGTCGTTTTCACTCGTCATATTTCACTAAAGTCACAACCAGTTTCCCTACAGAGAGCTAAATGATCTCTTTACGCTGTACTTGTTACGTTATGTTATGTTACGTTAGGTTCTAGCGTTACCGTCACATCATCTGGTCACTACAGGGAGGTCAATAACCACGTAAGGTCACTTTAGAGGTCACGCCCTGGACGGTATTTTTATTAAGGTTTGTCTAATGGTGGAATTTTAATCAAAGGATTTATCGTGTTTACACATCACGCCACACACACACACACACACACACACACACACACACACACACACACACACACACACACACACACCTACCTCTGTGGCTCTTACCTTCACAGTCTACATCAAAGGGTTCAACTCAGTCAATCACAACATATTATCAACAAAGCCATTGTCCTTTATCATTATCATTATCATTATCATTATCATTATTATTCCTGTATAAGTATGTATTATGATTTATTAATTATTATGAATAAAATCCAATTTGAATATTAGCTTCACCGTATTTCGTCATATCACAGTAATCATAACACCAGTAATTCGTTCTTGATATTTACATAACATTAAAAATAAAATCTTTAACCTCGAAAAAAAAAATAATATCCAATTAAAATATCTCATTTAATTCTCTATGTGTGTGTGTAACTTAATAACGAAATAATATTCAGTGTCAGGTAATATCTTTAATCCGTCATTGTATTAACCTGGGATAGTGACGACCTTATGCATGTTAAGACTCAATGATAATACTTAATTCCGCCTCACATTATGTTGCGTAAGACTGAAATATTATCACCTGGAAATATTAGCGGTAATCTTGCCCTGGGTATTACTGTAATTATACCAGGTGATGGGGTATTACAGGAGGCCTCTGGTAAGATATAATAAACAGGTATTATATTAAGTTCAATCAATTAAGAGATCAGGTGAGTAATGATGGATGGTTGAGGGAATGTTAATTTGTCTTAATATCCACCGAAAATATTGATATTATCCGCTCGAATACGTTGATAATATCCACCAAAGTTTTTATTAATATCTGGTAGAAAATTTTGGTAATATTCTTGAACGACGTATATGTTACGTGTTTGTTTATTTTTTTGTTTGTTTGGTTGTAAAGTCCTGTTTATGTGTGTGTGTATGTGTGTGTGTATGTGTGTGTGTGTGTGTGTGTGTGTGTGTGTGTGTTATTATCATAGTAATATCAATGTGTGTATATCATTTGTCAGACTGAGGCTAATTACCATAATTACCATCTTAAATGGCTAATTCTCTTGTGAACTACACTGTTGATTACTGCAATTACTACTTAAATGGAAGGTAAATGGCTCCACTCCTTTCTTATGGTTCGTGGATACTATTATAGCTATTTAAATTATTACTAAATGTCTATAAAACTCTTGTGAAGGATTGAATTATTTTTTTTTACTATGTTAATATTAGGTAAATGGCCAAGCTATCAATCAAGTTCTTATTATTTACTAAATGGGTCTTCTCCTTGGCTCTTGTTTAGAAGGACCATAAAGTCGATTATCTACTGTAAATGCATCAAATATAATGTTCCGCTGTACGATAGTTTGTTCCGCTGTACGATGGGTTGTTTCGCGATACGATGGTTTGTTCCGCTGTACGATGGTTTGTTCCGCTGTACGATGGTTTGTTCCGCTGTACGATGGTTTGTTCCGTGACGATACCGACGATGGTTTGTTCCGCTGTACGATAGTTTGTTTCGCTGTACGATGGGTTGTTTCGCGATACGATGGTTTGTTCCGCTGTACGATAGTTTGTTCCCCTAAACCATGGTTTGTTCCACTTTACGATGGTTTGTTCCGTGATACGATGGTTTGTTCTGCTGTACGATGGTTTGTCCCGTGATGCGATGGTTTGTTCCATGATGCGATGGTTTGTTCCGTGATACGATGGTTTGTTCCATGATGCGATGGTTTGTTCCGTGATACGATGGTTTGTTCCATGATGCGATGGTTTGTTCCATGATGCGATGGTTTGTTCCGTGATACGATGGGTTGTTCCGTGATACGATGGGTTGTTCCGTGATACGATGGGTTGTTCCGTGATACGATGGGTTGTTCCGTGATACGATGGGTTGTTCCGTGATACAATGGTCTGGGTTGTTCCGTGATACGATGGGTTGTTCCGTGATACAATGGTCTGTTATTTTATTTTTGTGAGAATATTAATAAAATAGATACAAAAGACCCAACCATTTTATATCAGAAACCAGTTTTTGTTTTCAGTCTTCCAGTTTTTTTCAGTCTGGTCAATCTTATAGTCTTTTTCTCAGTCTTACAGCCTTCTTCTCACTTTTACAGTCTTCATTACAGTCTTACAGTCTTCTTTATAGTCTTACAGTCTGGTCTTTCTCAACCGTCTTGTCAGTTTTAAAGGATAATCAGTCGTAGTCTCTTTCTCAGTCTTTCGGTCTTCTCAGCCTTACAGTCTTCAGGTAACACAACAGCCTGAGGCCTCCCGCTTCCCCCGGCCGTGTTGTGTTTTCTTAGGTAATTATGTACATTACATTATGGTAGATGTACAGCATATTGTCTTTCCTACCTGTCCGTGAGATGCTACCTGTTCGTGAGATGCTTACCTGTCCGTGAGATGCTACCTGTCCGTGTGACGCTACCTGTCCGTGTGACGTTACCTGTCCGTGCTACCTGTCCGTGAGATGCTTACCTGTCCGTGAGATGCTACCTGTCCGTGTGACGCTACCTGTCCGTGTGACGTTACCTGTCCGTGAGATGCTACCTGTCCGTGAGATGCTTACCTGTCCGTGTGACGCTACCTGTCCGAGTGACGCTACATTACATTTCAATACCTTACATACATACATACATACATACATACATACATACATACATACATACATACATACATACACTGTCACTTTCATTATTCACCGGTGACATTTCCCACAAGTTTATATGAATGGCATAAACGTTCGTGACAGCCCACATATGCCGGTCCTTTATTGACGGCGAGTTAATCCGGCAGAGGTGAGGCACATACACTAGGGACTGTGGGTGTAGGAAGGTGTGGGTGTAGGAAGGTGTGGGTGTAGGAAGGTGTGGTGGGTGTAGGAAGGTGTGGTGGGTGTAGGAAGGTGTGGGTGTAGGATGTGTGGGTGTAGAAAACAAAGCAAATTAACCTACAATGACTTAAATAAAGCTACCTTTCTTACCTGTGTGAGGTGTTAAAAACGAGGTAATTAAGAGAGAGACTGAGGCAAAGTAAACAAGAGAGAGAGAGAGAGAGAGAGAGAGAGAGAGAGAGAGAGAGAGAGAGAGAGAGAGAGAGAGAGCCTGGAGGCAGGTATGTCCAGGACAGTGACGGTGTATCAGACCCTCCCCCCCCCCGCCTTAGGTAGTGAGGTTCCCAGGACAATATATTCTGAAAAGGTAACGAAAATATTTGATATAGTCTTTGCCGGATTCTGTTGTCCTGACTTTATTAAAACAATTTATGGGTTTATATATTTTGTTATGGATGGATTAAGGATAACCTGATGTTTATCCAGTATTTTGAGATTAACTGAAGATTAAACACACCTAATTTTACCTGGGGAAGTTAGGCTTAGCTTAGGTTAGGTTAGGTTAGGTTATAAAGGGAAATTTTGTTTGCAGGGGAAATAAAACCAAACACCATCCTTGTTGCAGGGAAATTCGTTCGGGCGTAAAGGATTTAGGGAAAAAAAAACACAGAGTAAATCATAGATAGTACTCAGCCGGGCCAGGAATAATGGTACTCAGCCGGGCCAGGAATAATGGTACTCAGCCGGGCCAGGAATAATGGTACTCAGCCGGGCCAGGAATAATGGTACTCAGCCGGGCCAGGAATAATGGTACTCAGCCGGGCCAGGAAGAAACATTGCTCTAGCTCCGTTTTTTCTAGAGTTCATCCGGCTTATTTTTATTCATGGTTAATTGATGTCAGTAGGCCTACGTCAGTGCCTTTTTTTCTTCATGGTAAGTGATGTCAGTAGGCCTACGTCAGTGTATATTTTTCTTCATGGTTAATTGATGTCAGTAGGCCTACGTCAGTGCATTTTTTCTTCATGGTAATTGATGTCAGTAGGCCTACATCAGTTGACTTTCCGTAACGTTCAATTTTCCGTAACTGATGTCAGGCCCTACGTTAATTTGTGTACTAAAGGCGTTTAAACCATCGTACTCAAGGGATTAAACCATCGTATTCAAGGGGATTAAAACTCGTCCAGGGGTTTAAGCCATCGTCCAGGGGTTTAAGCCATCGTCTAGGGGTTTAAGCCATCGTCCAGGGGTTTAAGCCACCATCGTCCAGGGGTTTAAGGCATCGTCGAGGGGTTTAAGCCATCGTCCAGGGGTTTAAGGCATCGTCGAGGGGTTTAAGCCACTATCGTCCAGGGGTTTAAGCCATCGTCCAGGGGTTTAAGCCACCATCGTCCAGGGGATAAGTGCACACGAAAACAAATACCCCGTTCCTGCGTTACCTGGTCTCTCTGCTCCCCTGTTCAGGTAGCCATTGAAGTTGCTTGTCGATATCCGCCCCAGGTGTATATTGGAAACAATTAATAGTGTAACGAGTTTAACAAATTCTGTGTGTGTGTGTGTGTGTGTGTGTGTGTGTATGTATATATGTGTGTGTGTGTATGTGTATGTGTGTGTATGTGTGTGTATGTGTATGTGTGTGTATGTGTGTGTGTGTGTGTGTGTTGGATCGTGTTGTGTATGTAATAATAATAATAATAATAATAATAATAATAATAATAATAATAATAATAATAATAATAATAATAATAATAATAATAATAATAATAATAATAAACGGTTTAAAATAGATAGCAACGAAAGGTGATATTGGGTTGGGTTGGGTTAGGTTAGGTTAGGTTAGGTTAGGTTAGGTTAGGTTGGGTTAGGTTAGGTTAGGTTAGATTCTGATACTGAACATACAGGGTTAACTAGGGGTCTGATAGCTTTCACAGTGGTTGAACAGGGACTACTCTTAGCTCTGATGCAGCTGTGGTCACGGACAGCTGTACGTGGAGGAGGTATCAGTTCCGAAATGGCTGATGGTGTTGGTGAGGTCGGTGCAGCTGTCCTGACCTAAGCTCATAGGTAGAGACATGAAGATGATTAAAGAGCTGTGTGTGTGTGTGTGTGTGTGTGTGTGTGTGTGTGTGTGTGTGTGTGTGTGTGTGTTTTAGTTATATAGGAACTGATGTTAAATTTGCGTTTAAATGTAAAGTGGATTAAAGAAATAGATTGAATAGGATTTGTTTTCAGGAATATTGATAAAAAAAAGCAATTTAGATCAGTTTGTTGGACGTAGGATAAAGTGAATTCAATGTCTATTTTAACCTACAAGTTCTGGGCCACCTGAAAATTAGCCTCCAAGATTATTTCACCTGCTGATTAAACACCCTAACCTAACCTAACCTAGACTAACCTAACCTAACCTAACCTATGCTAACCCCAATGCAAATAATTCCGCTTATTGAGAGAAACTGGATTTTTTTTTTAATTTATCATTGGTTTCAAAGGAAGGTTTTATATCCAGTTTCTGTCGACGATAATTTATTTTGACGCATTTCGTTTCTAGTTAAAAGTTGGATTTTGTGTGTGTGGATGGAGGCAGGGAGGGAATGAGTGAGGAAGGGAGAATAACGGAAGGGAGAGTGAAGGAAGGAGGGAGAGGATAGGTAGAGGGAAGGAAGAAGGGAATGAAGGAAGGAAAGGAGGCAGGTAGAAGGTAAGAAATGAGGGAGGGAAGGATAGGAAGAGGAAGGAGAGAGGGAGGGAGATAAGGATGGGGGATATGAGATAGAGACGAGTGAGGGGAAGGAGGAAGGGAAAAAGAGGAAGAGGAATGGTGGAATAAATGGAGAGAAAGGGAATGAAATGAAAGAGAGAGAGGAAGGGAAGGACGATGATAGGATGGAGGGAGGGAGGGAAGGAGGGATGGAGAGATAGTGAGATGTAGGAGAGAGGAAGGAAGGAAGAACGTTGGAAGGGGCGTAAGGGCTAGTGAGATGAAGGAGGGAGGGAGCGAGGGAGGGAAGGGGCGGGGGGGCGGGAGGGAAGTTCTATTCAGCGGTAATTGGTTTCAATATATTCATCTAAGACGTGAGTCAACCGGGGAGAGGGAGAGAAAACTTATGAATAAATCTCTCTCTCTCTCTCTCTCTCTCTCTCTCTCTGCTTTACTCTCTCTCTCTCTCTCTCTCCCATACACACACACCAGTCTGCGGTAGAAATGACTCAATAAAAACATGACAGTAAGAAAGTTCCCAACACACATCCTGGTGCCTTAAAGTTAGTAAGATAGTCAGAGAGAAAGATAATGTAAGAGAGAGTGAGAGAGAAAGATAATGCAAGAGAGAGTGAGAGAGAAAGATAATGTAAGAGAGAGGAGAGAGAAAGATAATGGGAGAGAGAGTGAGAGAGATAATGTAAGAGAGAGTGAGAGAGGAGAGAGAAAGATAATGGGAGAGAGAGGAGAGAGAAAGATAATGTAAGAGAGAGTGAGAGAGAAAGATAATGCAAGAGAGAGTGAGAGAGAAAGATAATGTAAGAGAGAGTGAGAGAGAAAGATAATGTAAGAGAGAGTGAGAGAGAAAGATAATGCAAGAGAGAGTGAGAGAGAAAGATAATGCAAGAGAGAGTGAGAGAGAAAGATAATGCAAGAGAGAGTGAGAGAGAAAGATAATGCAAGAGAGAGTGAGAGAGAAATTACAATAAAATAAAGGTTAAAAAAATAGACCTAAGCAAAACAAAACAAAAAGAAGACAAGAAAAGAAGAAAAAAACATAGAAAAATAAACACCAAATAGAAAGAGGAAAAGAAAAACACGATAAAAAAAGCAAAACAAACGAGAAAAAATGGATTAAAGTGTATGTTAATTTGTTAGGGGGGGGAGACGGGAGGGAGAGGGAGGGGGAAGGAGGGGGAGAGGGAGGGGGAAGGAGAGGAGAGGGAAGGGAAGGAGAGTGGGAGAGGGAAGGAAGGAGAGGGGAGAGGAGGGGGAAGGAGAGTGGGAGAGGGAAGGAGAAGGAGAGAGATGGGATGAAGGAGGGAGAGGGAGGGGGGAAGGAGAGGGGAGAGGAGGGGAAGGGAGGGGAGAGGGAAGGGTGTGAGAGAGAGGGGGATGGGGAGAGGACTCGAAGGAGAAAAAACACAGAATGGGAAGGGAGAGAAAGAGGGAGAATTAAGGAAGTTTTGAAGAGGGAGAAAGGGAGAAGAGGGAAAGGGGGAAGAGTTAGGGGTGAGGGAAAGAGGGTGGAGAAGGAGGGAAGGATGATAAGGAGGGAGGAAGACTGTAAAAGAAGGAGAGATAGTAGAGAAGGAAGGAACAAGGATAGGGAAGGAGGGAGGAAGGTGGAAAAGTAAGGGGGGAAAGGGAGGATAAGAACTAAGGAAGGATGGAGAAGAAGGGAGGGAAGGAGGGAGGATAAAGAGGGGAAAAGGGATGTAGAAGGATGGAATTGGGGGGTTGAATGGGAAAACCTAACCTAACCTACCCTAACCTAACCTAACCTAACCTAACCTAACCTAACCTACACCCCCCTCATTATTTTTTCCCATCCCTCTAACCATTACCATCACACACACACACCCACCATTACCATAACCCACAACCATATGTTTTTAGGGGCAGTTTTATACCCCTACACACACACACACACACACACACACACACACACACACACACACACACACACACACGAGGACAGAAAATGTATACTCAATAAATTCATCAGGTTATTTTGTCCGCTTGTGTGTTTGTATATGTGTGTGTTTGTGTGTGTGTGTGTGTGTGTGTGTGTGTGTGTGTGTGTGTTTGTTTATATCATTGACGTACCTACCTCTGAACGGCGTCATCATAAAGTTAACTACGAGTTCAGTAAATATTGGAATAAATAAAATACTAGTAAATTATGTTGCTGTGTATTATAATGTTGTGGCGAATAATAAAGATTTGTTGTTTTTTGCGTAGTGTTGCGTAGTAAAACAGTATAATTAAATAAAGTTACCCCTAAACATACATACACACACACATACACACACACACACACACACAAACAATGTAGGAATATTTTTTTCTCTTGTGTAAATTTGGAAAAAAAAAATACAAATGCAATGAAAAAATTTACCCTTTTTTCACTGATAATAAAAACTTGTATATCAAAATAATACTAAACATTTCCCTATTTATTTTTAACTAGCAATAAAATCATTAACATAAAGTAATACAGCAGTCTTCTCGCTTAATCCTCGGCCCCACCCCAAAAAAAAAACAATAGAAAAAAAAACAGTAAAAAAACACATAGAAAAAAACAATAGACAAAAAAACAATAGACAAAAACAATAGAAAAAAAACAATAGAAAAAAAACAATAGACAAAAACAAGACTAAAAAAACACTACTAAAAAAACAATAGACAAAAAAACAAGACAAAAAACAATAGACAAAAACAATAGACAAAAAAACAGTAGATAAAAACAATAGACAAAAAACAAGACAAAAAACAATAGACGAAAAACAATAGACAAAAAAACAATAGACAAAAAACAATAGACAAAAAACAATAGACAAAAACACAAGACTAAAAAAATAGACAAAAAAATAGACAATAAACAATAGATCAAAAAACAATAGACAAAAAAAACAATAGACAAAAAAACAATTGACAAAAACACAAGACTAAAAAAATAGACAAAAATAGACAATAAACAATAGATCAAAAAACAATAGACAAAAAAAACAATAGACAAAAAACAATAGACAAAAAAAACAGTAGATAAAAACAATAGACAAAAAACAATAGACAAAAAAAACAGTAGATAAAAACAATAGACAAAAATCAATAGACAAAAAAACAATAGACGAAAAACAATAGACAAAAAAACAAAAACAATAGACAAAAACAATAGACAAAAAACATAGACAAAAATGTTAGACAAAAACAATAGGCAAAAAACAAGACAAAAACAATAGACAAAAAACAATAGGCAAAAACAATAGACAAAACAATAGATAAAAAAAAAACAGTAGATAAAAACAATAAAACAATAGACCCCTACAAAAACAATAGACAAAAAAATAATAATATTAGTCCCCGAAACGCAGATTTTATTTGACATTCGTTCACGCGCGGATTGTGGACGACCCACCTTTATATCTGCTACTGCCCCACTCTGCCACCTGACCCCGCCACCACCGCCACCGCCACACCTGACCCCGCCACCACCGCCACCTGACCTCCCCGCCACCACCGCCACCTGACTCCCGCCACCACCTGACTCCTCCCGCCGCCAACACCTATACCTTCAGATTAATTAAAAAAAAAAATCACCTGGAAAAAATAAGCCTAAAAAAAACATATAAATCAGAATAAACGTAACAATATTAATCTAAATAAAGTAAAAAATAGAAAATAATATAAATGATAATAATTACACACCACAAATTATTTCCCTAAACGCACGCATCAATAACTTCAATATAACTTCCTCCCTCCCGTTTAATAGGCACCGCGTCGAATATAAAAATGGTGTAGAGTTTATTGAACGGGAATTAAGCCGAGGTAATAGTTGATTGTTGACGCAAATACGCATTAGTACTCACACACGCTATTAACGCTAGTGCTGCTGATTTTGGTTAGGGATGGATAATAATAGTAATAATACTAATAATAATAATAATAATAATAATAATAATAATAATAATAATAATAATAATAATAATAATAATAATAATAATAATAATAATAATAATAATAATAATAATAAAAATAATGATAATAATAATAATAGGTCAGGTCAGGTGAGGTTAAGTTAGGTCAGGTCACCCCAAAAGTATGTGTTAGAATTATGACCCCTATCTACCAATCCACTACAACGACAAGTCTACCACAACTACCACCAGTCTACCACAACAACCACCAGTCTACCACAACAACCACCAGTCTACCACAACAACCACAAGTCTACCACAACAACCACCAGTCTACCGATCCACAACAACCACAAGTCTACCACAACAACCACAAGTCTACCACAACAACCACCAGTCTACCACAACTACCACCAGTCTACCACAACAACCACCAGTCTACCACAACAACCACCAGTCTACCACAACAACCACCAGTCTACCACAACTACCACCAGTCTACCACAACAACCACAAGTCTACCACAACTACCACCCACTCTACCACAACAACCACCAGTCTACCACAACAACCACCAGTCTACCACAACTACCACCAGTCTACCACAACAACCACCAGTCTACCACAACAACCACAATTCTACCACAACTACCACCAGTCTACCACAACAACCACAATTCTACCACAACTACCACCATCCTAATACAACAACCACATAAACATATACACAGATACAACGAATTACGGTATGGGCGTGTCAGAGGATTGGGCGTAGTGCGTAGTTGAAGAGTGGGCGTAGTGCGTAGATGAAGAGTGGGCGTAGTGCGTAGATGAAGAGGGCGTAGTGCGTAGTTGAAGAGTGGGCGAAAAGTGCGTAGATGAAGAGTGGGCGTAGTGCGTAGATGAAGAGTGAGTGTAGTGCGCAGATGAAGAGTGGGCGTAGTGCGTAGATGAAGAGTGGGCGTAGTGCGTAGATGAAGAGTGGGCGTAGTGCGTAGATGAAGAGTGGGCGTAGTGCGTAGATGAAGAGGGCGTAGTGCGTAGATGAAGAGTGGGCGTAGTGCGTACTGAAGAGTGGGCGTAGAGCGTAGTGAAGAGTGGGCGTAGTTGGTTGAAGAGTGGGCGTAGTGCGTAGCTGAAGAGTGGGCGTAGTGCTTAGATGAAGAGTGGGCGTAGTGCGTAGCTGAAGAGTGGGCGTAGTGCGTAGTTGAAGAGTGGGCGTAGTGCGTAGAAAAAGGGCGTAGTGCGTAGTTGAAGAGTGGGCGTTGTGCGTAGTTGAAGAGTGGGCGTAGTAGGGGAATGTTTAATGAATGTTTATACACAGGTGTTTGTTTACATATGTTTACTGGCGATGGTTGGTATGAGAGTAAACACGTGCTCGTTTAAGAAAGATTATAGCACTCTCTCTCTCTCTCTCTCTCTCTCTCTCATCACCCAACATCCACTTTGATAAAAAAAAAATGAAATTTATATCTAGCTAAACTTCCTTAACTCTCCTCTCCCTTCTTTTCCTCCCTACCTTCTCTCCCTTTCCTTCTCAACCTCTCTACCCCCTCCTCATTCTATCTCCTCCATCCCTACCTACCTCCCTCCCCACCCCCGCCCCCTAGCTCACCCCAATGAAAAAAGACATTGCCATTTCCCTACGTGACCCCTTGATATACTAACGACTGGAGGAACTAACAATTATTGAGGGGGACTTTTTACACTTGACCTTAAAACTACGTGTGGCATCGTTACAGGGTGGTGGCGTGGGGGAGGGGGCTGGTTGGGATGGTGGAGGGATTAGTTTGGGGAGGGAGGCTGGGAGGGAGGCTGGTGGGGGGATTGGGAGAAATTGTGGAGAGGGAGCATCTCAGTCGTTCTAGAGCCCTCGGGAGATATACTTACACTTGAGTCTTTTGTGTAATTAAGGATAAGGTCATTATCGAGTATTAATGACGTGGTTAAGGAGGGCGTTAGAACGTTATGCCAGAGTGCGGTGGGTGAGTGGATGCAGCATTCGTATTGTGTACTAAAGGTCGCTGGTTCGCTCCCATAATATCTTCATTTCATCTACCTGATTATCTATCGATCTATCTCTCCACACACACACACACACACACACAAACACCAACACGCACGCACACACACACACACACACACACACACACACACACACACACACACACACACACACACACACACACACAAACACCAACACGCACGCACACACACACACACACACACATACACACACAACAATACATCATCACAGCAGGCAGTGGGGCAGGCCACCACACCTGCCTGGTGCCTATCAGCCCAACACCTTGATGTTGGAGATGGCGTCAGGTGAAGGAATTACCTGTTGATTTATGAGGCAGCTTGGCGCACACCTTGATCGTCTTTCACTCGCCCTCCCTGATCGCCTCTTACGCTTCCCTTATCGCCTCTTGCTGCTGCACCTGATCGCCTCTCACGCTTCCTTGTCGCCTCTTGCTGCCCTTATCGCCTCTTGCTGCCCCTGATCGCCCCTTGCTGTCCCTTATCGCCTCTTGCTGCTGCCCTATCGCCTCTCACGCTTCCCTTATCGCCTCTTCTTGCGCCTCTTGCTGCCCCTTTTCGCCTCTTGCCGTTCCCTGACCGCCTTATGCTGTCCCTTATCGCCTCTTGCTGCTGCACCTGATCGCCTCTCACGCTTCCCTTATCGCCTCTTGCTGCTGCCCCTGGTTGCCACTCACGCTTCCCTTATTGCCTCTTGCTACACCTGATCGCCTTTCGCCTACCGTAATCGCCTTCCTCAAAATAATACTTTCAAATAATCACCGTCAAAATTAATAATCCGAAATTATATCAAGACTTTCCTCTATTATCTAAAGACACAATGAACGAATTTTATAATCTGATAAATCACGAATACATACAGTACCAGTGTTCACTAAGTCTTCTGTACACAAGGAAACGCCGTAACCAACACTGCCCTCACTTCCCCAATTGTAAAGTCAAGTACCCGTTCACAGCTGGATGGACTAGGGGTGCCCGGGCCATTTTACCTTTCTCTTATTTTTCTACCATTTTTTATGTACCATTTTTCATCCTTTTCTATGTTAACTTACGTCTATAAAACAATGCATCCACGTAAACTACAACCACAAACTTAACAACAGTGGAATATGCAAACTCATTCGATTTAAATAAATTAATATCCTTTTTTCAAACTAAAATTCTATGGTACAAAAAAAAACGAGGGTGGAAATATTTTATCTTGTATTTTGAAATGTTAAAAAAAAAATATACGTAACTACAGCGGGAGTGTCAAGTGCGGGCGGCCCTTCACAATAACAGGCGGGAATATAGCCGAGTTTAAAATAGAAATTCTCTCTCTCTCTCTCTCTCTTTTTTTCCCTCCACTCCATGATAATAGAAGCCTAAGTGGAGGCCAGCTATTGGTCCAGAAGTAATCAAATAGTTAGTGAGTTTTATTGTATATATGAGGTACTAGGGGACGGGTGTTGTGCTGGGTGTGACTAAAGATTAATTACCCTAACCTAACCTAACCTAACCTAACCTAACCTAACCTAAACTCATCCACCCCAATAATGTTAGGGTGGTTAATCTTCAGGTGAAATAAGCTGGGGAGAAGATAAGGTTTCAGCTCAGTAACACATCAGGTGGTTTCTTTACAGCAGGTATTGTACATTGCCGTGTGTGTTTTGAGGAAGGCCAGTTAGTCCCCTACCAATTACTGTTACCTGATGTTGTTGTGTTAATTGCTTTGTCTCACCTGTATCTATATGTCAGTGGGTCAGACGTATATATTTATTTTTTTGTCTCTTGCTTTATTTTCTCATTGTTTCTCTCTCGTTCTCTTCTTTCTCCTCTCCCTCTTTCTCTATTTTTCTCTATTCATTTTTCTGTTTCTCTACCTGCCTTTCTCTATCCTTCCGTTTCTATCTGTGTCTTTCTCTATACCCCCCTCTTTATTTCTTTCCGTTATCTCTCTCCAATCCCCTCATGGCTTTTCGCAAGCCATTCCCAGGCCGACTTGACCTCCCCCCCCCTCCCCACGGACCATTATGTAAAAATCTTATATAACATCTTAACTACAGTATAGGCATGGTCACATAACCTTAACTACCATAACTTTAAGTGCTCTAACTACCGCAATGTTAAGTACCGTAGTCTTAAGTCACCGAATGCCGCAGAGATCTGCGGCTCAACTAACTCAACACAGCTAGGATAGCTACTTATGTATTAGGATATTTAATAGTAAGGTAATTAAATGGTGGCGAAGGTGTGGCTATTGGGGGAGGTTGGAGGCCACGTTGTAAGTAGCATTAGTAGTAGTAAGTAGTAGTAGTAAGTAGTAGTAGTAAGTAGTAGTAGTATTGTCTGTTAATGTGTTAACAGGTATTATAAATTGATTTACTTTAGTCTGTTGTTGTCTTGACTGTAAAATAGATCTACATATACTGTACACTCAGTATAACACTTACACTAACTAAATATGTACACTCAATTTACAAGTACCTTCAGTATACAGGTACACGTTGTACTGTATGTATTGCGCACTCAGTATAAACAGACATGTAGTATATACCTTAACACTTAACCTAACCCAACATAAGCTAATTGAGCGCTAACCTTACGTAAACTGACGCAAAACTAACCTAGGGAAACCTAACCTAACCAAATCTAACTTAGCCAGCAGGTTGTTTTAGGGTGGTTAAGCTGCAGGTGAAATAATCTGGGGCGAATCTTCAGGTGAAATAATCTGGGACGAATCTTCAGGTGAAATAATCTGGGACGAATCTTCAGGTGAAATAATCTGGGACAAATCTTCAGGTGAAATAATCTAAGAGTTAACCATGAGGGCCCTACTTTCACAAAACGTAAAAGTAAATAATCAGTTAGAGTTTTGTTTATAAAAGTCCACAAAGTTACAGGAAGTTAAGTTGTCAGGACAGCCAATACAAACTTGAGTCCTCCACCTGACAGCATTTAGTGTTTGTCCTCATTTGCATATTCATTCTACTTAAGCTAAGGTACAAAGCTAATGTTTACACTGGTGTTAAACCTGCACTGTGATTCTACCTTAAATAAATACGGTTTATTCTTTTTATATTCTTGACTATTAAGAAAAAAAAGCATAATTCTTCTGACAAAACACACACACACACACACACACACACACACACACACACACACACACACACACACACACTTTGGGGAGAATTGGCAGTTAAGGGAACCAGCCAGGGCGTCTCCTCCCCCTACACGTGGTCCTGTGACATAATGCGGAGGAATTGGCAAACAAAACTGTGTTGACTGAAAAGATTTTGTTTACTGTGACGAGATAGATTGGTGGTGGTGACCCAGGGAGGCGGGGCTTATCCTGCTGTTTTGTGCACTGTGGTAGTGGTGATGGTGAGATGCTTATTGTGGTTGTGGTGGTGATGATGGTGGTGATGGTGAGATGCTTATTGTGGTTGTGGTGGTGATGATGGTGGTGATGGTAGAGGTGGCGATGGTGGGATGCTTATTGTGGTTGTGGTGGTGATGATAATGATAGTGGTGGTGATGGTGAGATACTTATTGTGGTTGTGATGGTGATGATGATGGTGGTGATGATAATGATAGTGGTGGTGACGGTGAGATATTTATTGTGATGGTTATGGTTAGATGCTTATTGTGGTGGTGATGGTTATAATGATGATGATGATGATACTGATGGTGGTGGTGGGGATAATAATGATGATGAAAGAAAAGGAATTTTTTACCTTTTAATTTTCCCCCCAGCAAATATCAGCTAGTTTATTGTGCACCCCATACTTATCCTGTACCGTAAGAGATTACAGATTAGCTGTAACAAAAGGTGTCGAATGTTACAGAGCATTTACAGGACATTATATTTTAGTTCTGTTCATAAGATTTGACTATGGTGTAAACGGTGGATATAGTCTTAATATATCAGCTATCTTACCATCAGTATAGATGGGGTTGTCCCTATTTTTTTTTGCCAGTCTATATAACGTAAGTGTTGGAGTGTGCGTGTTCGTATGTCTGTCTGTACAACCACACACTTTACATTTAATTTTGTTCATATCTTCCAGTAAGTAAATGAACACGTATTGTATATTGTTCTATATATCTTAATTATTGTTTATTTTTTAGTAAGTAATCTATTATTCTTTTAAATTTTGTTATGGGTTTATGTAAATAGTTATAAAATATGAAATAAAAGAGAACCATCTGCTAAGTTCTTCACTAACGATATGTTTACGTTTGAATGGTGGCTGTCAATGTGTGGCTTTAACCCGTGTAGTACAGTACATGTTTTAAGGATACTACCCAACTCATCCTTACTTAACTAACTTAACTTACCTTAACGATCTTATAATACTTTTAAGTTAATCTAAGTTAGGTTAATTAAGTCAGGTTGGGTTTGATTTGTTTGTTTTGTGTGTTAAAAGACATCGATCGTGACTTTTCTCGAGAGTAAAACAAATGAAAAACTAACAAACGTAAAATACCTGGAGAGATTCAGATTTGCCTCCGAGGGGGCTAGTTTATTGGGCACCCCCTCACATCCTGTGCAAGGTGAAGCTCAGAAGCGTTTACAGCGCCCAACAGGGAAGTGTGAAAAATATACCTGGAGAGGACTTTTTTATGCTGTTTCTTCAGGTAAGGTAAGGAACAACTTTTATTATTTACAAAATATCTGTAAAATATCTTGATTAAGGAGTACAAGAATGGCGGAGTATTACCCAAGTGTATTCTCTCGATCTTAACCTTACAGTATTTGTCTTGTTCTCCGAGATGTGGCAACGATGTGTTTGTTTACATTGTAGTACACCTGGCTGACGTGAAACAACCTCTTAATAGTGTTCTAACTCAGGTGCTAATTATGTAAATCTTCCTCTGGTTCATAGATGTTGCTATTGATTTATTGCTATTTAATTCTAGATTACATTTAGAATACCAAATATAACGCCAATGTTTACTATTTGGTATATCTGCTGGGTTGTGGCGGGGGGGGGAGGATGGGGAGGGGAGGCTGGAGAGGAGAGGGCAGGGGAGGTGGAAGGGCGGGTCCATGTGGCGGAACAGGGGAGGACCACATTAGTTTCAATTAACATATAAAATAATAAATAATACGTGTTTTTTCTTCCATATCTTGTTGTTAATTGTCTCGTCAACCAAGAGCCTGACCAAATTTTCCATGGCTCACATTATATTGTTCGTACAGGTGGCACTAACTAACACAGGTGTGCTAAGATAGAGTCCAGAGTTATTTTACAGGATGATATTACAGGTGTGAACGTTGGTGAGGGGGACGTAAGGGGAAGCGAGAAAAATAGTATTTGTTTACTAAGCAATATACAGCAAATTTTAGAACCGGGGTGTGTGTGTGTCTGTGTGTAGGGAGTTGCTAAACACTCTCGTCTTTATGTATAGTTTGGTGGGTAGTTTATTAATGTGTTACAGTCATTAAAATGTCCCCCTAGTTAGTATGAGGTCCCAGTGCGAGGTAAATGGTCCACATAATGAGACCAAACTGACAAGGCAGGACGACCCAGATAGCCATTCCGGTTGGTGCTGTTGTTTAACTTCTCACGCGGGTGTGGAGTGACCAGTTGATGCCACTCATACTGGAGCTACTGATTATTGAATAAGTCTGTATGATTTACCTAACCTAACCTAACCTAACATAATCTAATCTAACCTAACATAACCTAATCTAATCTAACTTGAGAGACGAGGGAAAAAAGGTAATCTTTTTCTCTTGACTGTTTACTTGTTTTTGCCTCTCTCTCTCTCTCTCTCTCTCTCTCTCTCAAAGCGTAACGGGATACGCCCTCCGTTACCTTCAAGAGCCACACCTATTCCACTGCACTATTGCCCCATCACCACTACCCCCATCACCTCTGCCCCATCACCACTACCTATCACCACTACCCTATCACCACTACCCCATCGCCACTACCCCATCGCTACAGTTGATTCCTTCGTCATTTAGAAAACACGTGCTGACAGTGTGCAACGTGCAATTTGCAATGACCACCCCTCAGCGTTATCTCTACACTCGTCCAAGGTTACACACACACACACTGGCTCTGTGTAATTATTATAATGACGTGAACAACAGTGAACAGTTTCGTAATATTTTTAGAAGCTTAGAAGCGGCCAAAATAGCCACCCCTATGACGTCACAGACCAAAACAGCCAACCTTCACACGGGTGCTAAACTTTTCTACAGCCGCAGGTACAATACCAATTAAAAAGTCTACAGTCCACACGACACGTTATATAACTATTATTGGTTGGCTTCAGGTCTAACCGTGTGTGTGTGTGTGTGTGTGCGCGCGAGAGTAGTGTGTAAACAAGAAATTCATAGTGTGTTTACGGACCTAAAAGAGTGCCGTGCCAAAATTGAACACCTGAACGTAAATATTCACAAAGATGCAGGTGTGTTGAGAAGATGATCTACACATGTATCACCTCAATACACCTGACTTTTTGCATATGTTTAAACTGGCACTACAATATTTTCTAGGCGTATATATATACAGTATATATAGAATACATGTCTTCTTTACACACACACACGCACACAATGGTACACACGCACACACACACGCGCGCACACACACACACGCACACACATCGGGAGGAAACAAGGTCTGGACAAGTTTTTATGGTTGGACTAACGGAAAGTTGGCCACGTTGGCGGCGAGTAGAGGACGACGACTTGCCCCCAGCCCCACCCCAGGACCTCCCCAGCCCCACCCCAGGACCTCCCCAGCTCCACCCCAGGACCTCCCCAGCCTCACTCTAGGAGCTCCCCAGCCCCACCCAAGGAGCTCCCCAGCCCCACCTCAAGACCACCCCAGCCCCACCCCAGGAGCCCCCAGCCCCTCCCTAGGACCTCCCAGGCCCCTCCCCAGGACCCTCCCCAGCCCCACCCCAGGAGCCCCCAGCCCCACCTCAGGACCACCCCAGCCCCACCTCAGGACCTCCCCAGCCCCACCCCAGGAGCATCCAAAGTCCACCTTCTCTAGCCCCATGAAAGCCCCTTCTCTTCCCTAGTTCCACACTGCCTTCTTAGCCCCACACCATACCCCTCCCCTTCCCCAGCCCCCACACCAAGCCCCTCCCTTCCTTCCCTTAGCCCTTACCCCCCAAACCTCCCCTTCTTAGCCCCACACCATACCCTTCTCCCTAGCCCCCCACCACAAGCCCCTTCCCTTCCCCTTAACCCCACACCAAACCCCTTCCTTCCCTAACCCCACACAAGCCCCTTCCTTAACCCCACACCAAACCCCTTCCTCATTCCTTAGCCCCTTACCAAACCCCCTTCCCCTTCCTTAACCCCACACCAAGCCCCTTCCCCTTCCCTAGCCCCACACAGAGCCCCCTTCCTCAGCCCCACTCTCTAGTCCCTAAATCACGACCTGAATCTCAATATACTTAAGTACTGATACTGTAAATCAAAATAAAACTGAAGAATTAACTTACTAAGAGACACAACCTTGGCATACATATTCTTTTCGGTCTTGTTTACACTTTTTTACTGTACCTAACTTTAGAGTAATAATAATAATAATAATAAACGGTTTATTAATAGAGTTGCAGCCGGTGGCTGAAAATATACAGACTTACATTTGATTTAGACATAATGATATAATATGCGTTGAATACATTTACAGGACTGTACAGTACATAAATCAGGAGTTGTTTATTATTTTAACAATAGAAGGGATGGTGCTGTTCTTATATCTATCAGTGCGGGCTCTCATGGGCTGAATTTTGTTGTAGCGGCGGACTGCGCGAGGTGGGTGGGGGGCTACCGGTGGCAGGAGGTGGCGATGACGAGGGTGGTGCATTAGTTGGCTGCCAAACCTTTCCAGTGCTTGGTGATGGAGGTCACTGAGGGATGGTATTTCCAGGGTGGAGAGAGCGTTGATGTAGCCGGAGTATTCTGCGCTGAGCATGATTCTGCAGGCCCTTTTCTGTACCTTCTCTAGCCGACGTTGTTGGGTGGAGTTGAGAGAAGACGACAAGGCTGGTGATGCATACGTTAGTTTTGGGAGAATAAAGGCGTTGTAGATAGTCCTCAGCTCTGGCGTGGGTGTCCCAAGTGACCTAAGTCGTCGTAGCATGTATAGACGGTACGAGGCTGCCTTGATTGTGTTATTTACATGGGCCTTCCAGTCCAGTTTGTTGTCTATAGTTACACCCAGGAGTTTGGCAGACTGCACCAGCTGGGGAGGATGGGCACCCACTGTGACTGCTGGGGCTTGCACTGGAGTGGTGGCGGTATTGATGTGCATGACTACAGTTTTGGTGTGGTTGATGGTGACCTTGTTCTCCGTAGTCCATGCCTGTAGCCTGTCCAGGGTGCCTTGTAGCGATGAGTAGTCTGGTGCGGTGTTGTCTACTGAAACCCCCACAGTGCAGTCGTCCACGTACTTCCACTTGTGAGGAGTGTCCGATAGAGAGTCGTTGATCAGGATGAGGAAGCACAGTAGTCCCATCTTGGTCCCCTGGGGAACACCGCAGGTGAGGTGTTGGAATGTGGAGACCGAGCCCTGATACCTCACTGCCTGACGACGTCCACTCAAGAAATCAGTGAGCCATGAGACCAGGTTGGTGGGCAGCACCTAGTGCAGTGATCAACAAGGTCAAAGGCCTTCCTGAAGTCAACAAGGGCAACGGCCAGTGATATCTTACGTTTCTGCAGGTTTTTGTGCAGAAAATCCAGAAAGCTCACTAAGCAGTGTGATGTAGAGGAGGTCCTCATATTGCCAAATTGCTGTGGATCAATTGACTGATAGATTCTGTGTGTGTGTGTGTGTGTGTGTGTGTGTGTGTGTGTGTGTGGTTGAATTTATGAAAGGAGGTCTTCACACAACCCAACCTAACCTAACCAAGAAATAATTGTAAACGTCTGCCAGGTCTGTTATTCAGGTTAAGTCGATGCATCACTCACCATCACCTGTCCAACACAGTTAATTAAATTCCTATCACCTGCCTTGAGTGGTCCAGTTCAGGGTGATTGTCTAGCACACGACGGACGGATTACCACTGTCCTTGATCGTGGTTGTCCTTGTGCTTGATCGTGGCTGTCTTTGTACTTAATCGTGGCTGTCTTTGTCCTTGTTCGTGGCTGGCTGTGCGTTCGTGGCTCTCGGTGTTCTTAATCGAATTGAAAAAGTAATGAGTAAAACACAGCAGTAGTACAGACAGCGATGATGAACACACACACACACACACACGACTAAACTCATCCCTAAAACCCCCCAGCGCTAACGTACACACACACACACACATAGACACGACTGACTTCTCCACCAGGTCCTCAACATCTACAGTGGGACGTCGTGTTCACTCCTTCAGGATAAGAATTCTCTTTTATCCGGCGCTCGACCTGCCTGACGAAGCCACTCTGGGCGATTTCTCTCAGCTCCGGTTGGTTAGCCTTCCAAGCGGACTGAACCCTGGAGAGGAGCAATTACTGAAGGATGGCACACGGCGGCGGCACTCCTGAAGGGGGACGACCTACACACACACGCGCGCGCACATAGACGCCAGGGGGAAGAACATCGCGCCTGGACCCGAGGAGGAGGAGGAGGAGGGAAAGTTAGTGGAAGCTCGGCATATAAAATGGAGTGTGTGTGTGTGAGAGAGAGAGAGAGACACACACCCAACCCTTACTCCCTGAATCGTCAAATCTCTGGGGGCGAAGATGAATCCGGGTGAGAGAGGGAGTTTAGGGAGAGTAAGGTAAGGGAGGAAAGAGAAGTAAGGGGAAAGAATGGAGAGAAAGTGGAAACGAGGAAGAGAAGGGATGAGAGGAGATGGGCCACAAGAATAGAGGGGAGAGAGGGGAAGAAAGGAGTTGAGGAGGGAAAGGAGAAATAAGGGAAGTTGAAAGTGGAAGGGAAAGGAGAGGGATGAAGAGATGAAGGAGAGGGGAGAGATGATGAGGAGAGGGGAGAGATGATGAGGAGAGGGAAATGAGAGGGAAGGAAAGATGAGAGAAGAAGATATGATCAGGAGAGGAAAGGAAAGGTGAGAGGGAAGGTGGGTAAGAGAACTATTGCTCCTCCTCCCTCCCTCCCTCCCTCCCTCCCTCCTCCTCCTCCTCCTCCTCCTCCTCCTCCTCCTTCTCCTCTCTCTCTCAACCCCCTTCCTCACCGCTACCTGGCAAGAGGGGCCAGGTACCACGACAGCGCGTCACCTACAAATAACTTGATTCAGCATATTGCCACTACTACACCAACATGTATTTTGGTCGCGTTCATCTGGTGGGTGGCGGGGCGGCGGCGAGCGGCGGGTGGGTCTGAGAGAGAGAGAGAGAGAGAGAGAGAGAGAGAGAGAGAGAGAGAGAGAGAGAGAGAGAGATACAGAATCAGTCTCTCATTACATACACATACATACATCCAAAGAGAGAGAGAGAGAGAGAGAGAGAGAGAGAGAGAGAGAGAGAGAGAGAGACACAATATGATGCCAGAGTCTCTTCATTCACCTTCTCTCTGTCTCTCTTAACCCTCTTAATTATCTCTCTATTGTCTCTTAATTATCTCTCTATTGTCTCTTATCAATTACTTATCGTACCATATTGCACCGCGTACCGTCTATACCGCCTACTGTACCTCCTTGCTCCTCAAACTCTGGTACAGCTTCTAAGAGTTTAACTGTATCTTTTGTATTGCTGATGTTGATGTTTACTCTGTTAAATGACGTCACCAGTAGTAACTCATCGGTCTAATGGAGATGTTTTGGTGTGAAAGATGTTTTGTGTCGGGTGTGTGTACTGTATATCAAGGCATTAGTGTAGCCGAGTGCTGGTGAAAACGAGAGGTATTGATGTGTGTGTGTGTGTGTGTGTGTGTGTGTGTGTCTCACCTGCGACTCTCACCTGAAGTAATCTCCCAGTACTGGTGCCAAATTATGTACTCATCTCACAGTATTGCCAACCTAAAAGTATTCAAGTAACAGTAGTGCCAACATGAATATTAATCTTACACAGTATTACCAACACAAGTAATCCTCCCATAGTATAGCTGGGCGATTTAAGTGAGTTTGTCATGAACCAGTGTGAGTACTAGGCTGGGAATAAGTAAGGCTGTAACTATGCTAGATTGGGCTAAGACTAGTACAGCTTATCCTAGCCTAGTTCTAGTACAGCTTACCCTAGCCTAGTTCTAGTACAGCTCACCCTAGCCTAGTTCTAGTACAGCTTACCCTAGCCTAGTTCTTGTACAGCTCACCCTAGCCTAGTTCTAGTACAGCTTACCCTAGCCTAGTTCTTGTACAGCTCACCCTAGCCTAGTTCTAGTACAGCTTACCCTAGCCTAGTTCTTGTACAGCTCACCCTAGCTTAGTTCTAGTACAGCTTACCCTAGCCTAGTTCTAGTACAGCTTATCCTAGCCTAGTTCTAGTACAGCTTACCCTAACCTAGTTCTAGTACAGCTCACCCTAGCCTAGTTCTAGTACAGCTTACCCTAGCCTAGTTCTTGTACAGCCTACCTTAGCCAAGATCTGTTAAAGCCCAGTTCAACGCTAGATTAGCTTAACCTAGCCCGACCAGCCTATCGCTGCCTAGCTTAACCTAGCCTATTACTGGGCTAGTCTGTCATAGTCAAGCCTAAACTAGGGTGTGTTAAACTATAGTAGAGTGTGTTAGAACAATATTAGGGTGTGTTAGAATTATACTAGAATGCGTTAAAACTATACTAGAGTGCGTTAGATCTATACTAGAGTGCGTTAGATCTATACTAGAGTGCGTTAGAGCTGCACTGGAGTGTGTTAGATCTATACTAGAGTGCGTTAGATCTATACTAGAGTGCGTTAGAACTGTACTGGAGTGTGCCAGGAGGGGTGGGTGGTCGGCCTGGCCAGGTAGGCAACTCCGGCGTGCTGCTGCCTCACCCGTGTTAAAACCTGACAGGGGGAATCTTGGCATCAGAGAGAAACATCAGGGAGGGAGGGAACGTCAGCCTGGGTGAGGGAGGGAGAGAAAGAAAAGGGAAGGAAGGAGGGGGACGGGGTGGTAGCCAGGGGGAGGGAGAGAAAGAAAGAAAAAGGGAAGGAAGGTGGGGAAGGGGTAGCCAGGGGAGGGGAGGGGAGAGAAAGAAAGGGGAAGGAAGGTGGTAGCCTGGGTGAGGGAGAGAGAGAAAGGAAAGGAAACGAAGGAGGGTGAAGGGGTGGTAGCCTGGGTGAGGGAGGGAGGTAAGGGAGGGGAGCGTCAGCCTGGGTGAAGAATGGAAGAAGCTCTAACCATCATGAAGGAGGGAAGGATTGGGAGGGAGGGAGGGGGAGGAGGGAGGGAGGGAAGGAGGAGGGAGGAGGAGGAGGGGGGAGGGAGGGGGGAGGGAGGGCGGGGTGGAGGACGGGAAGGGACGGGAAGGGATGGAGAGGGAGGGGCGGGAGGGGAGGGGAGGGAGTCTGCCAACTCTTCCCTCCACTTTTTCTACCTCACAACTGATCAACACAGGTGGAGTCTTGAGGGAATTTTGTCTTTTTCTCACCTGTTAATTAGGCGACGTTATTAGCACGGCTTTAGGGTGTTCCCCCTCCACTTTTTCACAACTCTAGGAATTTTTGACGGACAGTTTGGCGACGGGTGGAATTTTCAGGGGAATTCATGGCGACTGGAGTAGAAGAATTTTCGAATGAGGGGGGGGGGGACGTGGGGGTAAATTTGGGTTGAATTTTTGACGACTGGATAAATTTTAAAGACTTTTGATGTGATTTTTCCTATCTAGGGAATTTTTTTGAATGAATTGGGTGTAATTTTTAAGTTAATCTGTCAAAATGTAAAATAAATTATCGATATTATAAAGAAACCTGACGAAGATTTATATATAAAAAAAATGTTCATTATAGCTTGGGAATATTTTAAGGAGTCTCGGGATATTTAGGATTATTTAGGGAAGTTTTAGGAGGTGACAGAGACGTGAGATTGACACACATACACTACGTCGAAATGATTTAAGTGATGGGAGGAGAGCTGTTGAGGGAACTTGGCGAGATGGTGGAGCGAGAGGGAGGGTGTGTGTGTAATAATAATAATAATAATAATAATAATAATAATAATAATTAACGGTTTATTGAAAGAGCTTGGCAGCCAGAAGGCTGAAAATATACAGTTACATATTTGGGGAATGGGTTACGAATTACAAATAATATACAAGTAACATAAGTGATACAAATAAGATATATAATAACTAGATGGGGAAAAGTTCAAACTACAGTGCATTTCAACATAGTGACAGTGCAAGAAGTTGTATTACTGGGAGTGAATACATTGGTTTATTACAAGTTATTGATAATTTTTACAGTGGTTGGGACTGGGCTGTTCTTATAGCGATCAGTTCGTGCACGTATGGGCTGGATGCGGTTGTGGTGTCGAACAGCAATTCTTGGGCTAGGGATCTCAGGTGGTAGTAGGAGCCGGTGTCGAGGATGGTGTAGAAGCTTCTTACCAAATTTGCAGATGAGGTCGTGGTGATGGTCAGTGAGAGTCGAAAGGGTCAGTGTGTTGAGCGCTTCTTGATATGTGGAGCAGGAAGGGGAGAGGATAATCTTGCATGCCCTCTTTTGCACTTTTTCTAGGTGTTTACGTTGTGTGGCATTTAGGGAGAAGACCAGGTGGGGGAGGCATAGGTGAGCTTGGGAAGTATGAATGTTGTGTAAACACTGAGGAGCTCGGGTGCAGGAACTCCGAGGGACTTGAGTCGGCGGAGGAGGTGGAGACGGAAACTGGAGGATTTGACAACTTCACTGACGTGTGGTTTCCAATTTAGTTTGTTGTCTATGGTGACGCCGAGGAGCTTCGTGGAATCTACAACCTGGAGTGTGTTCGGACCTAAAGTAATGGAAGGAGGTGGGACAACGTCGGAGGAGAGGTGTGTGTGTGTGTGTGTGTGTGTGTAGGGCATGGTTATACTACACAGTGTTCACGTGTGCCGGTCTGCTGTGCTGGGTTCATTTCATTACATACTGCCTCGCTGTGTGTCCGCTTACAGCAATAGAACCAGCAGCAATAGCAGCAATACCGGCAGTATTACAGCAGTAACACAGTGTGAGCATCTCCCTCACACCGGCAGCAGTGAGTGTATACAGCAGTAGTGGTGTATACAGCAGTAGTGGTGTATACAGCAGTAGTGGTGTATACAGCAGTAGTGGTGTATACAGCAGTAGTGGTGTATACAGCAGTAGTGGTGTATACAGCAGTAGTGGTGTACACAGCAGTAGTGGTGTATACAGCAGTAGTGGTGTACACAGCAGTAGTGGTGTATACAGCAGTAGTGGTGTATACAGCAGTAGTGGTGTATACAGCAGTAGTGGTGTATGCAACGTGTTGTACGGCGGTAGTGGTGTATACGGCGGTGGTGGTGTATGCAGCGTCGGTGGTGTATACGGCTTGACAGTGGTGTATGCAGCGGTAGTGGTGTATGCAGCGGTATTGATGTGCGGCGGTAGTGGTGTATGCAGCTGACAGTGGTGTATGCAGCGGTAGTGGTGTATGCGGCGGTGGTGGTGTATGCAGCGGTGATTGGTGTACACGGCGGTAATTGGTGTATGCGGCGGTGGTGGTGTATGCGGCGTGGTGTATGCGGCGGTGGTGGTGTGCACGGCGGTGTGGTGTATACAGCAGTAGTGGTGTACTCTGCAGCAGTAGTGGTGTATACAGCAGTAGTGGTGTATACAGCAGTAGTGGTGTATACAGCAGTAGTGGTGTATACAGCGGTTGTGGTGTATACAGCAGTAGTGGTGTACACAGCAGTAGTGGTGTATACAGCAGTAGTGGTGTATACAGCAGTAGTGGTGTACACAGCAGTAGTGGTGTATACAGCAGTAGTGGTGTATACAGCAGTAGTGGTGTATACAGCAGTAGTGGTGTACACAGCAGTAGTGGTGTATACAGCAGTAGTGGTGTATACAGCAGTAGTGGTGTATACAGCAGTAGTGGTGTATACAGCAGTAGTGGTGTATACAGCAGTAGTGGTGTATACAGCAGTAGTGGTGTATACAGCAGTAGTGGTGTATACAGCAGTAGTGGTGTATACAGCAGTAGTGGTGTATACAGCAGTAGTGGTGTATACAGCAGTAGTGGTGTATACAGCAGTAGTGGTGTATACAGCAGTAGTGGTGTATACAGCAGTAGTGGTGTATACAGCAGTAGTGGTGTATACAGCAGTAGTGGTGTATACAGCAGTAGTGGTGTATACAGCAGTAGTGGTGTATACAGCAGTAGTGGTGTATACAGCAGTAGTGGTGTATACAGCAGTAGTGGTGTATACAGCAGTAGTGGTGTATACAGCAGTAATGGTGTATACAGCAGTAGTGGTGTATACAGCAGTAGTGGTGTATACAGCAGTAGTGGTGTATACAGCAGTAGTGGTGTACACAGCAATAGTGGTGTATACAGCAGTAGTGGTGTATACAGCAGTAGTGGTGTATACAGCAGTAGTGGTTTATACAGCAGTAGTAGTGTGTACAACAGTGGGTACAACAGGTACACCACCAGCAGCTGCGCGCCCCCCTACACTACAATGAGCGAGAAACCTCACCAGTGGCTCTCCTCCGGCGTGTAACATCTTAATGGTGATGGTGTGCGAGATTCGTGACGGTCCACCCTGTCTAAAGTGGGAATCAGAAACCGATATTTCGTTCTCCCAATACCCGGATTCTTAGATACACGAAGTACATCTCGCTGGCTCATTCAAGATACGAAGCAAAGATGGATTCTCACATGATCTTACGTCAGAGTTCTATGGTGTGGAATAGCCTCTCACCGTCGGTCTTAAGCTACGAGACATAGATGGATTCTTACAGGATCGTGTCTTAAAGTTTTCTGTGTAAGAGATGTGAGAACCCGTCTATCTGTCTCTCTTAAGTTACGACGCCAACACAGCAGCAGGAAGCGAAGCGTCGAGATACCACTGAAGCTTTATCGTAAATAATTAACTTGAATCACCTGGAAATTAGCTACTAATTAATTTCACCTTAATTTTAACCACGCTAACACTAACCTAACCAAACTTAATCTAACTTAATCCTCTAGCTTAGTTATCCCAGCTTTTCTCATTTGATGATTAAACAACCTAATCTAACCTCTCCAGGTAGATAGAATTAGGGTGTTTAATCATCACGTGAAATAAGCTTGGGGGTGAAAGTGGGGGGTAGAGAATTGAGAGGAATTGTTGGGGGGGGGAGGGTATAATATTCAGGTGATCCCAAAACTCTTAGGACTCAGTGAGAAGCAGATATCAAGGATGTTATGGTAGGATCAGGTATAGGATGGGAGGATGGAAGGAAGGGATTGTATTCGTTTCCAGTCTCGAGAGGTGATTCGGGTATTGTCTCGGACCCTTTATCGTGTTTTACTTAGGCTTCACGACACCGTCTTTGGAAGCTCTCAGGGGTGAGTTCTCCATCCTCGGGAGATCAGTTTTATCTCTCTCTCTCTCTCTCTCTCTCTCTCTCTCTCTCTCTCTTCTTATCGCTTTTTATCTTATTTCATCTCACATTTTGTCTCGTTTTCTCCTGTATTTTATGTTTCTTATCTGTTTTTCTCACTTTTTATCTTATTATCTCTCTCTCTCTTTCTGTCTTTTGCTCTTATTTGTTTTCTCTTTCGTTATCGCTCTCTCTGTTTACGAAAGATTAAGCATCATAGGGGCTGTGAGAGAGAGAGAGAGAGAGAGAGAGAGAGAGAGAGAGAGAGAGCATAAACAAAGATAAACACAGATAAAAGGGGAAGAGACGGAGGTAAAGAGAGACAGAACCCTGAGACTGGCAACAACGAGAGATAAACACTGAGAGACAGGTACAAACTTTTTCCCGCTCTTAGCCTGTTGTTGTGTGTGGCGGGCGCACGATGAAATTAATGAGGAGAGTGCTACTACTTGTCCGGGGGTAGAAGGGGGAGGGGGGTTCAAAGGGGGGAGGAGGGGGATGCAAAGGAGGGAGGGGAGAGAGGTTTTGGCGTACATAGACTGTACAGTTGTAAGCAAAATTTCCTGGATATTTGGTGGTATTAAAGAGTGGGGTTAGTTAGTTAGTTAGTTATTTAGTTAGTTAGTTAGTTAGCTAGTTTTTTTTAGTTAGTTAGTTTTTTAGTTAGTTAGTTAGTTAGTTAGTTTTTTTAGTTAGTTAGTTAGTTAGTTAGTTAGTTATTTTTTTAGTTAGTTAGTTAGTTAGTTAGTTAGTTAGTTTTTTAGTTAGTTAGTTAGTTAGCTAGTTTTTTTAGTTAGTTAGTTAGTTAGTTATTTTTTTTAGTTAGTTAGTTAGTTAGTTTTGTTAGTTAGTTAGTTAGTTAGTTAGTTTTTTTAGTTAGTAAGTTAGTTAGTTAGTTAGTTAGTAAGAGGAGGGTGAGGGTTGGACGTGGCCCTGATGAAGTGTTCCCTACCCTAATTTACAAGGAAATCTGGCCAGCTTTGGATTAGTGCCAGGGTGGAGGGAAGAGGGTGTGATGGTGTGGTGATAGTGTGGTGGTGATGGTGTGGTAGTGGTGTGGTGAAGGTGTGGTGGTGGTGATGGTGTGGTGATGGTGTGGTGAAGGTGTGATGTGGTGTGGTAGTGGTATGATGGTGTGATGGAAGAGATCTGGTGTGGTAGTGGGGTAGTGGTGTGGTAGAGGCTTGGTGTAATGGAGTGTGCTTTTGGGGATGTGGCGGTAGAGGTGGCAGGATGGTAGTGAAGGGAGAGGTGTAAGGAAGAGGGGTGGTAATGTGGTAGCTGTAGAAGGGTGGTGGTGGTGGTGGTGGTGGTGGTTATGAGGTGTGTGTTCGACTCTCTCTCTCTCTCTCTCTCTCTCTCTCTCTTTCTCTCTCTCTCTTTTTGGGGGGTGTGTCTTTACCTCAAACACACACTCACAGATGCAGGTTAATACGGTATGAGAGAGAGAGAGAGAGAGAGAGAGAGAGAGAGAGAGAGAGAGAGAGAGAGAGATAAAACGTTCAAGTCAAGAAAATTATAATTAAAAACATAAAATACAGGAAAATTTAAATTAATAAAAGATTGGAAAAAAAAATATGAAAGAGTCGTTTACCTGCAAATAATTTATAAGAAAAAAAAAGTACTCGTGGTAAAATTTTATAATAAACAAAAAAATAAATCCGCGTGAAAAAATTACTGTATTTTAGGCTGTGTTTATGAATGGTATTTTATAATGAAGGATCCAACTAGTGATTGACCTACAGTATTAGGTTTGATAAAGGTAAAATTTTCTTTATTATTATTATTATTATTATTATTATTATTATTATTATTATTATTATTACTATTATTATTATTATTATTATTATTAATTTCCAGTGCTATATTAGTTTATTTTTTGTTATTTATTCTTGCTATAAATTATTCATGTGATTTTTTTGTTTATTATTTTTAGTATCAAATTATTCTTTGGTTATAAAATTTAGTGTTATTGATTTTGTTATTGATTTTTGTTATTTATTTTTGTTATTATTTTTTGTTAATGTCCTCGTTATTGGTTGTTATTGTTAGACTCAAGCATGTGTTCTAGAAATATTTAATTCCAATATATAATAATCCATAACCGTGCCATTATAACTTAAGGTCTTTACACACAGGTATTCTAAGTTAATGAACACACTAATTACACCTTGACCTAATAACCCTCTCTCTACACCTGACCAAACATCCGGTCGTGGTAACAATTGAACATTATATCAATTTCACCACCCCCTCCCCCCAATAAAAAAATATTGTGTTTACGTATTTTCTCCCGGTTATAAAAATGAGCAATGTGTTGAAAAGTCTATTGTGGTATAATTTTACCCATGAGTGAAAAATAGTAATCTAGTTGAAAGTTTATTTAGGGAATTGTGTAGATATTTTAATTCTGTGTGAGAGTTTTGCACGGGTATTTTTTTTTATCACGGTTATTATTATTATTATTATTATTATTATTATTATTATTATTATTATTATTATTATTATTGTTGTCGTTGTTGTTGTTGTTGTTGTTGTGGTTATTATTGTTATTATTATTATTATTATTATTATTATTATTATTATTATTATTATTATTATTATTATTATTATTATGCAGGTGTGTGTAATCTCTGTATGCAGGTACAGTGTGTGAAGTTGCTTTATACAGGTGTGCACAAAATAGAGCACCCAGCTGTATTGTAGCCGTGCACAACGTTTGCCGTGCACCAATATTATCACCGTGCACAACACTTGCCGTGCACCTAACTAATTGGCTAGACTAAGTGTTTACCGCCCTACCCACCGCCAGTTCTCGTCATCACTCACGCTGTCTAGGTGTGAGCTCTACCTGAAGCTACCTGTGATTTACTGGCTTATACAGTAATCAATCACCTAGGGTATTGTGGTTTTTAAAAATACCCGGAATATAGGGTCGACTTTTTCCTCTTGTTTAAAAACCTTGGATACAGTTTCTTGTGGTTTTTGTTTATATAAAATTACATATTTATAGAGACGTGGTTTTGCTGCCTAAAAACAATTGATAAACAGACAAACATTCCAATATACGATACAATTCTCTTCTGTGTCCTACTCAACCACTTGTTTCTTTACTATCGCCAACTAGATGTCCATAAACACATAATATATATAATTTTTTTCATAGTATTCCGTATCTCTCTAACTAAATCACACATCATCCTCACCCGGTCACTCAAGAGATGTATAGACGTTAGGTAAATAAGCAATAGAAGCATCACACTTGAGCTACAGCCCTTTATCTTCCCGTGACGATAAACAAAAGAGCATCGTTCCTCTCATAAAGCAAATGCATCACTTTGGGGTATTTATATTTCGTCTCTCTAAAAAACAAAACAAAAGCAATCTCTTCTCTTCTTCAGCCTCATCTTGCAACAAACAAAAGAGCATTTATTCATCTCGTAAACAAATTCTCCGGGTTAAATTTTTAGTGTCTTGTCTCGCGAATATCTCCAAGAAATTAACATGAGATTAAATTAATTCTACTTGTTTCAATGTTATGTCCTTCATTATCAAGAACAACATACTACATTATACCTGGATTCATCTCATTTAAAATCTCTCTTTCTCTTTATCATATTAGTTTTAATATCACCAGTTGTAACTCTTATATTTTCTCTTATAATTACATATCTTTTTTTTTCTTGCAGGTAAGATGACCATTCAACACATATCAATACCTGTAAGTAGTTAAGCTCTCCAGGGTTTAAGTATCTGTGATGGCCTACGGTTTACACACGTCGGGGAGGCCTTAACACCTCACCAAGCTTGTGTGTGTGTGAGAGAGAGAGAGAGAGAGAGCCGTCGTGGGGGTCCTCTTGTAGGTTCGGTGATTAATTACACGGGATATATTCGTATAGGAAAATCGGTGAAGCTAATTTGGTGTTTTATAAATTACGTTGTCTCATTACACGTCTGGCGATATTTATGATGCTGGGTAATGGCTGTTGGTGTATCTCCTGTTGGTGGTGGTAGTAGGGGTGGTAGTAGGGGTGGTAGTAGGGGTGGTAGTACGGGTGGTGGGGGTGGGGGTTGGATCTTATGTTAGCTCCTGCAACAGCTAAAGGCGAGAGAGAGAGAGAGAGAGAGAGAGAGAGAGAGAGAGAGAGAGAGAGAGAGAGAGTGCTTTAACTCTTGGTCTTGGTGGTGAGAGACAGTAGACAGTAGTGAGAGACAGTCAGATAAGTGAGTGACAGTAGACGTCGGTAGTGAGAAACAGTAACAGACGGTAGCGACAGGCAGTACTAGACGGTAACAAGAGGCAGGCATGCAGAGAGAGAGAGAGAGAGAGAGAGGAAGGTGTAAGAGAACGTTGTCAGTATCAAGTAATGAATGACTCCCTGGGTCCTGGTGACTCTCCCAAAAGACTCTTCTTCAAGGACTCCCTAAGGTGGTTCCTCCGCTTCAACCACCCGCCACAAAAACAAAAACAAAGACATTTAAAGAGTATTGGAATGTTTCTGCTCTATTTTGTGATTGGCTTATAGGTCTGTGTTGATTTTGTGGTGGTGGGGAGGTAGGGGGCTAGATTGTGTGTTCTAGGAAGAGGAAGAAGGAGGAGGAGGAAGGGAAGAAGAAGAAGAAGAATGGAGGAGAAGGAACAGTAGTAGAAGAAGAAAAAGAGGAAGAAGAGTGGAAGAGAAGGAGCAGAAAGGACAGTCTGTCTGTATCTGTCTGTCTATCTGTCTGTCTGCTTGTATGTCTGTTTTTCTCTGTTTCTGTCTTTCTGTCTGTGTCTACCTCTGTCTGTCTGCCTGTATCTCTGTTTTCCTGTTTGTGTCCATCTCTATCTCTCTGTCTGTCTGCCTGTACGTCTCTGTCTTTCTGTCTGTTTCTGTCTCTGGGTGTCTGTCAATCTGTCTTGTTCCCCCCACAATAACTACACGACCACTGGGAGGATTATGACCAAACTTTACCCACTGGTGAGTTCTTCGTCCTCAGTCGATGGGCGGTGTCAGTTTTCATCTAGGAAGGAAGGAAGGAAGGAAGGAAGGAAGGAAGGAAGGAAGGAAGGAAGGAAGAGTGTCATGATTGTGTGTGTGTGTGGAGAGGTAAGGGATGTTTTTATGACAGTTGTGTGAGGATGTATGTCATTGTAGGATAGGAAGGGATGTGAAGGAATCTTTGGAGAGAGAGAGAGAGAGAGAGAGAGAGAGAGATTTAAGAAAAGGTGTTAGGGAGGCTGTGGAGGAGGAGGAGGAAGAGGAGGGGGAAGAGGAGGTGGAGAGGGTCAGTGTCGTAACAGACGGCCGTCAGCTGTCTACCTACATAATTACCCCACACGTCAGCACTATCAGCAGGAGGCGAGGTCTTCTTGATGTCATGCGCGGGCTGTCAACACCTCCTGCCACCGTGTGTGTGTGTGTGTGTGTGTGTGTGATGAGAAATGTCAAGCTCGAAACTCTCTCTCTCTCTCTCTCTTTCTGTATCTCACTATCTATCTATTTATCTCTCTGTTTCCTTATCAGTACACCTATATTATATCTCTCTTATCATCTTTCATTTTCTCTATCTCTCTTTCTCTGTCTCCTGTTTCTATCTATATATGAAATCTCTCTTATCTCTTCCTTCCTCCTCTCTTGTTCTCCTCTCTCTTTCTCTCCCCCCTCTCTCTCTCTCTCCTTGTCGTTCCATCTCTCACCTATTTCCTTTCCTCCTTTTTTTCTCATTCTCTCTTCTTGTCCCGCCTTCCCTGTCTTTGTCCCAGTTCCCCCCTCTCTCACCCTTCATTCTTTCCTCCCTCTTCCTCTCCTACCCACCCCTTCCTCCGTCTTTCTTTCTCAGTCTCCCGCCTTTTCCTTTCCTCCTTGGTTAGGTTAGGTTAGGTTAGGTTTGGTTAGGTTAGGTTAGGTTAGGTTAGGTTAGGTTTGGTTAGGTTAGGTTTGTTTATTTTTTGAGTAGAATATATTTGTTTGTTTATACTGTGATTAGAGTATGTTGTATACACTAATTTTGGTTGTATGATCCTTCTAACACTGTCTGGAGCTACGTTCACGTTCACCAAGACTTAAACACACACACACACACACTAGAGGGATGTATAATGAATTTATTTTACTAGAATACACTCTTAAAGACCCTAGTTATTGAAGCATTATAACATTAATGTCAACTAGAGAATGATGTACTAACCTAACCTAACCATACCTAACCTAACCTAACCTAACCTAACCACACCCAACCATATTGACTCGTCTTTGGTATTCTATTTAGGAAGAAACTGAATTTTCTCTGCTGCGTTTTTGACTTGAGATTTTCAAAATTACTGCAAATGAAATAAATTATCCTGCCAGCAGCAACAGTGGTGGTGGTGGTGGTGGTGTGGTGTTAATGGCAGGTGGTGGTGATGGTGATGGCTGCGATGGTGGTAGGGCTGGCAGGTTGTGGTGGTGGTAATGATGGTGGTGGTAGTGATGGTGATGGTGATGGTGGTGGCGAGGGGTAGTAAAGGCACCTTAAGAGAGAAGGTTAAAAAAATATATATATCAATTTGCATTTTTTAACTCTTTGCCAGGTAAATAAATCCCAGGTGGTAATTGGAGTTAATTTCAGGTGATTTTTGACTACGTTTACTCAACCTTAATTTCCTGCTTTACTGACTTTACTGGTAGTGTATTTTCTTGACTGATAATATTTTTACTTCTTTATTATTTCCTACTCAACTGACTTTACTGATAATACGTTTTCTATAGGGACGTGAGGGGTATTTCATTGAATTTCCTCCTTCACTGACTTCACTGACAGTACATATTCTAAGGAGTCGTGAGGGGTATTTCACTAAATTTCCTCCTTCACTGACTTCACTGACAGTACATTTCCTATAGCATCGTGGGGGATATTTTCTTTAAGTCAAGCCTCCGTCGGTTATCTTTGACTGTGTAAGAAAATGGGAGAGTAATTCAAAGAAAACATAATGTGTGATGATGATTATTCCTTTACCTACTGAAGGTTAAGATCCTAAAATTAGTCCCTTAAACTTAAAATTGAACCTAAAATTAGTTCTTATGTTTAAATTTGACCTAAAATTAGTCCCCTAAGCTTAAAATTGTCGTAAAATTGGTACCTTATGCTTAAAATTGCCCTATGATTAGTCCCTTAAACTCAAAATTGCCCTTAAATTAGTCCCTTAAACTCAAAATTGCCCTAAAATTAGTCCCTTAAACTTCAGATTGCCCTGAAATCATCACCTTAACTCAAAATTACCCTGGAATCAGCCACCCTTGACCAATTCCCAACACCTTGCCATTCCAGAAACTGTTCCGAGACTCCCTGGGAATTTAGGAAGTCATTAAGTCAAGAACTCAGGGGTTGGGACGATGCTAATGACCCCCGCTGGAATTCTGTTTAATTTTTTCCACGGGGCAGGTGAGAGGAAGGAGGAGGAGGGGGGGGAGGAGGGGGTTAACATCACTCGTCCCGTTGCGTGGAGTTTTGGCTTCGTGTGTTTAGTGTTAGTGGTGGTAGTGTTCGTTTGGTGTTAATGAGGTAAATGGTTAGGTTAGGATAGGTTAGTTAGGATGAGGGTAGATAAGGTTAGGTTTGGTTAGGTTAGGTTTGGTTAGGTTAGGTTTGGTTAGGTTAGGTTAAATTAGGTTAGGATACAATAAAATAGGTTAATTGGACGTAGCTAATTAACTAAACATTTAACATTAACCGAAATACAATACTGAGACGAATCAAGTTGACACACGTAGAGTTAACACAACACCAAGGATTGTGTTTTGTCCTTTAAACACACTGGAGGAGTTAACTGTACACGAGACGGGTCATAAAACAGGTGGTGGTGGTAAGTTAACCCCTTAAGGGACTCCTTGACGTGGCTGAGGTCCTGCTGACATACATACAGTACATACATACCTACATACATACATACATACATACATACATACATACATACATTATACGAGGAGGGGTAATAATGGGTGGAGGTGTGAGGATGGAGGTGTGAGGTGTGAAGGTGGGGTGTGAGGTGTGAGGGTGAGGTGTGAGGGTGAAAGTGTGAGGGTGAGGTGGAAGGGTGAGGTGTGAGGGTGGAGGTGTTGGAGAACTGGATGGAAGAACAATTTCACGGGTTGAGGCGGGGTGAGGGACACACACACACACACACACATACACACACACACACACATACACACACACACACACACACACACGGACGTCATTGACAAAGTTCTCGTAATCTTGTATTCTAATGTTGTATAGCGGGGTAGAAGGGGGTCAGGGGAGAGAGTAGGGGGGGGGGGGGCAAGTTTCCCAATTGCTCACCTCCGCCTCAAGAAGTCAGTGACGCTCGGGTGATGACGTCAGCCGAGGGAATATGAAATAACAGGAAACAAACGAGAGATAAATTTGCTTCTAAAAATAAGAGATAAAAAGTTATATTAGATTCCAAGATTCCAAGATTCCTAACCTAACCTAATCTAACCTAACCTAACCTATCCTATCCTAACCTAACCTAACCATATTGACTCGTTTAGGACAGTATATATGTTTTTCCCCGTACATAATGAGACAGTTGTGGTCGACACTGCACTCAACCATCTTCACTTCCTCATCTGTAAAGTTAGGTACTGGGTATCGAACTAGCGGATCGAACTTTAGGAGGCGAGCGTTGTATCCACTCGACCACTGTGTATAGTAAACATGAGTATCCATCAGGGTTGAGCTAGACTCCATTACCTGACGGCTGACGACCTGTCATCCATATCCTGACAGCTGACGACCCTGCGATCCATATCCTGACAGCTGACGACCCTGCCATTCATTTCCTGACAGCTGACGACCCTGCCATTCATATCTTGACAGCTGACGACCCTGCCATTCATATCTTGACAGCTGACGACTCTGCCATCCATATCCTGACAGCTGACGACCCTGCCATTCATATCCTGACAGCTGACGACCCTGCCATCCATATCCTGACAGCTGACGACCCTGCCATTCATATCCTGACAGCTGACGACCCTGCCATCCATATCCTGACAGCTGACGACCCTGCCATCCTTATCTTGACAGCTGACGACCCTGCCATCCATTTCCTGACAGCTGACGACCCTGCCAACCATTTGCTGACAGCTGACGACGTCGACCACTGGCTGTATTGATCTCAAACATGTTTATTCATGTTTTTGTTTTAAATCCTTGCCTCGTCATACATATGCAACGCCTCTGCTTGATGTTATTGTTGTCGTTGTGTCATATCTGGCTTATGTTGATGTTATATCTGGCTTATGTTGATGTTATATCTGGCTTGTGTTGATGTTATATCTTGTGTCGTTGTGTCATATCTGGCTTATGTTGATGTTATATCTAGCATGTTGATGTTATATCTGGCTTATGTTGATGTTATATCTGGCTTATGTTGATGTTATTGTTGTCGTTGTGTGTCATATCTGGCTTATGTTGATGTTATATCTAGCTATGTTGATGTTATATCTGGCTTATGTTGATGTTATATCTGCTTATGTTGATGTTATATCTCTGGCCCTGTGTTGATGTTATTGTTGTCGTTGTGTCATATCTGGCTTATGTTGATGTTATATCTGGCCTTATGTTGATGTTATATCTGGCTTGTGTTGATGTTATTTTTGTCACTGTTATATAGGCCTAATTCTGTCTGTTTGTCTGTCTAATTCTTCTTCTCCTTTAAAACTTTGTACTTCTCTCTCTCTCTCTCTCTCTCTGAAGGCATATTTATTTACGCACACAAACACATACATACACATATACAATACATTACACATCTACATTAATCTATTTCAGAATGTGTGTGTGTGTGTGTGTGTGTGTGTGTGTGTGTGTGTGTGTGTGTTATTATATCAATCAACAATACACCGAAACATTATAAGGAGCCTTTGTTAATACACCAATAAGTATTCCCCGCTTTAATACTCTTCAGTAATATACGCGGGGTGTATTACCACCGAGCCCAAGTTAATAATATCGTTGTGCGTGACAGAGTCTAATTTAATAAAAGGTTTTGTACTCCAGGATTTTTCGGCTTGGTATGAAAAGATGCAAGGTGAGGTGAGGTGAGGTGAGAGAGGTGAGGTGAGAGAGAGAGAGAGGTCAGGTCTGGTCATGGTAAGGTCAAAACACAATAGCAGGGTCAGAAGGTCATATCCGGTAGGGGGGCGGCCTCGTGACTCACCTGGCTAAACCTTGACAATATTTCTCATACCTGGGGGGTGGGGGGTTATTTTTGTGGTTGATCTCTCTCTCTCTCTCTCTCTCTCAACACAACCAAGCGGATAGTTCTTATTTGCATAATCCGTGTTGTCTGTGTCGGTCTGTCAGTTGTTTTGCTCTCTCTCTCTCTCTCTCTCTCTCTCTCTCTCTCTGTGTGTGTTCGTTACGCGTCGTTTGTGGTCGGTGTCTGTTGTACGTGCTGAGTCTGTTGGGACAGGAGGTGGAGAGGAGTGGGTGGAAGAGGAGTGGGTGGAGGAGGTGGATGGAGGGGTGGGTTGAAGGAGGTTGGGTGGGGGGTTAATGGAGAGGGCTGGGGCTAAGTGGAGTATAAGGGGAAGGGGGGTGGGGGAGTATGGCTGGAGGGTGGGAGGGAGGAAAGGGGAGGTGGAGTGGGAGAGGGGGAGGGAGGGAGGGGGCGCTGGGGGGCATCCTATCCGCCTCAGTTTGGAGAGAGACATTATCGAAAGAGAGATTATCTATTTGTCTTTAGTCCTGAGAAATATTATAGTTAAAGGAAACTATAATAACAACGATAACAATAACTATAACTAACTATAACTAACTATAACTAACTATAACTAAGAGATATATGTGGACTCTGGGATTTGTTCGGCACCGTGAGAGATGATTTGGAGACATCGTCGACTTGGGAGATATAAATTTGAGATTTTTCTTCGTTTGGGATGTTTTAGAGACTTGTGGAGAGAGAGAGAGAGAGAGAGTTACGTTTGGTTAAGTCAAATTGGTTAAGTTTAGTTAATTTATATCAGGTTAAGTTAGGTTAGATTAGTATTAGTTCAGGTTAGGTTAGGTTAGCATTAAGTTAGGTAGGTTAGGTTAGCGTCAGGGTGTTTTTAATCATCAGGTGAAATGAATTGGGGTGACTTAGATCTTCAGGAACATTAATGGAAATAAATTGTTGCATTCAGAATCCTCAACATTGCAACGAATTTCAAGTCTTCATTCAACGTTGCATTTAACTGCTGGTGGTCTGTAAGAGGTTTAAGTCTGGTTAAGTATAATGAGATGCTCTTTGAGTATAATGAATGTGAGTATTATGAGTACCGTGGGAATATTATGAGTACCGTGGGAATATTATGAGTACCGTGGGAATATTATGAGTACCGTGGTAATATTATGAGTATCGTGGGAACATTATGAGTATCATGGGAATATTATGAGTATCGTGGGAATATTATGAGTATCGTGGGAATGTTATGAGTATCGTGGGAATATTATGAGCACCGTGGGAATATTATGAGTATCGTGGGAATATTATGAATATCGTGGGAATATTATGAGTATCGTGGGAATGCTATGAGTGTCGTAGGAGTATAATGAGCAACAGAATATAGATATGCTAATTTTATGCGAATATAACGAGGGTATGTTAATATATTACACATATAACGAGGGTATACTTACATAGCGTAAATATAAGGAGTAATATACTGTAATATATTGCGAATTTAACTAAGTATAGGATAGTGCGAATTAACGAATAATTTATAATGCGAATTTAACGAATGAAAGTGTGAATTTAACGAATAATATTGCGAATTTAACGACTTACAATGCGCACTTAACGATTAATTTTGCGAATTAGTGAATTATCTTACAGTATAAATTGTCAAAACTAGTAATACTGCGCAGTTAAGAAATAATAGACCACAGTTAACGAATAACAGACCGCACATAACGAATAACAGACCGCACATAACGAAGACCACATAACGAATAACAGACCGCACATAACGAATAATAGACCACAGTTAACGAATAACAGACCGCACATAACGAATAACAGACCGCACATAACGAATGACATTACAAATTAACGAACTTAACATATAAGAGTATACAATCGGGAATATAGAGAAGAACATTACGGGAATAATATAACGCTGCTATAATGAGGAGAAGAGCTAATATAACCGGTCAATTATGTCGGCAGCCTCACGCGCGCGGCCTTTCTCCGGCAATTATCCTCATTTGAATTATTAATTGACCCGCCAGTCCTAATTCGCAATCACTGTAACGTTGAGAGATCTGATCACCTAATTGGCCCGGAGCTGAATGTTTAATGAAGACTCTGGTCTCACCTAAGATAATGTTTCCTCGAATTCACAAACTGTCGGAAAATATGGAAATGGCAAGGTGAGAGAGAGAGAGAGAGAGAGAGAGAGAGAGAGAGAGAGGATTGTGTGGGGGGTATGTTTATGGGGTTGAATGAGAGACTGTGTGTGTGTGTGTGTGTGTGTGTGTGTGTGTGTGTGTGTGTGTGTGTGTGTGTGTGTTATGTGTAGGGTTGTAATTAAGTTACTAAGCACTACAGTAAGCATTAACAGCGTCAGTCATCCCTATAAACATCAACTCTAACTGACTGACTGACTGACTGATTGACTGATTTGTGCTCACTCACTCATTCAATGACCGAGAACACTTTGTTATTTCCCCCCGCTGCTATTACCACATAAATGGTTCTTGGTGATTTTTGTCTAATTTTGATGTATGTATGTATGTATGTATGTATGTATGTATGTATGTATGTATGTATGTATGTATGTATGTATGTATAATTCAATATCCCTGGAGATGGATCCGAACTAATAATAATAATAATAACAATAATAATAATAATAATAATAATAATACTTTCACTAATTAGTCTCCTGGTCATCAAACTTTCTTCTAAACTTTCTCAAATCTCACTCAAGCAGAAAGTATCCAATATCGTCATTATACTCCCACTCATCGTAAACAAGTGACCGACCCACCACAAACTTCATCCCAAATTAGTAATAATATTAAAAAAAAAGTTGTATTAAGTATTTTGACTGATGTTCTTTGTGAGAGATTAGTGGAGCCTGAAATTATGTAAACTTTTCTTGTAAAGGAACTCTAATTTATCTCAAGTTTAAATTATTGTCAGCGTTTTATAAGCACAGTCAGGAAGGCAGGATGGAACTAACCTAACCTAACCTAGACTAAACCTAACCTAACCTAACCTAACCTAACCTAACCTAACCTAGACTAAACCTAGACTAACCTAACCTAACCTAACCTAATCTAGACTAAACCTAGACTAACCAAACTAAACCTGAATCAAACCTACACGAATCTAGCCTAACCTAACCTAGCTTAATCTAGATGCGTTCTCCAGGTAGATGCGTTCTCCAGGTAGATGCGTTCTCCAGGTAGATGCGTTCTCAAGGTGGATATCGTTCACCTGTTACGAGGATATCTTTAACAAGGGGACCTCCAAGAACTCGTCTGGTGGTGGTCAGGCGGTATAATACTTCTTCCTCTCCTGTTGTGACGACCCGACTCCTGCATCTACAGGAATAATGCATCGGGCAAGGCAAAGGCATTAGTGGTAATTTGGTGGTGTAGTTAGTGGCGAGGGAGTGGTGTTAGTGGTGGTTGTGGTGATGGTGGTGCTGATGATGATGATGATGATGATGATGGGAGAGAGAGAGAGAGAGACGGGTAACTAAGAAAACTAACTCACACAATACCAATAATGGATAAATTTCACCGTCTGTTTGTTTGTTTACAGCTGGACTTAAAGAGGTCAGGTATGTTTACTGGGTTAGGTTAGGTTAGGTTAGGTTAGGTTAGCTGTGTTTACTCGGTTAAAAATTGACAAAAAGATAAAAGTCACGCGTCCTCCTCTGATCATTACAACTACAGGTCCTGACGGGGTGCGGAGCATACGTCAGGTGGGTGGAGCCTACGTCAAGAGGTGGAGCCTACGTCCGGGGGTGGAGCATACGTCAGGGGGTGGAGCATACGTCAGGAGGGTGGAGTGTCCTTCAGGGGAGTGGAGCTTACCTCAGGGGGGTGGAGCCTATGTCAGGGGGAGTGGTACCACCGTTAGAGGGAGTGGAATCTATATTATGGGGGTGGAGCCTACGTTAGGGGGAGTGGAGCCTATATTATGGGGGTGGAGCCTACGTTAGGTGGAGTGGAGCCTATATTATGGGGGTGGAGCCTACGTCAGGGGAGTAGAGCCTACGTCAGGGGTGTTTTAAGCGTCTGCCAGGTGGATTGTGGAACCTACGTCATGGGAGTACTTGAGGTCATCGTATGGACGGAAATAGGACATACAATAAATCTACTTTTGTTGGTACTTATCGACTAGTACAAAGGCGTGCGAAGAAGAAGAAGAAGAAGAAGAAGAAGAAGAAGAAGAAGAAGAAGAAGAAGAAGATACCGTTGACGTCGTAAAAACTGATGCTGTGTGTGTGTGTGTGTGTGTGTGTGTGTGTGGAAAGAGGGAGGAAGGAAAGGGTTGTGAGTGATTAGGAGTGAGGGAGGGAGGGAAGGAGGGAGGGAAGGAGGGGAGGAAAGGTTGCTTGTTTTTCTGTGAGAGGTGATTAGAGACTCGAGGGAGGGACGAAGGGAGAGAGGGACAAAGGATGAGAGGGAGGGGGAACGATGGGAAGGAGAGAGGGCAAAAGGAGGGAGAGAACGAGGGAGGAAGGGAAGGAGAGAGAACAAGGGAAGGGGGGGGGGGAAAGACCAAACCATCTACTCCAATAGGTGAAGATAAATAAATAGTGAGGTAGCAGGGAGGACGAGATCGATTTTGTTTAAAGTTTACAACAATCCTGACAGAATCCTCACATATCCCGTCGTGGCCCTTCCCTGCCAACTACCCTGCCAACAGTACCATATACTCTGCCAACAGTGACCACTACCCTGCCAACAGTGTCACAATATCTTACTATAAATATCTTCACACACATACACACACACACACACACACACTCTCTCTTATGTAGTCAGCCGAAACTTGGTGAAAAATTGGGTAGAAAGTGGGTGGTGGTGGTGGTGTGGTTGGCTGTTGGAGTTGTGGTGGTAGTTAAGGGGAGTTGGGGAGTAGTGATAATTGTTGTGGTTTCTGGGAGTGGTGGTGAAAAGTAATGGTCGTAGTTGCTTAGGTGATGGGGAGTGGTTGTAGTTGTGGTTGTAGTTCTGGAAATATGTTATGAATTTGTGATTGTGGTAGTAAATGGTGGTGGTGATTTAGTTGTAGGGGTCGAGAGGTATATAGTTGTTGGGTGGTGGAATAACAAGTTGATTGGTGGAAGATAGATGGAATCATGTTGGCAGATCGGCAGATGATGGTAGAGCGTTGATAAGGAATGGTAGATTGATGGCAGAATGGTAGAAATTGATGTACTGATGGCAGGGAGTGGCAGGGGTGTAGGTAGGGAGGGGTGTGTGGCTTGTGGGTGTAGCTCGGGGGTGTGGCAGGGTGTGGCAAAGGGGTGTAACCTGAATATACCGGACCAGGGGTTTAGGCACAAGATAAAGGGGGGTGTGTAGCCTTGAGTATGGTCTGGAAGTGTGGCCTGGGTGTAGCCTCAGGGTGTGGCCTCAGGGTGTGGTCTGGGTATGTGGCTTAGGAAAGTGGCTTAGTAATATGGCCTGGGTGTGTAGTTTAGGAATGTGGGTTTGTAGTGCTGGCCTGGGGGGGGTGTGGCCTGGGGGGTGTGTGGCTTGGAGGGGTGTGGCTTGGAGGGGTGTGGTTGCTGGAAGAACAAAGCGAGCCACACTATAAAGACGTAGTCGGTCAGATATACATAAATCATAAATGTCAACATAGAAGATACGTCAACTGGAAGGTCAGGCTGAACTTTACGCTGTGGGGGAGGTGGGGGTGACTACCTTCACCACTACCTTCACTAACCTGTCTCTGCTTTCTTTATCTCCTTCCTGCCTCCATCACTACCTTCATTACTTGCTTCCTACCTTTAATACTACCTGTCTTCACTGCTACCTTCACCACTTCCTTCCTGCCTTCATTGTTACTTCTTCCTTCTTGCCCTCATTATTGTCTTATTAATATTCAGGTGAAAGAAACTAAAGTGGGGGGGGGGCGAGGGTGGAGGTGGAGGCGAGGGTGGAGGTGGAGGCGAGGGTGGAGGTGGAGGCGAGGGTGGAGGCGAGGGTGGAGGTGGAGGCGAGGGTGAAGGCTAAGGTGGAGGCGAGGGTGGAGGTGGAGGCGAGGGTGGAGTTGAATCATCATTGTAATTCTCAATATCTCCACCAGGGAATCAATCATACACCCACATTCTTCACCACCTCTTGTCAGCAGTGTCAGCTTGGAGTATGTGGGATGGAGAGAGACATGTTGAAACGTCAGCAAGTATCAGCTCAGGGTGTAGGTGAGAGGAGACATGTTGAAACGTCTGCAAGGGTCAGCTCACGTTGTAGGTGAGAGGAGATACATTTAGGAGCGTCAGCATATGTCAGCTCGTCAGCAGTCAGCTTCAAGTACTGTAGCAAGAAGAGCGTCATCCTTTGTACCCAAGACAAGTGAATGGCGTGCGTTACCTTGACGACGTGACGTCACTTTGCCTGTCTCTTACTTATCAACAGTGATGGATTTTCTTGTTCTGGATATTTCGATGCCAAGTGATATCTCTCTCTCTCTCTCTCTCTCTCAGACCAACCAAACCTAAGCTAACCTAATTAGTTACGGAATAAATAGGGTTTTTTGTGGGTCATATTTAAGTTTTTAGTATTATTTTTATGGATATAAATTGAAGCTCGAGGCTAAGGTCAAGGTTTAGGTTAAGGTTGAGGTAAAGATTGAGGTTCGAGGTTAAGGTTGAGGTTTGAGTTTAAGTTTAAAGTTGAGGTCGAGGTTGAGGTCGAGGTTAAAGTTGAGGTTAAGGTGTTTTTTTTTATATTTGCCCCGAGTGGGCTAGTTTTTTAGGCACCCTCTTGTCATCCTGTGCAAGGCAAAGCGCAAAAGCGTTTACAGCGCCCATCTGGGAAGCATGCGTAGTTCATGGTTGCCTTCATGGCTCATGCATTAAGGACGTAAAAGCCTGAAGGGTCATGGGTTTTGTCATCAATTTACATAAAGTGATTGTGGGGGGAAAAAATTCCTGGTATAATTTATCTGTTTATGGCAAAGCGTGGCAGGTCCCTAATAATATCAAGTGCCAGGCCTGTCTCCAGGAGGAGGGATATCTGGTCAGGGAGGGGAGAGGTGTTGGTAACAGGGTCATCAGTGGTTTGTAGGTAAGAAAGTCAGGAGTTACCCCGAGGGTTTGGGAGCAGAGACTGGGGTGTCGGGCATTGAGGTCCCCCACAAGGAGGGTGGCATCCAAGCTAACCTCCTGACATGGATAAAGGGTTTTCTGTCCAACAGGTATGCCAGTGTTCTGGCATGCCTCAAGGAGGAGTGTTAAATCTTACTGCACTCCCTCGAGAGACGTAGAGTGGGGGGCCATATGATGGAGGTGTATAAAAGGAAGTCAGGGCTAAACAAAGGTGATATAATAGAAGTACTCAAACTATCCAACCAGTAGCGAACTCCTAACAATTGTTTAAAATGACACAAATTTAGATTTAGGCCCGAGGTTAGGTTAGGTTAGGTTAGGGAATGGGAACTATTAAGACTGGAATATCTCTATCTCTCTCTCTCTCTCTCTCTCTCTCTCTCTTTCAAGCATACTCTTCTATATTGTGACGCACCATTTCACAGGCCACAACACAGAGTCAGCCAAGAGTGTTTTCATCTTTGTTGACTGACACACAATCATCACAAGTCACTATCATCCTCACTCGTCATCCAATCACCACCACGACTCACCACCATCCTCACCCGTCATCCAATCGCCACTAGCCATCATCATCCTCCTCTCATCCACGCGAGTACGATTACAGAGCATTGAGTATTATGTAATTAGTACTATCAGTCCCGAGTATGTGTAGTACTGTCACTAGCCCTAAGTACATAATAATAACACCACTAGAAATGAGTTACAGGGGAGAGTGAGTGTATGTTGCGTTGAGAGGTGTGTTAAAACAAAAAACCAAATGGTATACACGCGCCAATAGGGGAACACCTCTCGCTTTGACAGTATATTGGTCACTAACTAGATGGCAATTTTGACCCGCCCCTGTGTACTGTGAGAGAGAGAGAGAGAGAGAGAGAGAGAGAGAGAGAGAGAGAGAGAGAGAGAGAGCCTCATATCATCACAATCAAAAACAATCAGAAACACATAACATCCTTACATAACAATACTACTACAACAACAACAATCACAACAACCACCACAACAACCACAATAACCCGTACATATATTTGGTTCATATCAACAGACTGTCTCAGGTTGACCCAGTTTGGTACAAGTGGTGTATGTATGAACCCTTTCTGTACAGGTGAGTTGTTGTTTATTTAATACCTTAGGAGAATGACAGGTGTTCTGCCATTAGTGGTTGGAGCTGGTTGAAACGTGTCAGTGGGGGGGATAGATAGATAGAGAGGTAGATAGATAGATAGATAATATTGAAACGTGTCAGTGGGAGTTAGATAGATAGATAGATAGACAGGCGGACGGATAGACGGATAACGGACGGACAGACAGACAGACAGCAAAATTGTCATACATCCAAACTAACTAACACTGATTTAGTATAGACAAGACAGGTAGGTTTACAATACACAGTACATACATAGTACAAGTATACAAACGATACATTGTAAAGGGAACAAACTGTATGCAAATTTCTATCCAAAGAATATTATACGTAGATATATGAGTAATAAAAAATGAAAATATAGAAAAAAAAAGTGTAAATGGAATGAGGTGATAAAAGTAGAAAAATATATATAAAAAGGGAAGGAATAACTATATAATGATGAATAAGGTGTTAAAATGCCACCTGTGTTTGGGGTAAGGTGATCAGGGGTAAATTTACCTTCAGTGAGTGAGTAAGTCTGTTTGGTAATAGAAATTATAATGTCTGGAGTCTGAATTGTTAAAATCCGTATCATTGTTGTGTAATTATTTTTTTTTTAATGTTTTATAATTTAATATAGACTTGGGATTTTCTTGGGTGTTATTACAGGCTTGGGATTTTCTTGGGTTTTAATAGACTTGGGATTTTCTTGGGTATTATTACAGGCTTGGGATTTTCTGGGGTTTAATTAGACTTGGGATTTTCTGGGGTTTTAATAGACTTGGGATTTTCTTGGGTATTATTACAGGCTTGGGATTTTCTTGGGTTTTAATAGACTTGCGATTTTCTTGGGTATTAGTACAGGCTTGGGATTTTCTGGGGTTTTAATAGACTTGGGATTTTCTTGGGTATTATTACAGGCTTGGGATTTTCTTGGGTTTTAATAGACTTGGGATTTTCTTGGGTATTATTACAGGCTTGGGATTTTCTGGGGTTTTAATAGACTTGGGATTTTCTTGGGTATTATTACAGGCTTGGGATTTTCTGGGGTTTTAATAGACTTGGGATTTTCTTTTGTTTAAGTGCATGGGTATCGAAGAGTCACATAAACGAGAACAAAAAATATAACTCTCCTCTCTCATCTTATCACTGTTTCCTCCTGTCAAATTAGCACCAATATTCAGGGTGTTCCTTCACCTAGAGAGAGACACACACACACACACACACACACACACACACACACACACGAGCACCATCCTTCATTCCCCATAATCTGGAGATAAGTGGCCGTAATGACTCTCTCAAGACGGTAAGGCCAAGCCACGTCCCTGTAGTCATGGTAACCGAGAGTAATTGTCGTTTCGAGGGATATGATTGGTGTAGACCTTCCTCTTGCCGCTCATTGGTCGGTGACGAGCTGACGTATGCTTGCTGGGGACCATTAAGACTCGGGGGTTGAGTCTGCATCGTGTTTTCTTTACGAATCTTCAATGCTGACTTAGATAGTTCGTGTTTCTCTTTTTGCACGTTTTATTTTATTCCTTCCCAAACTTATCTGCAAAATATCAATATATTTCTTACCGCATGTATATAACTCTCGAGAGACAATTAAATGAGCCCTCTTGTATCCTTTTAATATCTAGGCTGCTGACGAGGCTGACATCGTTAAGGCAGCCGACGTGGCATTTTCCTGGTGTCCTGTTATTTTCTATGTCACTGATGGCACAGATGTTATTATACTGGAGAGAGACAGAGGCTTATAGTGCATCACATATCCTATACACACAGTCACAACAATATGTAGACTTGGCCACTGTTTATATATTAATGTGTATTATTACTACGCTTCAACAACTAAGGTCTTTAAGATGTTGATGTTATAATGTATTACTACGCTTCAACAGCTAAGGTCTTTAAGATGTTGATGTTATAATGTATTACTACGCTTCAACAACTAAGGTCTTTAAGATGTTGATGTTATAATGTATTACTACGCTTCAACAGCTAAGGTCTTTAAGATGTTGATGTTATAATGTATTACTACGCTTCAACAACTAAGGTCTTTAAGATGTTGATGTTATGATGTATTACTACGCTTCAACAACTAAGGTCTCTAAGATGTTGATGTTTATTATTTGTATTTTTATCTATCCAAAGTTATCCCAAAAATAAATAAACAAAACACATAAATCTATCCAAATTTACCATAAATATCACAAGTCGGTAAATTTCCCTAGAGAAAAGGGGAAAGTGATACCAAATGATGTAGTGTTGGATCGTCTATGTTGTGTGTAAGGATCCCGTCTCAGGAAAAATTGTGAAAAATTGTGAGATGAAGATTTTTCGTATTCCCATTTTCCGTAAATCGAGTTGGGAAGTAAATTTAAAAGACTTTGCCCTGGATAGAAGGTTCTTATTCAGTGAGTTCAAATGTGTGTGTGTGTGTGTGTGTGTGTGTGTTGGGGGGGGGGATCATGGTTGAGTGGACGAAAGTGAGAGCCTTCAGTAGCCTCGTTGTAGTGGGGGGCTTGGGCAGAGGGTTGATGGGGCTGGGGGGCTGGTTGATAGGGGCTTGAGGGTGAGGGCAAGGGCATGGAGGGTGGGTGGGTGAGGGCATGGGGAGTGAGGGGGACCCTTCTACACGTCTTGTTGTCTTTGAGGAGAGAAAAAGAGTGTGTTGTGTGTGTTTATTTATTGCTCGTGTGTGTGTGTGTGTGTGTGTGTGTGTGTGTGTGTGTGTGTGTGTGTTTCAGTGCTGAGAATTTATTGCATTACAAATTTATATTCTAAGGAGTTTTCAATTTTCCAAGATATATATTTATATATATGTATTTTTTTTTGGCATGAAATTAATACTTAATTTTCATGCTCAATTTAGAATTCCCACGAACCATTTAATCATGACATCAAGATATTGTATTAACATGTTTACTGTTTCTGTTAAATCTATTTAGTCTATGAGCTATTGGCCAAAGTGAGTATATAAAATAGAGAATTAATCTTGAACGTTGATGGTTGTATTTTTAAACTCGAATATGTCAGAGAATAGTTTAAAATTCAAAGTAATTTATATATTTTCTGAATAATGACCAAACTGGCAACTGATGTTGACGTCAATGGAGGTTATTGCTGACTGACAAAGAAACAGAAGATTAATCTATCTTTAGTTTTATCAGTTGTTATCTAGTGAATGGACCTGCTTAGAGTAGTTACATGCTTAAAAGACTTTAGTTGTTGTTTAGTAAATTGAAGTTAGGGTAGGTTAGGATGATATATCTCATGGTGAAATAAGCTAGAGGCTAATGTCCAGCTGGTTCTTAGGTTAGGTTAGGTTAGGTTAGGTTAGGTTAGGTTGTTTAATTAGAGTACAAACTATACACAAAAGTTCCAATTAACTCTTGAAATAGACGGGTAAGGTGGACGACTTGGTATTCTATGGACGGGTACGGTGGACGACTTGGTATTCTATACAACATAAGAACATAAGAATGGAGGAAACTGCAGCGGGCCTATTGGCCCATACTGGGCAGTCCCGTTTACACCCAACCCCTATTGCTCATATAAGCATCCAACCTATGTTTGAAGCTATTCAGAGTATTCGAGTTAATGATGATATTTGGTAACTTGTTCCATTCATCCACTACTCTGTTTCCAAACCAGTGTTTACCTATTTCACGCCTAAATCTAAATTTGTCTAATTTAAACCATTGCTGGCCGAAAGTTCGTTCCGGTTGATAATTTGAGTACCTTTGTAATGTCCCCTTTGTTTAGCCCTGACTTCCACTTATATTACCCTCTATCAGGTCGCCCCTCGCTCTACGCCCCTCGAGGGAGGTACCATGATGCTTTTTTAACCCGTCTCTATACTCAAGGTTCCTAATGCCCGGGATTAGTCTTGTCATTCTCCTCTGGAATTCTTTTCCAGACGGGTAAGGTGGACGACTCGGTATTCTATAGACGAATAAGGTGGACGACTCGGTATTCTATAGACGAATGAGGTGGACGACCGGTATTCTATAGACGAATGAGGCAGACGGAACGAGTCATTGCCACCATATATTTCCTCACCATGCATTATTGAATAAGTTTACCCCCAGTGTGTGTGTGTGTGTGTGTGTGTGTGTGTGTGTGTGTGTGTGTGTGTGTGTGTGTGTGTGTGTGTGTGTGTGTCAGGTCTGCCCCTGCATCACACATAGCAACGACAGACTGTGAGAGAAGATGAGGATGGGTAAATGTTCTGTTTAATGAAGGTGAAGAAGGGATGGGAGAGAGAGAGAGAGAGAGAGAGAGAGAGAGTTACCTGTCCATGTGTGTGTGTGTGTGTGTGTGTGTGTGTGTGTGTGTGTGGTGACGGTGGGTCGACATCTTCTGACGTAGGTTGACATTTCTCATCCCGTGTGTTATTCAGTGGATCCAGGAGGAGGGGAGGAGGGAGACGTGTCTACACCTGCACACCTTCTCTGGGATGCTCCGTCTTGCTCCATTAAGCCTCTCCAGGACTGACTGGCATTTCGTGGCTGGCCGGCTGGTGTCTGATATATGATTCACAGCTTCGATTCTCTGCATTTCGTGGTGGTTTGGTTGATCCCTGCTGGAGATATTATACCACTCAGTCTCTGCTTGTTCTAATGTGGTGCTGGCTGGTTGGTGATGGTTGGTGCTGGTGGTTGGTGATGATGGTTTTGGTTGGTGGTGATGGTTGGTGATGACTGGTAGCATTGGTTGCTGGTTGGTGGTAGCTGTTACCGAGGTCTTGCCTACTCAGATTCTCCGTATATATATTTTTTAGACCTTGACTGTGCTTTACTCTATAACTTAAAGATCTGAGTCTCAATACTTACCGACGTTGTTGGTTCTTTTCTATTAAATCACTCGAAGTGCTGATTATGTTCATTAACTGACGTATTATGGTAGTTCTTCTTTGTGTAATGTAATGGACTGTACGATAACCAGGCATCATCAGTTGTAATGTTGTGTTAGTCTGCTAGCTGCTCTCCCTTACTCTCTTCCTGACTATCTTCCCTCCCTACCTCCTTCACTAACCTACCTTCCCTCCCTCCTTGACAACCCCCCCTACCCTCCCTTATTCCTTAGCAACCCTCCCTTCTTCCCTGGCCAACCTTCCTCTCCTTGACTACCCTCCCTTTCTCCTTCCGTGACTACCCTCCCTCCCTTCCTCCCTGACTACCCTCCTCCTCTCCCTTCGTCCCAAACTACCCTTCCCTCCTCCCTGACTATACTCCCTCCCTCCTTCCCTTCCCACCTGCACTATAGGTGTTGTATCGCACCTATTTAGCAGTACACCTGGATTTATTTGTATTATCCTGTTTACATTTATTTCTTTCCTTATTTCTATCTTTTCTCTGTCCTCCTCCTCCTCCTCCTCCTCCTCCTCCTCCTCCTCCTCTATCTGTCTTTGATTTCCTCTCTACCTCTTAAACCTTCACAGTTATTCTCGTTTTTATTTTCTAACGAGAGAGAGAGAGAGAGAGAGAGAGAGAGAGAGAGAGAGAGAGAGATTGGACACGTTCCCTCACATATTGGGAAAACACCTGTTATCGTGTGGGCAGGTGTTTGTACAGGTGTGTCAGAAATAATAGAGAGGAGGTATGTCAAGCGTGGCCGTAGGGGTAATAATCATAATAATAATAATAATAATAATAATAATAATGACAACAACGACTACAACAGGAGAAACCACAAGAACAACAAAAACAATAATAATAACACTAAGAACAACAACAATAATACGGTAATGGTAGTAATAAAACACACACACACACACACACACACACACACACACAACCCAGGATATATTTCAGCATTTAATCTTAACACAGCGAGCGTAAACTTGTACAAAACTATTGTTGACGAGTCATAAAGAAGATTAATTATATAGTTTCCTGGATTATTACATTTTCACCTTTGACCTTCACATACAGGAAGGGTTATTGTGTTTTGGTCAGGGTATTGTATTTTAACTTCTATTAACCTTGTAACTGCCGTCCGGGCGGTTAAAGGATTTAATGAGACTTGTGATGTGAAACTCGAACATTATAATTCGGTCAAACCTGTTGGATACAATTCATTTTAGTATTTCATATAAATCATACATAGGCAATCACATAAATGTCTAATCCAATCTATATTTACATAACAATCATAGCTATGTAATGAGTCTAATCTTAACACTTACAATGAGTACTTAATTTTCCATATTTTTATGTCGTCACAATGATAAACGATGCAATGGACACAGTCTACCTGTGTACACAATAAGTACCAGTTAAACTTACGTGTTGAAAGTCTCAAAGGAAACCAGGTTAGGTGCTGCCTCTGTGGTCTGAATAGCTACAGTGCCCATACCCTGCTGTCGCCTCCCCAACCCTCTCTCGATGGGCGGCTGAGTCAGGTGATTATAATTATACATAAACAAAACTCACCTTACACACTCCAACCTTCTCTGGGCCTCTCATCTCAATACTCTACACACTGTACACGGGCAGGCACACCCAATATACATGACATGACTTACAGCCTAACATAATGTTTGTTTATGTGTCATCCTACTCATTATTGCCTGCGGTAACAAACCTGACTTCACCCATTCCATCCCAGCTTAACATAAACTAATCTAAACTAACCATCCTCATCTGACTTACCCATCCTAACTTAGCCTAACCTAATCCTTCTCAACTAACTTAACCTGACTCACCCATCCTATCTTAACCTAACCAAACCAAACCAAACCAAACCAAACCAAACCTAACCTAACCTAACCTAACCAAACCCTAACCAAAACTGAAGAACGATTGTAAGAGAAAAAAAAACACCCGTGTACAAGACCTACCGGAAGTGAGTAAAAACACCTTCTCTCTCTAATCCAGGTAAGACATTAGAGATAAAACATCCTAATTAATGACCTTTTATTCGCCAGGTAATTCATGCAATACAGTCCTCATAACACTGATTTATGTTGTAAACAAGAAATATACGCGTGTCTTTGTGTTCTCCTAGTTTTGTCTGTTGTCATGGTTTAGGTAGTTGTGGTTTGTGTTTACGTCTTTTGTCTGTGTTTGTGTTTGTCTGTGTTTGTGTTTGTCTGTGTTTGTCTGTGTTTGTGTGTGTTTGTCTGTGTTTGTTCTGGGAGAGGAAGGTTTACACTGTGTGGCCTCCGGGTTAAGTATCATCCTGACAATGTAATTAAGGTAAGCTCCCCCTCCCCTCCCCCCCCCTTTCTTTTCTCTCAGTCCCTCCCTCCCTCTATCCCTCTCCCTCCTCCCATTCCCACCACCTCCCCTTCCCTCCCCACCCTCTACCCCTCCCTCTCCCTCCCTTTCCCACACCCTCCTAAACTTCTTCTTCTTCTTCTTCTTCTTCTTCTTCTTCTTCTTCTTCTTTCTTCTTTCTTCTTTCTTCTTTCTTCTTTCTTTCCAGGACTCTTCACCATCATAATCAACGTCATCTTACACCGCTATTGACGTAAGTGTGAGGTGATGCTGTCCTCACTGAGTTGACCAGAGTAGTTGGCGGCGTGTAGTGCTTCCTGGTGGCCGAGCGTATAGTGAGTGGTTGAGGTGTACTTGTGATGGGACATATTGGAGTACTAGGACTCATTAAAGATTGATCAATACCCGTAATAACTCCGCCTTCCGGATGATATGGCAGGTTGTGTATACTGTTGACGCGAGGACCAAGAAGGCTTAACACTACCAAGATCATATCAAGGATGGTTGGTGCTTCTGACATGAGGAAGACACCAAAGCCTCCATGATAATACTGTACCATCACCCCCTCCCCCTTGGAGGATTATCAACGGCTCTACAGAAACAATCTTTTTTAGTATCATCTGCCAGATCACAACAACTGTACGGCCACTCATTAAGACTACAGCTACAGGTAGAGGGATGCCAGAGGAATGTATTAGCGACATGATTATATAATTATGGATTCTACGAGACTGTCTTTCATAATTTACGAGGTGTGATGTGACTCGTGGCTTGAAGAGAGATGAAACAGAAGTATAAGTAAGGATAGACAGAGGTGGACGCGTCTTGTAGAGTTGTTGGTATAATAATCTACGTATTTGTAAACATTACTTGGCGATTAAGTGACCTTGTTCCGTGTGTTTGGCTGAGGAGTCGTGACACAGCACTATCTCACACGGCTATGAATAAATATTATTTTATCTGAAACACACGAGTTTTTGGAGGTAAGGAAACATTGACAGGGAAGAAGAAGAAGATGGAGGAGAGGAGGAGAAGGAGGAGGAAGAAGAAGAAGAAGAAGAAGAAGAAGAAGAGAAAGCGGAGGGGTAGGAAGAGGAGGAGGATGCTAAGCTATTATTAACACACTTGAAGGGGACGAGTTAAGAGTTACTAGTTGATATTGACCAAGTTTAGGACCAACAGTTAAGAGGCTGTACTGGCAGACATTATCTAGTTTATACTTAGTTATCATTCCCTTTATTCTTTCTTCCCCCCCGTTTTTTTTTACCAATTTAGATACAGTTATGATTTCTCTCTCCATTCAACTGTTTACTTTGAGAAGGTTTATAACTGGTGACATGACAGAGTTTTCCATGACAGCGTAATGTTTAATCAGTGACTAACTTCTTACATTAGTGCTCTTGTTTAGTCGACGCGTTAGTGATTAGTAAATGGCTCAAGATGTGAAGATAGAAAAGGAAGAATAGGTGGTTAGGTTAAGTTAGTGAGAGGGGGAGGAGTGGGGAGTGTGAGAGAGGGGGAGGAGTGGGGAGGGGGAGAGACCAGCGAGGAGAGGAAAGGGGCAGGGCGGGGATATTGTCCTGTCACAGCAGTAGAGGCTCTCAAGTACTGCTCGGTCGGGACAGTACCGCCGCCCTAGTCCTCAAACACCACCACCACCACCACAACCAACCATCATCATCCATGCCCCACAACCACGCCTCTAACCACGCCTCCAACCACGCCCACCTTAATCCGCGCCTCCGTCCTAAGTCCGTATCTCTAACATAAAGTCCGTGCCACTAACCAAAGTCCTCGCTACTACCCAAAGCCCGTGCCACTACCCAAAGCCCGTGCCACTACCCAAAGTCCGCATCTCTACCCAAATTCCTTGCCACTAACCAAAGTCCGCGCCACTAACCAAAGCCCGTGCCACTAACCAAAGCCCGTGCCACTAACCAAAGCCCAAAGCCACTAACCAAAGCCCGTGCCATCCAAGCCCGTGCCACTAACCAGCCTGTGCCACCAGCAAAGCCCGTGCCACTAACCAAAGCCCGTGCCACTAACCAAAGCCCGTGCCACTAACCAAAGTCTGCATCTCTAACCAAAGTCCAAAGCTCTCTAAGTCTACATCAGGATTATGTTTTATATCTTTCCTCCTAAGTCCAAAAGTCCAGCCCCAAAAAGTTCTCCTTATGTTTTTAAGCTTAACCTAACCTAACCTGTCTCCACCACCACACCACCACCACCTGTAGATGACCACCTGTCTCCACCACCACCTGTAGATGACCACCTGTCCCCACCACCACCACCTGTAGATGACCCTCTGTCTACACCACCACCACCTGTAGATGACCACCAGTCTCCATCACCACCTGTAGATGACCACCTGTCTCCACCACCACCTGTAGATGACCACCTGTCCCCACCACCACCACCTGTAGATGACCCTCTGTCTACACCACCACCACCTGTAGATGACCACCAGTCTCCATCACCACCTGTAGATAACCACCTGTTTCCACCACCACCACCTATCACCCACTACCACCTGCCACTACCTTCTTCCTTGGCCATAGTTAACACCTCCTTACCTTCGCCTTCGCCTCCTTCATCACCTTCATTACCCTGAAGGAGTTCCGGAACCTTAGGGAGGACAACAATCCACCACATCGTCAGCCCCCCCCCCATCCACACGCTGAAGTAAGAATCCACCAGGCTCTATGTCACTGTTACCACCTACCCCCTCCCCCTGATCCACTCTATTTAGTTAATCCAGACTCTAGACACTAGTTACCTCTTAATCCAGGTGGATCTGAAATGTCCCTGATCCACCCCTCGTTCCAGTTTAATCCGTCACTCTAGATTATAGCATAGCCTCCTCCTCCTCCTCCTCCTCCTCCTCCTCCCTCCTCCTCCTCCACCCATATACCCAACACCTTATTTTTCACTATCTTCCTAGTATCCACCCCACCAGCTCTAGTATGACCCTAGGGCTCCTAGTATGACCCCACCAGCTCCTAGTATGACCCCACCCACGCTAGTATGACCCCACCAGCCTAGTATGACCCCACCCACGCCTAGTATGGGTATGACCACACTACGCATGACCACACCCACGCCTAGTATGACGACACCCACCCACCCACGCCTAGTATGACCCCACCCACGCCTAGTATGACCCCACCCACGCCTAGTATGACCCCACCAACTCCTAGTATGACCCCACCCACGCCTTGTACGACTCACCCTAGCCATTCACTGACCACGCCCCATTTAACGGTAAGACTCATACCTTTAGAATGTCCCTGGAAGCAAAAAGAAGAGGAGGTGAAGGAGGAAGAGGAAGAAGAAGAGAGGAGGAGGAGGAGGAGGAGGAGGAGGAGGATATAACACACCCATGAATAACTTCTGGCTGGTCTTGTCTCTGTGTTTACGTGTGTGTGTGTGTGTGTGTGTGTGTGTGTGTGTGTGTGTGTGTGTGTGTGTGTGTGTGTGTGTGTGTGTGTGTGTGTGTGTGTGTGTGTGTGTGTGTGTGTGTGTGTGTGTGTGTGTGTGTGTGTGTGTGTGTGTGTGTGTGTGTGTGTGTGTGTGTGTGTGTGTGTGTGTGTGTGTGTGTGTGTGTGTGTGTGTGTGTGTGTGTGTGTGTGTGTGTGTGTGTGTGTGTGTGTGTGTGTGTGTGTGTGTGTGTGTGTGTGTGTGTGTGTTTACGTAGTTTATTTTCATATACTTTACGTTAGAGGTTTTGTACCGTGTTTTTATGTGTGTTTTGTACGTGTTTGTTGTGTGTGTGTGTGTGTGTGTGTGTTTCCATTGTGTTCCATTCGTGTTTTTTTTTTGTCTTCACACTTAATCATCTATTCTTACTTCCAATAGATGATGTTTATACCATTTATGTTACAGGAATACAGTCAAAGGTGTTTAGAGGTCAGGTTAGGTCAGGTTAGGTTAGGTTAGGTTAAACATTAAACACAAAGAGATCATTCACTGGCCATACGGAACACCACGCGCGACGAATCTATATCTCAGCCAGTCAGTCAGTCAGTCAGTCAGTCAGTCAGTCAGGGTTGGCATTCATAAAGCTTGCTGACATGGTTTAATGTTCTCTGTGTTCCTCCACCTCCTCCTGCCTTCCTCCTCTGCTTCCTCCCCTTCTTCCTCCCCCCATTTTTTCCTCCTCCTCCCCTCTTTCTCTTACTCCGACCCTCCTCTACTCTTTCTTATTCTGTCTCATCCATCCTCTTTCTTCCCCCCTTTCTCTCATCCACTTCTCCTTCATCCACCCGTTCCTCAAACCTTTCCTCTCCACCTTTTCACATTCCCCCTTCGTCAGTCCTTCTCTTCCCCTCTTATTCCTTCTTTTTTCTTCTTGACAATTTCCCTCGTCCCCTCTCTTTCCCCTCTCCTTCTGCTCGTTATTTCCTCTCATTTCACATGTGTTTTTTTCTCCTCCTCCTCTTCCTCCTCCTCTTCCTCCTCCTCTTCCTCCTCCTCTTCCTCTCTCTCTTTCATTCCTCCTTAACCTGAGTTTTTCTGAAGAGCTCCTACCTGTAGTACAATTCTCTCTCTCTCTCTCTCTCTCTCTCTCTCTCTACATTTTCTGTTTTGCTTTTCATAATCTTTCTTTTGTAACGTGTGTGTGTGTGTGTGTGTGTGTGTGTGTGTGTGTGTGTGTGTGTGTGTGTGTGTGTGTGTGTGTGTGTGTGTGTGTATATACATTCACACAGGCGCACACCACCTGAGTATCCCATAGTTATGCACATATGCATACATACATACATACATACATACATACATACATACATACATACATATGCCCACATACATACATACATATATACATATACATACATACATACATACATACATACTGTACATACCTTACATACATATTCTGTACATACATACATACATACATACAGCACAGATACATACATACAGTACATACATACATACATACATACATACATACATACATACATACATACATACATACATACATATACATACATACATACATACTGTACATACATACATACATACATACATACATCGAACTAGTCTCCAGGCGCACGTTCTCCCGTCTACACACCTGTCGGACACATCGCCAGGCGCCCATCCGTCCACACCTGTTCGCCAGACTCTTATACTTGGCTGGGAATCAATGGCGACCTGAGGCTGTGGATATTCCCCTGAGACCACTAGAGGGAGGCAGTGAGGGGAGGAAGGAAAAAGGAGAGGAGGAGTGAGGGGGGGAATGAAGGGAGTGAGGGGGAGGTGTGAGGGGAGTGAGTGGAAAGAGGGAAGACAGGAAAAGAAGGGGGAGATTAGGGAGAGACGGAAGGGGAAGGAGTGAGGAGGAAAGCTGGGGTAATTTTAAGTAAGGGAGGAGAGGAGGGGAGGGGAGAGAGGGAAAGAAGGATGAAGGGAGTAAAAAAGAAGTTAAAGAGGGAGGAAGAGAGAGAGAGGAAGAGAAAGAAGGAAGGAGGGAGGGGGAGATGGAGGGAGAAAGAGAGAGAAGGGAGGAGATAGGGATGGGGGGGAGGCGGTAACAGCTCTCCCTAGGTATGTGTCTCTAGGCAGCTATTTATGATGGAGGGAGAGAAGGTGAGGTAACTCTTTCGATCATTAGGTGAGATGTGACGGAAATACCTCACCTCTCCCCCACACCACCAGTCCCGCCTCCCTCTCTCTATGGTGGAGGGGGTGTGGATGTATGGGTGGTAGTGTGGATGTATGGGTGGTGGTGTGTGGGTAATGGTAGTGTGGTGTGGTGGATGGGTATGGAATAAATTGATAGTAAGGAATATGTAATATGTGTGGTGCACGTATATATGTATAGATATAAGCATAGGTCTCTGAACATTGGTGTAGGTATACATGTAGGTGTAGATATCAATGTAAACATGTGTGTGCTGGAGGGTGTACATGTGTCTGTATTAGGTGGATGTAGGTACAGGTGTGGGCATATGCACTCACGACGACACCTGGTGGAGAGGAGGTGAGAGGAAAGGTGTTAGTGTTGGGTGGGGTATAGTTTGTGTAGGTGTTACCTGTGATGGTTGAACCTATCCTGATGTTTTGGTAAGGGGTGTTCAGCTGGTCTGAGGCGGATATTACCGGGTTTACAGGTGTTTGGTCGCTTAAAAGGGTGTTTGGATGGGTTGGGGTGTTTGGGATGGTTGCAGGGTGTGTGGATGGGTTTAATGGGTGCTTGGGTGGGTTAAAAGGGTGTTTGGGTGGGTTACAAGGGTGTTTGGATGGGTTTAAGGGTGTTTGGATAGGTTTAAGGGTGTTTGGATGGGTTTAAAGGGTGTTTGGATGCTTTTAAAGGTGTTTGGTTGCTTTAAAGGGTGTTTGGATGCTTTTAATGGTGTTTGGTTGCTTTAAAGGGCATTTGGTTGCTTTAAAGGGTGTTTTAAAAGGTTTATGTATGTTTTAAAGGTTTCTGGACATTTAAGGGGTAATTTGAAGTGTTTTAATGTCTCTCTTCGTTTAGGTCTGTTTGGTTTATTCTCTATTTGTTCCTCAGTCTCTCTCTTTCTATCACTCTTCCTTCACCCCTCCGTTCTTTTCCTCCCTTCCTATCCTCTCCATTCTCCCCCCCTCCCCCTCTCCTTTGCTCTGCCCTCTCACCATTTCCCTCCACTCACCCTTCTATCTATTCCTCCTTCTTACTCTTCCTTCCTTCCTTCCTTCACTCCCTCTCTTTTCCTCTCACCACTCATCTCCTCTCCCTATCCCCCTCCCCATCTTCTCGCCCTCTCTTTCCCACTCACTGACCCTCTTCCCCTTCCCACTCACCACCCACCCTCTCTCACCATCCATCCCCCCATTCTCCCCCTCACCATCCATCTTCTTTCCCACTCTCTCCTCTCACCACCCATCTCCCCACTCACCTGTTAAAACACGTTAGTTCACCACCTGGCTGTAAATATCCTCACCCCTCTTCCTCCTGGCGGTGGTTAATGTAGAGGGTGAGGCAGAGTCAACATCTGCGCCTATCACTCACTCTTACGTCTTGGGGAGGCAAAAATAGTCATCGCTCCTACGTCGTAAGAAACATCAGGTACAGTTAGACAGTTTTCCCTCGAGTCATCTACTACGTCTGGCAGCGAGGGATTTTTTTTTTTCTCAAATTATGATGATTTATATAATTTTTTTTCTTCGTCATGTAAATCTATTAATGTGTGATGTTTTTTTTTTCTCTCTCTATATTTGGCAGAGTTTGATTTTTTTCTTGACTAACTAGGACAGATTTTTTCCTCTTTTCATATATTTGAGGAAATGTACGATTTATTTTTATTTTCAAAAGACGATAAATGTTTTTTCTTCGCCATCTACTTCAGGCAATGTGTGTGTGTTTTAGTTTCCTCGAGAAAATAAATACAACAATAATATTCCTCATCATTTCAGTCTGGCAATGTGCGACAGTTTTCCCCATTATGTACGTCTGGCATCGCATATACGGAGCCATATGTAAACACGCGGAAAAATATTTGTGGAGGAATGAATTCTGATTGTGTGTGTGTGTGTGTGTGTGTGTGTGTGTGTGTGTGTGTGTGTGTGTGTAGGGAATGACGTGTAGTTAGAAGCATTTACCTTTGGTGAAAATATACTGAAGGGAAATATTTGGGTAGTAATGAGATCAGATTTGTCTTGGGTGAGGAATGAGGAGAGGTATTGACATTTTTTTGGGGGCTGGGGAGGTTGATGGTGAGGTGATGTGTGGGGTGGGGAGGTTAGGGGAAGGTGATGTGTGGGGTGGGAGTTGATGCGTGGGGTGGGAGGTTGATGGTGAGGTGATGTGTGTGGGGTGGGGAGGTGATGCGTGGGGTGGGGAGGTTGATGGTGAATTGATGTGTGGGGTGGGGGAGGTTAAGGGAAGGTGATGTGTGGGGTGGGGAGGTTAAGCGGGGTGGGGAGTTGATGGTGAGGTGATGTGTGGGGTGGGGAGGTTGATGGTGAGGGTGATGTGTGGGGGTGGGGAGGTTGATGGTGGGTGATGTGTGTGGGGGTGGGGAGGGTGATGCGTGGGGGTGGGGGAGGTTGATGGTGAGGGTGATGTGTGGGGTGTGGGGTGATGCGTGGGAGGTGGGAGGTTGATGGTGAGGTGATGTGTGGGGTGGGGAGGTTAAGGGGGAAGGTGATGTGTGGGGTGGGGAGGCTTGAGGTCGACCCTTTGAACTGTCCAGATATTCTGTACCATGGCAGGGGATAGATTCACCTGGGGGGAAGAAGAGCAAGAAGAGGAGGAGGAGGTGGACGAGGAGGAAGAGAACATCAAAGAATGGCTGCTCTTTCTCTCACTTGACTCAAAAGAATATCTGAAAAGAATACTAACTTTGGCCACACACACACACACACACACACACACACACACACCTCCGGGCACGACTTATCTCCTCATTACACCTCACGTCTCTACCACTCTCATTACTGCCTTAATTGACCCTGTGTGCACTGCCGTCTCCCTCCCTCCCTCCGTCCGTCCCTCCGTCCGTCCCAGGTCATTCACGAGGTCAAAGAAATAGGCTGGGATTAGGTCTTTGAACTTCAGGGCTGGTAGCTAAGTTGATACGTGTAAAAGGTGTGTATCTTACTCGTCAGACAGACAGACAGACAGACAGACAAATAGTACAGTTAAACAATAAGTCTACATAGATATTACAGGTATATAAACAATGTATATAGATAGTGCAATTATACGAACAACGGTTAGGAACACCAGATATCTCATGTTAGTGTTTCTCAGTCACTGTAGAGCTCTCAGTTGATGCCTCAGTGTGGGTCACTTCTTAACACACTGGTGAGAAACATTATAGTAAGAAAGACTGGGAATTCTGGTGTTATTATTAAGATCTCTCACAGGACCAAGTATCACCTTCTCTAGTTAAGTGTTTAAGTGTTGAGTGACTCTGTTGGACATTACAAGCTTTATTATTATTATTATTATTATTATTATTATTATTATTATTATTATTATTATTATTATTATTATTATTATTATTATTATTATTATTATTATTATTATTATTATTATTATTATTATTATTATTATTATTAACGTTGTTGTTGTTACAAGTACTGAACCACAACTGTTATGGCACTAAGCTAAACAGTGCTGTATTTATCCATTATATACCGTGTACCCCAACTGAACCGTGTGTGGGGGAAGGGCTCGGGAATATTACACCCCCCCCCCTCCGTAAGTAATGCCTATAAATGATTTACAATAGACAGGCGAACACAGCTGAGGCATTTATCGTCGGCATAAATGTGTTTGTGGAATGTTTTATGTTGGCATTAAGAAGTGGGCGTGTTTCTTACCCCAGGATGTGAGGGATGTGAGTCAGCTGCTGGTAGTCCTTCTCAGTTTTTAGTTGTGTAGGTATTTCCAAGGCAGTGTTTATTTTTTATCACATGAAGATTAGGCACCCAAGGTTGTTTTTATTTGATGATTAAACACTCTAACCTAACCTAGCCTAACCTCTCCCCTCCCCCAAGGTATTTTTAGGATGTTTAATTATATCAGGTGATCCAAGAATAATTTCAAGGGCTTTTGTTGCTGTCTGAGTGTGAGTTAAAAGTCTAAAAAAAAAACGTGGCTTTCCTAAGGTGTTTATTTTTCTCCTAGGCTATTTTTTTTTGTTACCATATCATTTAACTAGTCAGATTTACTCGCTTATAAACACCAAAGATTCATTCAAGTTCCCCTGGCGTGTCATTATTGTCGTGAGTGTTATGGTTCAGGGTTTGTTTTGTGTGTGTGTGTGTGTGTGTGTGTGTGTGTGTGTGTGTGTGTTATCGGCCCATGTCTCAAACTCGTCTCCTCTTCTTCCTGCCTCCGACACATTGACGTCAACAGCCTCCCTAGAGCTATCCTCAGGAAGAACAAAGACGGGAGATAAACACAGCACCTCTCCTCTACCTTCTTCTTTCTCTCTCTCTCTCTCTCTCTTGTTATTTTCGTCTTCTCTCTCTTTCTTGTAATCTTCGTCATCTCTTTCTCTTCCTCCTTGGCTCCTTCTCTTTGTCATTGTCTCTTTTTATTCATTTTTCTCTGCCTTCCTTCCTGTTTCTCTCTCTCTCTCTCCCTCTCCCCACCTTCTTCCGTCTCCGTACATCTTTTACCGGAGTGGAAATTTAGCCTTTCAAATTTCCATGATATATCTATTAACTGTTGTAGCTGAGGCAGGAGGGATTACGCCATGTTGATTCCGGGATTCACTCTGCATATATTAACATAGTCATGGGTACTTGCCACCTGAATTTAAAGTACCAAGTGAAAGTTCTAAAGCTGCCAGGACCGCAGGGACACTCGTTTATGACCCTCACGTGATGAAAAGAATTTAGAATACGCCTCTGATAACGTTTGTCTGTGTGTGTGTGTTATCGTTGTTATAAAGGAAAAATTCTTCCGGATTTGATGATTAGGTACCCCAGTTTATTTTACCTGATGATGGCATACCTTAATCTACCTTAATTAACGCCTATCTAAACCTAACCTAACCTGACCTAACACTCCCAGGTATCTTTAAAGATGTTGAAGCATCAGATGAAGTTAACTAGGTGAGGGGGAGGGGGCGAACTTACAGGTTGATCTAATTCTTCACATCAATAACCATTAATGTTTGATTATGTAATGCTGGCTGGCGTATGTTCGTCTGGCGTAGCTCTCATGTATGTGTCATTGTAAAGAGGGATGTGGGTGGGGGGGAGGGTGGGGGGGGTGATGGAGTGTAGGGAAAGGCCAGGCGGTATTGACTGCCGGTGGTGTGGCGTTGTTTGAATGGTATGGATCATGTAAACAAACCACATTGTTGGTACATACTAGTGACAGCTCTGTTAGGAGGGGAGGTGTGTGTGTGTGTGTTACTACTGCCTGGCCCTCACTCTCACCTGTGCCTCCCTCACTCTCACCTGTGCCTACCTCACTCTCACCTGTTCCTACCTCACTCACCTGCCTACTCCAATGCCTGTTCCTACCTGCTCCCTCACCTGTGCCTACACTCAAATGCCTGTGCTACCTCACTCTCCACCTGTGCCCTACCCCTCAATCTGCACCTGTGCCCCTACCTCACTCTCACACCTGTGCCTACCCCCTCCAATCTCCACCTGTGCCTACCTCACTCTCTGCCTGTTCCTACCTCACTCTCACCTGTTCCTCCTCCACTCTCACCTGTTCCTCACTCCTCACTGTTCCCTACCTCCTCTCACCTGTGCCCACCCCTCACTCTCACCTGTTCCCCTACCTCACTCTCACACTGTGCCTACACCTCAATGTCCTCACCTGTGCCCTACCTCCCACTCTCCCCTGTTCCTACCTCACTCTCCCACCTGTTTCTACCTCAATCTCACCTGTGCCTACCTCACTCTCACCTGTTCCTACCTCAATCTCACCTGTTCCTACCTCACTCTCACCTGTTCCTACCTCACTCTCACCTGTTCCTACCTCACTCTCACCTGTTCCTACCTCACTCTCACCTGTTCCTACCTCACTCTCACCTGTTCCTACCTCACTCTCACCTGTTCCTACCTCACTCTCACCTGTGCCTACCTCACTCTCACCTGTTCCTACCTCACTCTCACCTGTGCCTACCTCAATCTCACCTGTGCCTACCTCACTCTCACCTGTTCCTACCTCACTCTCACCTGTTTCTACCTCACTCTCACCTGTGCCTACCTCACTCTCACCTGCTCTCCCCTTACTCTCCCATACTCTATACTCCCGTCCCATGCCGGGTAGATGAGAGAGAGAGAGAGAGAGAGAGAGAGAGAGAGAGAGAGAGAGAGAGAGAGAGAGAGAGAGAGAGCTTTTAATAATTCAAACCTGTCCACCACCCCCCTCCCCTCATCTGGGTCGAGACCTCGCTACTTCACACACTACTTGGCTGACATTAGCTGACTGAAACCTCGGAGGCTGACAGTGGTTGATATTTCGGAGGCTGGCAGTGGCTGATATCATGGAGGCTGACAGTGGCTGATATCATGGAGGCTGACAGTGGCTGATATCATGGAGGCTGACAGTGGGTAATATCTCGACTGACAATGGCTGCTGACCCTCGGCTGACAGTTGCGTTGAAAATAGCTGACCTTCGGCTGACACTTGCATTTACAATAAAACGAGAATCCTAAAATACCCCCCAAAAATTCGGGACAAGAAAAACCCATATAACAAAAAAACAACAACAACGACATGAAAAAACAGAAAGAGAGAGAGAGAGAGAGAGAGAGAGAGAGAGAGAGAGAGCGAAAGAGAGAGAGAGAGAGAGAGAGAGAGAGCATCAGATGTCCTTCACTCTGGGCTCAGTTTAGTGTCCTCTTTAAAACTGTGAGTGGTGAGCGTGCCACCACACTGAGCCCTGGATGACGACGACAGCCCTCCAGCCCTCTCCCTTCCTTTCCCTCCCACTCTTCCCTCTCCCTCCCACACACTCTCTCTATCTCTCTATCTCCTAACCATCTCTTTCACTCTACCATCAAGGTGAGGAGATAGAAGTCAACATGGGATGAAGGGGAACAGGGGCAGGGAACGTGTCTCTCGTTCTTCTCGTCTACGTGGTGAACAGCAGCCACTACGCTTCCTCCATGAAGGTGCTTGCTCGTTCAGTGACGTTCTTCTTATTAATCTTTATTGAGAGCCGCGGGTCAAAACATTGCAATGGAGTCAGGTTGATGTATTTTAAAATTTGCATGTTGTGAATGTGTTGTATATACAGTTTGACTAAATGTTGATACCTTGTGGGGCGGGGGGGAGGGAGGGAGGGATTATGTAGGCAGGGGAGGAGAGGTGGAGGTTATCGTGTGGGAGGGGGAGGAGGAAGGTTCTGATGGGAGGAGGGAGGGAAGGAGGTCATGTTGGAAGGATGATTGTTCCCCCTCTTGGGCCTCTCCTGAATTTAGTTGTTCGATGTTGCATCTTGCAATTTGGCCAGTTGTTGCAGCAGGGACACGGCAGTCTCCCTTACCCACACTAACCTAACCTAACCTCGTCCACAGACACTGGCGTTGTAGAGGTGTAACGTCAGGTGTTCCGTGTGTGACTTGTTGTTACATACTTACATACATGCCTCCCGCCCCCCCTACACACACACACACACACACACACACACACACATCACCTCTCGTCGTACACAACATGAAATGACCATTACCGGATGTTTCCCCCCCCTGTAATTCCTGGCAGTTAGAGGGAGGGAAGTTTCCCCCTATGATGTTACCAGTTATTACTGATATTATCCTTAGGGATGAACTAGTATAGGGAAATTATTCTTCCCCCTTTGATCCTCTCTGAGTAATCTTGTTTCCTGTTGGCTGGGCAAGTACCATGATAGCCGGTGATAACATTCCATCTCCTTCCTGTGTGTGTCTCTCTCTCTCTCATTCATTTCCTAATTTTCCCTCTCATACTCTTTCATATATTCATTCTAATTCTATCTGTGTTTGTTTCTATCTCTCTATCTTCATTTCTTTCTGTCTGTCTATCTGTTTCTGACTGTCTAACACTTTACATTAGACAGTTGACCTCTCACACGTCGACCCGGCATTACCTGTCTCTTGATATCGTTTCCCAGGTGACCCATAAGATGACCCTCAAGGCTACAGTACTGCTGCTGAGAGATGGTGTTGATAAGAGAGAGAGAGAGAGAGAGAGAGAGAGAGAGAGTATTTATCATTGAAACATTCTGGGTGAAAATAGTCAGAGTGCATTGATTTAGAGCTGTGTTTAGTGCCGGGTTTGAGTGGTCCTCCCCTCTCACCGACCGACAAGAACACTTCTCTCCCCTCTCAGGCTGAACAAAATCCCCGCGGTTCCCTCATTTCCCCTCTTGGTGGGCCGGACAGCCACTAGTTCTCACAGGATCTGTCTCATTTCCTCCCTAGTCCTTCTCCTTACAGTCTTCCTCCTCCTCCTCCTCCTCCCTCCCCTCCCCCCTCCTACTCCTCTTCCTCCTCCTTGGGCGTCACTCCCTTTCCTCTCACCACCAGCAGGATCTCACCCCTCAGTAGCGATCTCTTATCTCTCTCTCTCTCTCTCTCTCTCTACACATTTACATCGACGAGTATCATCCCCATCCACACTTCCTATCACCGCACCACCACCACCACCACCAGTATACTCATCCACCACCACCACCACTACAACACAGACGAACGACGGACACAAACACATGTTCCTAATGACCTCAATTTAAGTTATAAAAAATAGAAAAAACTCATAACTTGTTGATATTAGTGTTAGTTTGTACACGTCCTCTATAACTGTTGTCTTTTAGTATGTTAGTTACAGGTGTTTAGGTTAATTTGGTCCCTTAACCTGACTCACTGGTTCTGCTGTTCTGTTTCAGTGAGTCGGTTAAAGTGGAAATAAATTCGTTTATATTTCTGATTTATTTCCATAGATCGGTTAAGGTGGAAATAAATCCGGATGTTTTCTTTTTTCTGTTCCACTAAATTCTGATGTTTTTTTTTTCATTTCTCATGTGGTATTTTTACTATTTTTTTTGTGTTATTAAATAGTTGCGTGATGTTTCCTTTCCTGTAGTAAGAATTGACTCTCAGGATGAAGAGAATTGTCAGCTCTCAAAAACACACACACACACACACACACACACACACACACATGGAGTAGGACGTCCCCTTGATCCAATGATCCATCTCACCACATGATCCAATGCCACTGGTGTTAGGATCAGCTGTAAACAAAGGCTTTGGTTCTGAGAGTCATCCTGCCACACACACACACACGGTAATTAAATCGGCCAAGCCAATCACGTCCTTAACACAATTACTACAGCGGTCACTTCCTTACACTACTCTCAGGTTATTTGTTTACGTGTGTGTGTGTGTGTGTGACAGAGAGAGAGAGAGAGAGAGAGAGAGAGAGAGAGAGAGAGAGAGAGAGAGAGAGAGAGAGATATGACCCGTCCCGTCTATGTCCGTTTGTTGACATTTTACCTTCTCTAACTCTGTCTGTCTGTCTGTCTGTCTGTCTTTCTGTCTTTCTGTCTGTGTTCCCTCTCACTCAATTTTACTCCCTCTCACTTCGTCTCTATCTCTCACCGGCCTCTCCCTCCTCTCACTTTTATCCCGCACTTCATCTTTCTTAGTGTTGGCTGCCACTCTAGTACCTGACTCTTGCCACCCCTCCCTCTCTCTTTCCTGTTATCAAGCTTTCACTCTCTCTCTCTCACTCACTTTGCTCTCACTCTATCTTACTTTTTGCTCTTATCTTTCTCTTTTGTCTCTCTACTCTCCGTTTTCTTTCACACTCTCTTACAATTTGTTGTCTATTTATGTTGTTTTTATCTTCCGGTGCTCTCTCTCTCTCTCTCTCTTTTTAAGCTCTCCCCTCTTTCTTCTGCTTTCACTTTCCCTCTCACTCTACTCTCTCTTTTAATTTCTCCCATCTCTCTCTCTCCCTTCTTCTCCTTTCGTTCCATGTTCTATATCTCTCTCTGGCAGTTCTTTTGTTTCTCTCATCCTTTGCTTTATCTATTTTACTCTCTCTCTCTCCTATTGTATGCTTCTTTATAGCTGTGTGTGTGTGTGTGTGTGTGTGTGTGTGTGTGTGTGTGTGTGTGTGTGTGTGTGTGTGTACCTTATCAATTTGAGTGCGTGTACCCTTAGCGTTGATATGAAACATACAGGGAGGCGACAGTGTACTCTTGTGTGTGAGACTGAGGGAGAGAGTGAGGGAGAGAGTCCAGGTAGCGATGGTGATAGTGGTGGTGGTGATGATGGTGATTTTTGGTGGTGATGATGGTGGCAAAGAGGGATGATGTTGATGGTAGTAGTCAAAGTGGATTGTGGTAGTAGTGGTAGTAACAGTAATGGTAGTAGTAGTAGTAGTAGTAGTAGTAGTGGCGAAGGTGTAGTTAATAAGGGAAGGTTGGAGGCTTTGTTTAAAAAAAAGTGGTGGTGGGGTAGTGGTGGTAGTAGTAGTGGTGGTAGTGGTGGTGGTAATGGTGGTAGACAGAGGTCCAACCGTCCTTGCTCCCCCTGACAGACTGATCGACAGGCATATAGGGGAAACTGACAGGTAAACTAACAGCGATGGACACCTACACCTGAAAGACAGACAGACATAAAGACAGGTATCTGACAGCTACAGCTATACAAAAAGCTAAATATCGACCGAAAACAGGTAACAGGTATATGTGGACAGCTATAGGTACAGCCGAAGATGCACAGACAGACAGACAGACAGATGGAAATGCATAGACAGACCGATATACGAAGATTCCTAGATATATAGACAGATAAACGGTAGAGAGGAGGTAGGAGGGAAAGGCAGGTGAGAGGTAGGGAACACAAGAGAAGAGTCAACACAGTGTAATTTACACACACACACTGAAACTCGTGGAAAAATTGTCTACAAATACCTGTACAATATTTTCTGCTTTTGACCAACTTACACACATATACAGACACGCACACACACACACACACATATACAGACACGCATATTTATATATTTTGGTGACGTCAGAGGTATAAGACTCAGGTAGCTACAGGAAGGAATCGATCTTGTACACCTGTGTCCTGGGATCATCTCCTGACGGGCTTCTACAGGTGGATGATACCTGTCTGAGCTTCTTTCTACGTCAGTCCTGAAGCCCCACGATACCACCTACCTCCCTCCCTCCCTCCCTCTCTCCTCTCTCCCTCCTCTCACTTTCCATACACCCTCTTCCTCCACTTTATTCCCCTAGCTTCTTACCCCTCAACACAGTAACATCCTCTCACACTTCCCCAAGCTTGTCATGACTCCCCAACAGTATCTTCGTCTTCCTCTATTTCCTCCCCCCACTCATTTCTTGCCCCCCTCCCCCCTCCTCTGGGTAGCCCTCTCATCCTACTCTTGTTCTTGTTCGTAGTTTTTGTCCAACGATCCATTTATCTCCTGACTCTCCCACACCTTTACTCTCCCTGTGTTTCTCTGTCTCTCTGTCTCTGTCTCTGTCTCTCTCTCCACCCATCCATCTTGATACATGCAGTACCCAGCCAGCCAGCTAGTGTCTTGTCTTGTTAATCCCATACATTTTACCTGTCCCTCTGAGCGCCACCTCCTTCCCTCTCTCCTGTCATATATCTCACCTACAGGCCTCCTCCCTCCTTCCCTCCCTCCACCAATCCTTTCTCCTCCCTCCTTCCCTCCCTCCACCCATCCGTCCTCCTCCCTCCTTCCCTCCCTCCATCCATCCATCCATCCTTCCTCCTCTTCCCTCACTACCCTTCTCTTGGCCCAGGCAAGCTCACATTCTCAGCAAATCCCACATCACGTTGCTCTCACACTTTTCTCCTCAGCACATCTCCCTGAGGGCCATCACTGTCGTCCTCCGCCTCACTAACGCCAAGACTTCTCCTCCAACACCACGCCAACAACTCTCTTTCTCTCCCCCTCCTTCCCATTCCTCCTCCTCCCCCCCTCCATCTTCCTCTTCCAAGTAGTGTTGTTACTACAGTCATCCAAAGTAACTGTTATTAACCACCACCATCACCGCCACTACCGCCACTACCTACCTCTCTCATAGCTACACCGTCAGTACCCGGACAGGCTTCTTCGTCAGGTTACCGTCCTCACCTGAGACACCTGATGCCCCTTCTTCTCTACCTGAGCTAATTACCTTCAGCGTTTTTTTCTTTTTGTCTTGTGTTATGACGGATCCCTGCTTGATATTCTTACCTGGAATCTCTTATTACAGGTGTTCAGTCTCTCATCTCCAGCCAGTGTCCAGTTAATTTAATATTAATTCATGTTAACTTGGTCATGTTAACTTGGCCATGTTAACTTGGTCATGTTAACTTGGCCATGCAGTCTTTGATATAGCAGCCTTGATATAGCAGTCTTGATACACCAGTCTTGAATAGCAGCTTTGATATAGCAACCTTAATATAGCAGTATTGATATAGCAGTCTTGATATAGCAGTCTTGACATGTGCTCCACCTACAGGTATCTCAGTCTCGGTATGTTAGCTCTGGTGCCTGAAGAAGAACTGGACTGTGGGTGGTCAGGTGGGAGAATAGATTAGTGGATGGGTAGGTGGGTGGATGAGAGAGTGGATGGTTAGGAGGGTGAGAGATTGGTTGGGTGGTGGGTGAGGGGGGGGAGTAAGTGAGTGAGTGAGTGGATAGGTGGGTGGTTGTGGTAGGTGGGTGTGGGCAGTTGGGTGGGTGGGTGGGTGGGTTAGAGGATGATCCCTTTTTTACAGTTGCTAATGGTTGGTGCGGCGTCCCTCCTCGCTCAAGCAGCCGCGCTTTTAACCCACATATTTTTACCTCCTGCTAATGGTTCCTCGTGTAAAGGGCAGGTAAAATGTTACACCTTTACCTCGCGTGTACACAGGTGCGGATGTGGCCAGATTTTGTGCGTAATGCTCAGTTATGTATGAATTTGCACACGCTATTTAAGTCGTGCCAGTGACTCTCTCTCTCTCTCTTTCTGTGTAGGGTTATGTAAGGTGTGTGTGTGTGTGTGTACGGGGAGGGAAGTGTCGTGAGAGGAGGACGACGGAAGGCTTGGGTACACTTATCCACCTGTGTCTTATTAAAGGTGCCGGAGCCTCCACAACCTCTCCACATTGTAACCTCCGCCCTGTAACCTCCACCCTGTACCTCCTCCTTGTGCCTGCACCCGTCCACTAGCTCCTCCACTGAATACCATCAGACTTCCACTAGTACCTAACCTAACCTAACCTAACCTAACCTAACCTAACCTAACCTAAACAAGAGACTTTTTCATACCAAAAAAAATCTCATTTATTTACTTGTATAATAACTTATTCACGTCATTATGTAGGTAAAGTTTTTATTTATTTTCAAAGTTTTTTATTTATATTTTTCTATTTTTTAAAAGTTTATTCTCCCCCCTCCCCTCCACATGTGTTCTCTACGTTGGGTTAGGTTAGGTTAGGTTAGGTTAGGTTAGGTTAGGTATTCCGTCCTGATGTTAACCTCGATAAATCTCATTGGTGATAGTGATGGTGATAAGGACATGCTCTGAAACAAGTGCCAGGCGTCAGCACGTCAGCAGAGGTGTACGCCAGGGCTGTTTACTTTCAATCTCTGTTTATAATATTGACAGGTAATACAACACACACACACACACACACACACACACACACACACACACACACACACACACACACCAAAGTATTGTTACTGTTGTGCTTCCCTTACCTGCACTTCAATTCATCTTGCTCTCCCCACCTGGTCACCTCACCTGTCCATTCCAATTACTGGTTGTGGGTCGACCTCACTCTATCAGCACACCTGGGCGTTTCATGACCAACAGATACCAGCAATTTCTTTGTTACTTTGTTTTCATTGTACGACTGTGGGGATTTACTTGTTTGTTATATGATGTCTGTGTTAATATTGAATTTCTCTGGTATCTTTTGTGTTTGTTTGTTTGTTTATGTGGAGGGAAGTGAGAGATGAACTGGTTGTTATTGTTGTTTTTGTTGTTGTTGTTCTTCATTTTGCTGTTGTAGTTGTTCTTGTTTTTTGTTCTTTGTTGTTGCTCTTGTTGTTCGTGTTCATCTTGCTGTTATTCTTGTTGTTTTTGTTCTTGTTCTTCTTCTTCTTCATTCATTTTTATTATTCACTTACGTTAGGCCCCTTAATAATGCATAAGGCCATAAATGAAACACGGTCGTGATAACACAAAGAACATTAAACCAAGAAAAAAACAGTCCCTCTCTTTGAAGATGTTCAGGTGACGGGGGTAATTGATACAACATTCTTCTTTACTTAGCCTTTGTCTTGCCCTCTCTCTCCCCCACTCCTTCCCTCTCCTTCTCCACCCCCTCTCTCTCCCCCTTCTCTCCACCCCTGCCTTGTCCTTGCCCTCTCTCCCCCCCCACTCCTCCCCCCCCTCCTTTCCACCCCTCTCTCCCCCTTCTCTCCACCCCCTCCCTTTCTCTCTCTCTCTCCTCTCCACCCTCTGTCTCTCCACCCTCTGTCTCTCTCCTCCCTTCTGTCTCTCCTCCCCTTCTCCTCCCCCTGTCCCTGTCTCCCAGCCTGAGGTCTTTAAATCAGGCTCTCTGTCACTTATCTCCCCTCTCTTGGGTGACGTTTCTTCCTCTCTGTCCCGACCACAGATCTGCCAATACGTTCACCCCCAGGCTACTGCTCTCCCCTCACAGGCTCCCCTCTCCCTTGTATTGCCTATCACTCCTTTCCCCTCACCCCTTACCTCTTCACCCCATCATTTCTCACCCCCTCACCTAGTAGCAGACAGACAGACAGAGAGACAGACAGACAAGCTCCTTTCACCAGTTTCCCCTCACTAATGTCGTTGTTCCCCTCTGTGGTCTCCTTTGCTGTCTGTCTGTCTGTCTGTCTGTCTGTCTGTCTGTCTGTCTGTCTACCTCCATTCCTTTGAAATCCCTCTCACCTCACTACAACCCCCTCCCCACTCCCTCCAGGCACCTCCCATTTTTCTAACCCCATTTCTCCTCCTTCCAGTCTCTTTCTCTCTCTCCACCTTTCTCCAACCCTTCCTACCTCCCTCCCTCCACCCCCTTCCTGCCTCCTTCCTTCCATCTCTCCTACTTTCCTCCCTTTTCCCCTTCTCCCTCCCTCCCTCTACCTCCTACCCCTACCTCCCTCACCTCTCCTACCTCCCTCCACCCCTTCTACCTCCCCACCTCCCACCTCCTCCAATCTGTCTTGCACCAATCTCTCCCTCACCCTCCTGGCCCCCCCCCACCCTCCCACCTCCCTCCACCCTTCTAATTCTCCCCTCACCTCCTCCTAATTCTCCCTCCTCCACCCTTCCACCTCCCTCCCTCAATCTCTCCCACCTCCACCCTTCCCCACTCCCTCCCCACCTCTCCCACCTCCCTCCACCTCCCTTCCACTCCCTCTCTACCCCCTCCCACCTCCCTCCACCCTTTTCTACCCTCCCTCTCCTCACCTCTCCTACTCTCCTCTCCTGTCCGCCACATTAAGTCTTTTCGTCTCTAGTTTGTCGTAAGGGTTGATGACGTCCCCTTCCTCCCCCCCCCAGTGATAGGGAGGGGGAGAGGGAGTCCATAATTATCACCTCCAGATGCCAACACAGGGAGTCTTATGTATACCTACTGGAGCCTGAGTTTGACGTCAGAAGGTGGAAGAGGAAAAGGTGGAGCGACACACACACACACACACACACACACACGCACACACACGCACACACACACACACACACATACACACACACACACACACTGATCTACTGAAGGGCGAGGTGGTAACACTTGAGGGATGGCCACTCAGGTCGGGTTGTAGCACTGATGAGACTGTGTGTGTGTGTGTGGCGGGGTTACTTACTTGTGGTGGTCCTTGGAGTGTTTGTTTACCTTTATCTCTTTCTACCTGTGCTGGTGTTTCTGTACCTGTAATTATTCCTTTAGCTCTCTCTCTCTCTCTCTCTCTTTCTGTCTCCTTCTCTCTCCCTACCTCTCTCTCTCTCCCCACCTCTCTCTCCCCCTGCCTCTCTCCCCCAATTCCTCTCTCCCCACCCCTCCCCCCTCTAACATATAAAATTATCCACCAACACAGATTCCCCAGGAAGCACTTGTCTGTTGACACCATTTTCCTCCCCAAAGTCACCTGTCAGGAGATAATATGCACTCCTCCCTCCCTCCCCATCTTCTCCCTCCCTCTTCTCTCGTCTCCTTTTTCCCTCTCTCCCTCTTCTCCCCTCCCTCTTTTCTTCTGTCTTCCTCTTCTTCCCCCCTCTCCCCTCTCTTTCTTCCTCTCTTCATTTCTTCCTTCTTTCTCCCCTTTCCTCTTCTCCTTCTCCTCCTCTCCTCTCCTCATCTATTCTCCCATCTCCTGCCTTCTCTTCTAATTCATTTTACACATCTTTCTCTCTATTCTTATTCTCCTTCCTTGGTCTAATTTCCTCTTACATTTTCGCTTTTGACACTTTTAACTCCTGATGTGTGTGTGTGTGTGTGTGTGTGTGTGTGTGTGTGTGTGTGTGTGACGCTTTGGCCCGAGAAGAACACTTCAGTAGCCAATAACAGTAGAGCCCTCTTATCCCTCATCCAATCACTGTGTTCCTTTTTTCGAGAGGCAGCCAATCACCATACTCTACTCCGGCACTCATCAGCCAATAGGAGAAGGGCCCTCTGTATCGCTCATCCAATCACCGTACTTCGTTCATAGTGCTCAACCAATACTTATTCTATCACCCAATTAGAGCAGGCCGTTTGTATTCCACATCCAATCACCGTTCTCTAGCTCCAACAATTAACCAATACCTGGGCTCTATATCCTAACACACAGCCAATCTTAATAAACACTGTCTATATTGTTCAGCCAATCTCCTCACTCCGTCTAGAGCGTTTATCCAATCACAGCCGTCCATCTATCCACTGCTTATCCAATTACAGCAGTTCATTCATTTAGTGGGTCGTCCTGATTTCATAATGGAGAGAGAGAGAGAGAGAGAGAGAGAGAGAGAGAGAGAGAGAGAAGCCGGAAACAAAATGAAGTATCTAAACTGCGTCACAAAATTAAACAACGCCACAATGATAGCGACCTTAAAATGGCGCAAGAACTCACCAGAGACTCTACTACTGTGAGTGCGTGAGGAGCTTCAGAGAGTGTGGGTCCGTGGAGTGTGTTGGCGAGCTGCTGGGTGGCTGGTGAGGTGTTTGATGTCATCGTTTATTGTTGGGTGTTGTGTTAGTGATGAAGTCCACCCACCCACCCACCCACTCAGGCCAGCCACCCCACCCACCTACCACCACCCCCACAGACCTATCCTCTACCCACTCAAGCCACCCAGCCAACATGCCTCTCTTCCACCTACCCACCCAAGCCATCCACCCACCGCCCAGAAAACACACCCAAAGTGCGAGAGACAAAGGAATACAGAGAGAGAGAGAGAGAGAGAGAGAGAGAGAGCGAGGTGCAGCTGACAGCAACAAAGGGCTATGCCTCACGCTCAGATGCTGATGAAATATTAGTTTGGTGTGAGTGTAAACCCCGGATGAACGCCTCGCGCATCGTGATGAACGCCCAGCTGCAACCTAACCTAACCTAACCTAACATAACCTAACCTAACCTAACCAAACCTAACCTAACCTAACCTAAGCTTACCTTACCTTACCGTACTTAACCTCATCTAACCTAACTTAACCTTATCGTACTTAACCTGACATATCAGCATTGGGTTAGGTTAAGGTAGGTTAGTGTCATGTTAGGTTATGTTGGGTTAAGTTTGTTATGTTATGTTATGTTTATGTTATGTTATGTTATGTTATGTTTATGTTATGTTATGTTATGGTTATGTTATGTTATGCTATGTTAAGTTAGGTTAGGTTGTTAATATTACCGTTAAATTAAGCTAGGTTAAAGTTAACTTCGTATGGTTGATATGAATATAGTGAAAAATATACCGGGGAACTAATCTACAGGTAATCCAACTTTGGTGACATTTTTAATCAAGGGAGTCACTATTAAGTTACCTGTCTGGTCTTTACCTGTTTTCTAATTAGACCTCAAGCCCTGTGTCTCACCTCCGCTTACTTTCCTTGATGATGGGCACGGCTTATGGACCAGGAAGATCATAAGAGAGAGAGAGAGAGAGAGAGAGAGAGCTGGAAGGAGGGCTTTGGGGAGCTTAATTAATCACCTGTACTGCAAATTATACCTAAGAAAGGGTGGATTGGGCATCATTAAGAGCCCCTGGGAGAGTTATAGAGCCTCTGGAAGAGTTATAAGAGCCCCCGTGAGAGTTTTAGAGCCCCCCGAGAGAGTTATAGAGCCCCTGGAAGTGTTATAGAGCCCCTGGAATAATTATAAGAGCCCCTGGGAGAGTTATAAGAGCCCCTGGGAGAGTTATAGAGCCATTGGAAGAGTTATAGAGCCCCTGGGAGAGTTATAGAGCCCTGGAAGTGTTATAGAGCCCCTGGGAGAGTTATAAGAGCCCCTGGGAGAGTTATAGAGCCCTGGGAGAGTTATAGAGCCCTTGGAAGAGTTATAAGAGCCCCCGTGAGAGTTTAGAGCCTTTATAGGAAGTGTTATAGAGCCCTGGAATAATTATAAGAGCCCCTGGGAGAGTTATAAGAGCCCCTGGGAGAGTTATAGAGCCCTTGGAAGAGTTATAGAGCCCCTGGGAGGTTAGAGCCCTTGTTATAGAGCCCTGGGAAAGTTATAAGAGCCCTGGGAGAGTTATAGAGCCCTGGGAGTTATAGAGCCCTTGGAAGAGTTATAGAGCCCCTGGAATAGTTATAAGAGCCCTGGGAGATAGAGCCCCTGGGAGAGTTATAGAGCCCTTGGAAGAGTTACAAGAGCCCCTGGGAGAGTTATAAGAGCCCCTGGGAGAGTAATAGAGCCCTTGGAAGAGTTATAGAGCCCTGGGAGAGTTATAGCCCTGGAAGTGGGAGAGTTATAAGAGCCCTGGGAGAGTTATAGAGTCCCTGGGAGAGTTATAGAGTTATAGAGCCCTGGAAGAGTTATAAGAGACCCTGGAAGAGTTATAGAGCCCTTGGAATAGTTATAACAGCCCCTGGGAGAGTTATAAGAGCCCTGGGAGTTATAGAGCCCTGGGAGAGTTATAGAGCCCCTGGGAGAGTTATAGAGCTACTGAAGGAGGCTTCTCGTATTGACTTGATATCGAGAAGCTCTCAATTAATTCCCTTTAAACTTGGTGAGGAGTTGAGTCAGAGGAGGAGGAGGAGGAGGAAGAGAGAGAGGAAGGAGAGGAAGAGGAGGAAGAGGAGGAGGAGGAAGAGGAGAGGAAGAGGAGAGGAAGGAGGAGGAGGAGGAGGAGAGGAAGAGAAATAGGAGAGGAAGGGAGGAGGAAGAAGGTGGAGAAGAGGAAAGGAGAGGAAGAAAGGAAGGGAGAGAGAGAGAGAGAGAGATCAACCCAAATCATTCTCGTGGTACTTTTGTTCTCCTTTTCATCCCTCTCTCTCCTCCCTCTCACCCTCTCCCTCTCACCCTCCCTCTCACCCTCCCTCTCACCCTCCCTCTCCCTCCCTCTCACCCCTACTTGACGCTAAGGTCTTATCCCTCTTCACGAAACATCTTTTTTAAAGTTAGTTCAATACCTGGCAATGAGTGACTGATTGGTACGCTGATTGGATAAATACAACGGCACTCTAATCACTCTCACCTCCAGGACTGATTGGGATGATGAATAACAACGGCCTTCCAATCAGTCGACTGCCAGATTATAGCCGAGTGAATCATATCTGGATTAGGCAGATCCCATTCACCGCAAGATTGGAGAGAGTACAGCAGCCTTCCAATCCATGAAGGGTGAAGGGGGTGACTGGGCATATATCACACACTCCCTTCCAATCACTGGAAGGTGTGAAGCTTTGATTGGTTGAGTCGTATACTTATTGAACAAAAGCTCATCCTTCCAATTACTTAAATGTTCAAAGTAAAATTGGTTGTTTAATTAAATGATTGGATGAATATATTCCTCCAATCAGTGCGGGGTCCAACAGGGGCAGCTGAGCTAATCACCGAACAGTTGATTAGTTATTGGATTCTCTATGTGACAGATTAGCGGCAGTATTGAACGGAGAGAGAGAGAGAGAGAGAGAGAGAGAGAGAGAGAGAGAGAGAGAGAGAGAGAGAGAGAGAGAGAGATGAAGGTAGGCTGCAGAAAATTACTGAAAGCAAGGGAGTCGAAACACTAGTGGAACTTAAGGCCCTAATTTATCCTCTGCTTATAAGGGAATTTCGACCTAATAAGATACGGGTTGGATAGCACTATTTACCTGCTGGAGACGTGTGTTGACGTTAGCTGTTTACGTTGCTTTGCGTTATTCAATACGACTCAACGTTAAGTGTGAGCGAGGCTTATAGTGAGTGACGTCGGGTGCTCTCTCCCCATATTAGTATGATACCGCGTATAAATTACAGTATTAACGTATTAATTACAATCCTGTTTATTAATTACAATATAACATAATACATAAAGTGTCTCAGTTATAGTACAGATCATTAACTACAGTACAGCATATTAATCATTCCCCTTTACGCATCAAGTACTCGCGTATCAATTACAGTTCCAGCGTATTAATTACTGTACTTGTATATTAAATTACAGCACTGGCGTATTAATTACAGCGTAACGTGAGCTTGGTGAATAGACTATGGAGTTCTTTTGTCGAGCTAAACTACTTAGGAATAATTACTAAGTGAGATCAGGGATCGTGGTGAGGGGAAAGGGGGGGTGAAGGGAGGGAAGGGGGAGGGGAGGGGAGGGAGGGGAGGCAGGGGAGGGGGAGGGTAGGGGAGGGAGGGGGGAGGAGGGAGGAAGGGGGTGGAGGGAGGCTGGTCTTTTGCTGACAACCTGTTACATATGGTGGTGAGCGGCCCAGTGATAGTGAAGACTGATGGTGAACAGGGGGTGGTGCGGACAGAACCCATCTCCTCACTCACCTCCCTCCTCATTACCTCCTCCTCACTACCTCCCTCCTCACTGCCTCCTCCCCAGCACCCCCTCCCCCACTACCTCTCTCCCCACATCTCCCTTCCCACACCCGGGCTCCCCACACCTCCCCACCACCTCCCTCCCCACACTCCTCCCTCACCACTCTCTCCCCACACTTCCTCCTCACCTCTCCCCACTACCTCCCCCACACTCCCCACACCTCCTCCCTCACTACCTCCCTCCCTCACCACCTCTCCCCACACTCCTCCCTCATTACCTCCCTCCCCACCCTCCCTACCACCTCCTCATTACCCTCTCCCACACCTCCCTCCCTCATTACCTCCCCCTCATCACCTCCCTCCCCATTACCTCTCTCCCCATTACCTCCCTCCCCACACCCTCCCTCACTACCTCTCTCCCTCACTACCTCTCTCCCTCATTACCTCCCTCCCTCATTACCTCCCTCCCTCACTACCTCCCTCCCTCACTACCTCTCTCCCTCAGCACCTCTATCTTTTAATTTCTATTTTTTTTCTCTCTCACAAACATAGACACCTACCATAGATTGATATTCACTCTCTCTCTCTCTCTCTCTCTCTCTCACACACATACACAAACATAGATACCAGCCATAGATCGATATCCTCTTTCCACCTCTCTTTCTCTCTCTCTCTATCTTACTCAAACAGATCCCTACCATAGAATAATAGCCCCTGGTCTTAATCTATATTTCCATCTCTGTCTCTTTTATAAACCTGAATACCTGCCTTAGATCTATATACCTCTGCTGAGTCGCCGTCAGAAACACGACAGACTTCTCAATATGGATTTTTTTCATCAAATGTTAATGTGTTGCTTCCCTATTCACAATCTTCCCTCCTTCATCATAAAACTTCTTCTCGCGTTGTCTTGTTTGAAGGAAAGAGAGAGAGAGGGGGGAGGGGGGTGGGGTGGATGAGGGAGAGACAGGGGGGTGTGTGAGGGAAAGAGGGAGAGGGAGAGAGAGTTGTACGCCAATAGCCCCTATAATTATGTGACTTGGGGTGTTGGCTGGTGTATCGAGAGGGGATGGTATCTTAGCGGGGTTATCCTACAGCACTGCTACAGAAAATGAAATCGTACCCAAAATTGCCACTGGAATTTGATATTTGGTTCAGTAGTTGTATTACATAGGAAGATTACAGTGATTTACTCGGTTGGTTGGTAGAAGATGAGAATGGTATAGGGTGGTGTTGGTATATTGGTAAAACACTGTGTGGTAGACTATGTGGGTTAAGTGACAAGAGAAAGTATCATGTGGTAGACTATGTGGGTTAAGCGACAAGAGAAAGTACTATGTGGGAGAGAATGTGGGTGGTAATGAGACTAAGAAAGTTGCTGGTCTCCTGGAGGCGGAGTGGACGACGATGAACCTCGGTTTTGTGTGAAATTCCTGACAGGAAGTGAACGAGGGAACTTGTGAGAGCTGTGTCCCTCGACCAGGATGAGAGTCTGAAGGTCTCCTGAGAACTTTCTCTCGATGAATACGTGAGAATTACAGCCCCTAAATGTTCTCTCATGAAACTACCTCTCTTCTCCCGACAGTGACGTGAGATACACATAATCTGACTACTTTCTCCTGATAGGGATTTGAAAGAAATTGTCTCGGATGCTTCCCCAAGATGGTAATGAAAGTCAGAAAACCTGCAAGTACTTTCTTTACATCTCGATATTGTATAGGGAGATCCGGAGGTGCTTTTTCTCTACCAGAATGTGAGTTAGTGAGCCACTGCATGTTTTCTCCTGAGGAAGATATGTGCCAGGGAGCCAGCGTGAGGAACTGCCTGACGGGGACGTGAGGTGAGGAGGACCCCGGGCACCCGTCTCTTGATGAGAACATATTAGGTTCGAGAGAAGCCTACCAAGTGTGTGTGTGTGTGTGTGTGTGTGTGTGTGTGTGTGACTTCAGGAAAGCTGTGTGAGGCTCTTTGGCTGAGGGGACGAGAGTGAGGGTGATGGAGAATGGGAATAAATTTGATTTTTCCCACGGACAGCAGCTAGTGATTGTGCACCCCATACTCATCCTGTGGGCGGTAGCGCAAAGAGAATTACAGAGTAGAGGCCACAAAGAGTATTTATCGGACCCCAGTGATTTTGATATTATGACAGTGAATGTTACAAAGTATGTCCAGTACATTGTTTGTTTAAGTCCGTATATAGAATTTTGGTTAGTTACTAGATGCGAAGTGTGGATACTGCCTTAGTATATCAGCTATCTTGCCATCAGAGATAAAGTGCTGTGCCATTGTATACACAGTGTGCTTGGATCTATCCCTATAAGGTTCTATTTTTTCACAGTCTAAAACGTAGTGTTGGAGTGTGTGGCCATATGTCTGGTCACACACTTTACATTTAGACTTGTTCACATCTGCTTGAGGGGCATACTGCCAGAGGTACTTATATCCTAACCTTAGTCTAGCGGTTACAACATCTTGTAATCTAGTGATCTTGTTACTTGCTCCATATACATGTTTTACTTGATACATCTCATCATGATAAACAATGGATTGACTAGCGCCTGTTTACACTTGTCTACTGGCTTCAAATTCATCAGCAAGTTCTTTTCTGATTACAGTTTTTAAGGTTCTATTTGACTGTCCCAATATTGTACTCAACATTGTCATTTTTGGACGCGAGTTTAGCTAAGGCATCAACTCTATCATGTTGACTGATGCCTATGTGAGAGAGGATCCACAGCAGCTTGATCCTGATACCCCGTCAACAAGACACATATACAGGGAGGCAAAGTGGAGAGGGCAAGGAAGATCAAGGAAGATGGAGAGAGAAAGTGAGGGGAGAGGTGTGAGAAAGGTGAGAGGAGAAAGAGAGGAAGAGTACGGAGAGAGGAGAAAAAATAAGAAAGGAAAGCGTAAAAGGTGAAAAAAGATGAGAGTGAGAGTCACACACAGAACGAACAGTCTAATATATTTCTTCTCCAAATGTCAATATCTCACACCGTCTAGTACTCGGTCACGTTGAAAACTTACCTTTTGTGTCTTAAATAATTCAGCAGGTGAGTGCCAGGCGAAGCAGGTAAACACGTTTTTAGAGGAGGTAAACAAAAGGAACCTTGACTCGTGGCAGCCCTGTTGATTATTTTGCTTCACTACTACTACCACCACCACGAGAGAGAGAGAGAGAGAGAGAGAGAGAGAGAGAGAGAGAGTCTTCCGAGGTAATCACTGACTGACAAATCTGACAGAGAGTAAGAAAGTTATCTGGTGCGTCTTTTCCTCCAGTGTATTTTTATCTGAATTGTATCGTCCGACTGAATCAAAATATGAGGAGAGAGAAGAATTATAAGACATAACCTCACATAATTGATCTCAGAGCCTTGTAAATCATCACCTTGGATACTCCTAAAACACTCCCACACACTCCCAGACACTCCTAAAACACTCCCACACACTCCTAAAACACTCCCACACACTCCCAGACACTCCTAAAACACTCCCACACACTCCTAAAACACTCCCACACACTCCCAGACACTCCTGCACACTCCTGTGACACTCCTACACACTCCCACACACCCCAGGCACTCCCAGACACTCCCAGACACTCCTGCAACACTCCCAAACACTCCTGGTGACACTCCCAACACTCCCAGACACCCCCACACACCCCCACACACCTCCCAGACACTCCTACACACTCCCAGACACCTTTACACACTCCCACACACTCCCAGGCACTCCTACACACTCCCAGGCACTCCCACACACTCCCAAACACTCCTGTGAGGCTCCTAAACACTTCCTAGACACTTCTACCACCCCCACACACTCCCAGACACTCCCAAACACTCCCAGACACTCCCCCACACCAGAAAATGACCTCCGCCTCTGATCCTCTCTTCGGAAACTTCTACTGAGGAGGAAAATGACAGCCTTGTAAAAAGATATTTGTGAGGGATCCGATATAATAATGATCGACCTCTATGTGTGTGATTGTTCGCTGGGACCTAAGTTTTCCTCGTCAGGGTCTCAGGGGGGACTCGAGTAATCCTCTTATGGTAGGGGTGGAGGGGAGGGGGGAAAGAATCCCGATGGATGACCCTGACTGCCCCGGACCGTCCTTTCTCGTCTGTTCCACCTCGGGTATAGAACGCTCTGTCTGTCTGTCTGTCTGTCTGTCTCATTTGGAAATATTTTAGACAGCATTAAAACAGCACAGTAAAAAAAAAAGTTCCTCAGGATTGAATACATAAATAGTCGGGCCTCTCTCTCTCTCTCTCTCTCTCTCTCTCTCTCTCTCTCTCTCTCTCTCTCTCTCTCTCTCTCTCATGGTGCTCCCCCCGTGTACCAAGACAGGTGGATCATTAAGACTTCCTACCTCTCCATAACTGACTGTATGTGGTGGTACTTGGGTTAATATGAGTACTGTAACAGCCCCCCAGGATGGCACCTGTAACCACCTGTGTCCTGTGATCCTGTCCTGTGACTACCTGAATCAGTGCCAGAGGCGACTCATGCCCTTGAGGCTAGCCGTGAGTTTACCCTGATTGGCTCAACCTGTCTCTCTGCTGCCTTCACGTCCGCATCATCTAGGACGTAATGTTTACTTTGGGAGATATGGGGGAAATATACAGTAAACATATGCGAGTAACACGTGATAGTAAGAGATGAAGTTGAAAATAAAGATAAAAAAGATAAGATTAAATTACCCAAAAATATTTTTCAGTTCCTAAATATTTCCAACTTCTAAATTTCTGTTTTCTTCTCTCTCTCTCTCTCTCTCGTGTGTGTGTGTGTGTGTGTGTGTGTGTGTGTGTGTGTGTGTGTGTGTGTGTGTGTGTGTGTGTGTGTGTGTGTGGTGCAGGAGGTTAGTCACCCTCACCCCCCAGCTAGTAATCTTGCACTATGACCGCCCTGATGACCTTAAGGGGTCACAATAGGCGGTAAATATGACCCAGATTAGACCACCTTGGAAGTAACTGGATTTGGTCCCAATTTCTTCGTCAAGAAAGTTGTGGTTAAGAAGATTGGAAAATTTTGTGTGGTGGCGTCTTTGTTATGACCAGGGCGGGAGGAGATGACGCTAATTGAGTCGTAAAATATTTACCTTGGTGAGTGGGGGTGATGACGACGTTCAACGAGGCGATGAGCTGCTCGTTAAGCATCAGTCTCTATAGACAGGACCTGCTGGGGCCCCCTTAGTAATTACCTGAGTTAAGGCTTCCTGCAACAGTGTGTAGTGTAGCTCTTTCTCCTCACCTTCCTCACACCTGTCCTCCAGGTGTAGCGTCCTCACACCTGTCCTCCAGGTGTAGCCTCCTCACACCTGTCCTCCAGGCAGTATCATTATAACGCCATATCCCAAAAATGTCCTATTTCTCAGAGGTGATAAAACTCGTCAACATTCTAACTGGCGGAATATAACGCGCTTCACCCTCCAGTGTCTTGACCTGCTGCTCACCTCAGGTTACCTGTAATCATAATAAACAGGTCGTGACAGGGGAGGGGAAGTATATGTGACTCTACGTTTGAAAACTCTCCTTCATACGTGATATGAATTCTTAAAATTTCCCCCCGTATTAAGCCTTACCTGGGGAGTGTGGTCCTTAGGTGTGTTATACCTGGGTCAAGGTCACGGATCCATAACACTGCCACCATATAAAAACTAGACTGGGCTCCAACCCACGCTGGATGATGTATGTTATCCAAGCTGTGACCTTAACCTTTGACCTTTCTATCTTAAAAGCACACCAGCAGTAGAGGAGGTCATGGCAAATATATACCCCAAGTATAAATATTGTAGGTCTTTCTTTGCGGATATATGTACTGACATACACAGGTACGTACAGGTATATACTGTATGCAAACAGCAGTCCCCGCCCTACTCACTTGATCTCGTCATTGTAAATAGTTACTAAGTATAAACCGGTTCACCTGAAGGTTATCTCACCCAGCTTATTTCACGATGATTAAACTCCTTAACGCTACCTGAGGGGGGGGGAGAGGTTAGGTTAGGTTACACTAGGTTAGATTAGGTTAGCGTTAGGTCAAGTTTGGTTAGGTTAGGTTAACGTTAGATTAGGTGACACTAAATTAACATTACGATAGTTAATCTTATAGTGTAATAAACTAGGGTACTAATTTTCAGATGATTCCTTAAACTTAAAAATAAGAAAAAAATACGTTTTGGGGGGTAAAATATTTCTTGAAACTGATTTTAAATGAGCTGAGTCTGAGTGTAGTAGCTTGAGGAGAACCGCACCGCCTCTAAAAATCCACTGGAGTAAAACTGACAACACAACAGCACCAGTGTAAACAAGAAGCCCAGACCAGACACGGGCTAGTGGCTGGCAACTGTGAGGGGGAGAGGAGGGGTGATGATGGTGTGGGGAAGGGGGATGAGGGGTGATGGTGGTGTTGGGGAAGGTGAGGGGTGATGATGGTGGGGAAGGGGGATGAGGGGTGATGGTGGGTTGGAAGGGGGATGAGGGGTGATGATGGTGTGTGGGGGAAGGGGATGAGGGGTGATGATGGTGTTGGGAAGGGGTGGGGAGGATGATGGTGTGGGGAAGGGGGTGAGGGGTGATGATGGTGTTAAAGGATGGGTGATGATGGTGTTGGGGAAGGGTGTGAGGGGTGGTGATGGTGTGGGGAAGGGGATGAGGGGTGATGGTGGTCTTGGGGGAAGGGGATGGGAGGATGGTGGTCTTGGGAAGGGGGATCAGGGGAAATTTAGGTCCTGAGGTAAGGGAAGGGAAGATTGATGTAGTTGTTGAAGAAAGGGGGGAGGGGTGGAAAGCCTGGGTGATTTACTGGAGAGAGTGGGAGAGGAGGATTGAAAGAGGGAATAAAGATGGGAAGGACGAAGAAAAAGCAGAGAGAGAGAGAGAGAGAGAGAGAGAGAGAGAGAGAGAGAGAGAGAGAGAGAGAGAGAGGTGTAATCAATAATCAGGTCTCCACTTAACCTCAATTAAACCACAAAGCTCAAAATATATCTAAAAATAAATAATAATCAAGATAACATATGACATATTCAGTGTCTTTTCCTGTCATCTTACGTCAACTAAACCTCGTAAAGATAACTGGTGACGTATGTTCCTGGTGCAGAGAGGCAAGACAGGGTAATTAGCGTGCGTCGTGTTCCTCTCATGTCGAAAGTTGCTCAAGTATGTAAATGAGTGACCGTGGGATGGTCTCTCTCTACCAGGGTGATGTGTTGGTGGCCCAGGAGGAAGGCGGGAGTAATAATAATAACAACAACAAAAACAACAACAACAAAAACAACAACAACAAAAATAACAACAAAAATAACAAAAAAAATATCAACAACAAAAATAACAATAAAAACAACAACAACAATAATAGTAATAATTTTCGTCGTCTTATATACGGTTTTCTATGCTATATTTCAGGCTATAGTTATTGTTCAGTAAGACTTGAAAATTATTGATGGATGTTTCAATTTACACCTTAGTATCGCAGCTGCCACCTTATTTACCAACACATATCACCCAAGAGCCTGAGGGAGGTGTTTACTTTTCGGAGGTAACGAACACTGCCCTACACTGCCTTACTGAGTTATGTGTTTAATTCAAGGGGTCAATGTGTAGTTCCTTGGGGTCGTGAAACGCATAAAGTGTGGCAGATCAAAATCATGAACCTTTGACCTAAACGAGTCAACTTCTGTTTGTTTACACACATACACACACACACACACACACACTAAAGATATTCTCACAAAAGGTCAAAAATATTGTAAAAAGTCCCCTTTAACTCACTACTGAAAACTTCAGTAAATAAAAATGGAAATCATAAAATGAAGGCCTAACCTAACCTAACTTAACCTAACCTAACCTAACCTAACCTGACCTTCGTGATCCTCTGACCTCGATCAAATATTTTCTTCCCCACAAAAAATAAGAAAAAATAAAATAAAAATAAAAGCGAAAAAAAAACATCTTTTTTTTTAGGGGTTTGTGTATATATTTTTGCCTCTGTGTTTTAAAAGTCAGCGTTGGGGTGGGAGGGGGGGGTGGGGGTGGGGGGGTGGGGGGGTGGATCCACGAGACTGTAAATGCCATGACATTTTCGAAGTGGTGATGTAAAGGTTCATTTGGGAATTCCAATACACACAATCAGCGCTATTCAGTTGGTTGAGAGACATGGATCATCAATTTTCAGTTGTATGAGGACCCTCTCTAACCCCTCTCCCCTCACCCTCCCTCTTCCTCTCCCCCTCCCCTTCTCCTCTACCCCTCCCCCCCCTCTCTCTCTCTCTCTCTCTCTCGTGTTTACATTCAGGATTGTGTATTTCAGAGGTTATGTTTGATACAGGTTTTTTTTATTTGTTTTTCTCTTTTGTTTTCTTTTATTTCGTCAGTTTGAGTTTTGATATTTTCTTGTTATTTTGTTTATTTTGTTATTTCGTCTTTATTAAGGTTGGTTGTTATTGATTGTTTGTTTGTTACTTGTGTTTATTTTTTGTTTTATGTTTTGTAATATTAATCGTGGTCTTTATACTGTGATATTGTCTGTCTGTCTGTCTGCCTGTCTGCCTGTCTGTCTGTCTCTTTACCATAAAACTTAACCTTACACAATCAAATCCTTCTCACTCTCACCTCACCCCTCCTCACATGACCCCACCCCACCTCACCTCACCTCACCTCACCTCACCCCTATAGAGCTTAGAACCTGATTAAAGAGACCATCAGATACCTATAATGGATTTCATCGACTAGATCCCATGTTATATTGGTATTCGATCTTTTGTACGAGGCTGGACGATGCTCTAATAGGTTCCACCACGCCATAGTAACTCTGTGATGTTCTTGTGTTTGTTTGGAGTCATTTCGTCTATAGTTTGTTTCGTGGAGTTTATACTGTGTTAAGGTCGATTTGTTGATTTTCTTTGAGAGTTTATTATCATTATTATTATTATTATTATTATTATTATTATTATTATTATTATTATTATTATTATTATTATTATTATTATTATTATTATTATTGTTGTTGTTGTTGTTGTTGTTGTTGTTGTTGTTGTTGTTTCACCCTAGGCTCATTTTCTCCCTGAGTATCCGAGATCTTAGAAGGGAGGGAGCAGAAGAGAGGGTGAAGGGAGAGGAGGAGGGTGGGGTGAAGGGAAGGAGAGGGGAGGGGGAAGGAAGGGGAGGGAGGAGGATTGCGTGAGTGGAAGCTAGGTGGAAAAGGTGAGAGGTCCATTTTTTTCTTTCCCTTCTCCTCCCCTTTCCTTCAATTTTCTCCTCTCTCTTCTCCCCTCTCCCCGTTCTTCTCTTTCTCTATCTTCTCATTGCCCTATTCTCTCCACTTTTCCCATCTCCTCTGTTCCTTACGTTCTCCATCATCCTCTCCCTTCCCACTCTTATTCTTCTCCCTCTCCTCCTCTCCCTTCTCCCCTTCTCTTCCATCTTCTCCCTTCCTATTCCCTCTTCTATCTTTCCCCTCTCCCTCTTCCCTGCCCTCGTCTCCCCTCCTCTCCCATTCACCTTTCCCCTCTTCCCTTTTCACTCTCCCTTTCCTCCCCCTCTCCCCCTCCCCTCCCTGACGCAACACCCACCCTGCCATGAATAAATCAGGGTGATCACAGTAACGGACATATTACATCAGTCGAACTTGATATGTTCAGTTTTAATATTATTATTATTATTATTATTATTATTATTATTATTATTATTATTATTATTATTATTATTATTATTATTATTATTATTATTATTATTATTATTATTATTGTTTGTGGAAAGATTCTGTGATGTTTGATTTTGTACTAAAAACCCCCATTGCTTTTATAAAACTATTAAACATTTTATAAAACCTCTATCTATCTATCTATCTATCTATCTATCTATCTATCTATCTATCTATCTATCTATCTATCTATCTATCTATCTATCTATCTATCTATCTATCTATGGGCGGACTTTCCTCACCGGTCTATTGAATACCGTGTTATACTTATTAAATTTAGGTTAGGTTAGGTTAGGTTAGGTTAATACTGAACTGGTATCGAAATTTCCTAGCACCTTACATAAGACACAATGTACACATTAACAAAGGTGTACATAAGAGACATTGTACACATTAACAAAGGTGTACATGAGAGACATTGTACACATTAACAAAGGTGTACATGAAAGACACTGTAAACATTGAGGCAGGTGCATATAAGAGGCAGTATGTACACAGAGAAAGGTGTACATAAAAGACAGTGTACACATTAGAGAAGGTGTACATAAGAGACAGTGTACACATTAAGAGAGGTGTACATAACGTCAGCTTAAGCGTATCCAAACACTAAGTCCCTGATGATGTGTAAACTTCCTACCTGCAAAAATGACGCTGTGTGTGTGTGTGTGTGTGTGTGTGTGTGTGTGTGTGTGTGTGTGTGTGTGTGTGTGTGTGTGTGTGTGTGTGTGTGTGTGTGTGTGTGTAATGGAACCTGAGCCTGGCGCCTAACTTAACCTAACTTAACCTAGTGTGGAACTTAACTTAATCTAACTTAACCTAATCTATCGTTGCCTACCTTTACCAAAGTTAACCTAATCTATCCTATACTAGCCTAACCTAAGCTAAGTTAACCTAGACTGGCACCTAAACCTAGCTTAACGTAGACTTGCACCTAAATTAACCGAACTTAACCTGGTATGGAACTTAACCTAATCTATCCTATCCTAGCCTAACTTAACCTAACTTAATCTAGCCAGGCGCCTAACTTAACCTAGACTGGCACCTGATTAACTTATTATAACTTAATCTAACTTAACCTATCCTATCCTAGCCTACCTTAACCTACCTTAACTAACTACAGCCAATGTAACTAAATGAACCTAACACTCTCTCTCCAACACTCACCCTCCCTCTCTCCAACACTCACCCATTCCTTCCCTCACCCACTCTCCCTCACCTTTTACTCACCCTCTCCCACACTCTCCCTCACTCTTCTTCCCTCACTCTCCGTCCCTCCCTCCCTCACCCTCCTTCCCTCACTCTCCCGTCGCCCCTCACTCTCCCTCCCTCACTCTCCCTCTGCTCTCCCTCACTCTCCTTCCCTCCCTCCACTCTCCCTCCCTCCCTCCCTCCCTCCCTCCCCTCTCCCTCACTCTCCGTCCTTCCCTCCCCACTCTCCCTCCTCCTCTCCCCTCCACCCTCCCCTCCTCTCCGTCCTTCCCTCACTCTCCCTCTCTCCCTCTCCCTCCCTCCACTCTCCCTCACCCTCCTTCCCTCACTCTCCGTCCTTCCCCTCCCCACTCTCCGTCCTTCCTCCTCTCTCCCTCCCCTCCTTTCTCCCTCACTCTCCTCCTCTCCTCACTCTCCGTCCTTCCCTCACTCTCCCCTCCCTGCCTCTCCCCTCCTCTCCCTCACTCTCCCGTCCTTCCCTCCCACTCTCCCTCCCTCCTCTCCCCTCACTCTCTCTCCTCTCCGTCCTTCCCTCCTCTCCCTCCCCTCACTCTCCCTCCCCTCTCCCTTACTCTCCTCCCTCCTCACTCTCTCCCTCACTCCTCTCCCTCCCCTCACTCTCCCTCCTCTCCCTCACTCCCTCTCCCTCCCCTCCTCTCTCCAGGCTTTAACACGGTTCCCAACATTATCAGTTTCGACACCACACAATACAACAGCGAGTGGTGGTGCCGCCTTTTCCACAAGTCTCTCACTTTCTGGACCAAGTGTGAGTGTGTGTGTGTGTGTGTGTGTGTGTGTGTGTGTGTGTGTGTGCGCGCGTGCGTGTGTGTGTGTGTGTGTGAACTGCCCTGGGGTATCACAACGTGTACTCTGATAAGATCTTACTCTCCTAACCTAAACTAACCTAACCCATCCTAACCTAACCTATGCTAACTTTTCTTATCCTTACTGGCCCTCCTCCTCCTCCTCCTCCTCCTACCCATCTTCGTTCTCCCTATCTATTCAAGTCCTCTCCCTCCTCATCAACTCTTCCTTATACTCTCTAGACAGACAGACAGACAGACAGATACTTGGTGATCTACGGCAGAATGATACGTCCTGATACCAAGACAACCTTGACAATAAGTAGTTACGGTGGCCTAACTCTCCTGATAATTCCAGAGAGAGAGAGAGTTACAATCATAGGGACAATTCTCTGTTTTTACCTCAGTTACACGCATCTGAGGTGGCCTGCTGGTCCCTCTCCTTGAAGATGTGGTTCGTGTCTCTGTCTTCTTCTTCTTCTTCTTCTTCTTCTTCTTCTTCTTCTTCTTCTTCTTCTTCTTCTTCTTCTTCTTCTTCTTCTTCTTCTTCTTCTTCTTCTTCTTCTTCTTCTTCTTCTTCTTCTTCTTCTTCTTCTTCTTCTTCTTCTTCTTCTTCTTCTTCTTCTTCTTCTTCTTCTTCTTCTTCTTCTTCTTCTTCTTCTTCTTCTTCTTCTTCTTCTTCTTCTTCTTCTTCTTCTTCTTCTTCTTCTTCTTCTTCTTCTTCTTCTTCTTCTTCTTCTTCTTCTTCTTCTTCTTCTTCTTCTTCTTCTTCTTCTTCTTCTTCTTCTTCTTCTTCTTCTTCTTCTTCTTCTTCTTCTTCTTCTTCTTCTTCTTCTTCTTCTTCTTCTTCTTCTTCTTCTTCTTCTTCTTCTTCTTCTTCTTCTTCTTCTTCTTCTTCTTCTTCTTCTTCTTCTTCTTCTTCTTCTTCTTCTTGTTCTTCTTCTTCTTCTTCTTCTTCTTCTTCTTCTTCTTCTTCTTCTTCTTCTTCTTCTTCTTCTTCTTCTTCTTCTTCTTCTTCTTCTTCTTCTTCTTCTTCTTCTTCTTCTTCTTCTTCTTCTTCTTCTTCTTCTTCTTCTTCTTCTTCTTCTTCTTCTTCTTCTTCTTCTTCTTCTTCTTCTTCTTCTTCTTCTTCTTCTTCTTCTTTTTCTTCTTCTTCTTCTTCTTCTTCTTCTTCTTCTTCTTCTTCTTCTTCTTCTTCTTCTTCTTCTTCTTCTTCTTCTTCTTCTTCTTCTTCTTCTTCTTCTTCTTCTTCTTCTTCTTCTTCTTCTTCTTCTTCTTCTTCTTCTTCTTCTTCTTCTTCTTCTTCTTCTTCTTCTTCTTCTTCTTCTTCTTCTTCTTCTTCTTCTTCTTCTTCTTCTTCTTCTTCTTCTTCTTCTTCTTCTTCTTCTTCTTCTTCTTCTTCTTCTTCTTCTTCTTCTTCTTCTTCTTCTTCTTCTTCTTCTTCTTCTTCTTCTTCTTCTTCTTCTTCTTCTTCTTCTTCTTCTTCTTCTTCTTCTTCTTCTTCTTCTTCTTCTTCTTCTTCTTCTTCTTCTTCTTCTTCTTCTTCTTCTTCTTGCATCACCTCTCTGGTCTCCCATCCATTTCTCCTCTTCCTTTCTCCATCACCCCCTCCTTCTCTCCTCCTCCTTGAAGATGCATTACCTCTCTGGCCTCCTCTTCTCTCTCACCTCCTCCCCTCATCTCTCCTTCACCCAACCTCTCCCCTTCTTTCTGCTCTACCCTCCCCCCTCTTCCTCCTGCTCCTGCCTCCTCGCCCCCCTCCTCCTCCCCCCCTCTCTCTCTCTCTCTCTCTCTCTCTCATTCCTTCGCCCTAAATATTGTTATTACTTTCATCTGCCAAGTCCCCTTCCCCTTTCGTACCAAAATTTTTTATATATATATTATAGTTCTATGTATGTATGTTTATGTATGTATGTATGTATGTACTGTATATGTCAATGTGTGTGTGTGTGTGTGAAGCCATTCAGTAAATTTAATTTCACCATATTTACGACAATACTGAACGATAAAGCATCAGAAAATTTAATTATCCGGCGCCATAATGAAGTATACATATAGAGTATCACATAGAGCTAAAATACACGCGGCCTGTGTATGAACTCTTGTGTATAAATTCACCATCAGGGCCGAGAACTATTTTATTTTGATGGTAAATAAGCCAATATTCTCTGCAACATTGAGTGCACCCTAGCAGCGCATGATTTGTTGTTGCATACTAATGAACTCCTGTTGAAATAGCCTCCCCCCCTCTCTCTCTCTCCCTCACACACACACAAACATTATACCCCTCCCCTCTCTCTTTCCCTGCCCTCCTTTCCTCCCCTCTCTTTTCTCCCCTCCTTTTCTCACCACCCACCCTCTCCTCTCTCTCCCCCCTCTCCTCTTTCCCTTTATCTCCTCCACACCTTTCCCCCTTTACGTCCCCTTCCTCCACCCCCCACCTCCTCTTTTACTGCTTTCCTTCTCCTACAACACCCTCCCCCCCTCCCCGATAACATATACACTGTCAGCAACACTCATTATACACTGTCAGCCTCACTCCCTGTACACTGTCAGCAACACTCCCACACACTGTCAGTCTACTTCACGTGTATATGCTTCTAGTTATAACCACACACATATTGTCAGCTCCACCACTTACGCTGTCATTTTCACACACACACACACACACACAGACACACACACACTGTTAGTTCCACCACAACAAACACTACCACATACTCCAACACTGTATATGTGTGTGTGTGTGTGTGTGTGTGTGTGTGTGTGTGTGTGTCGATAAAGCCAGCTGTGCCTGATTGCTCTTAATCATTCTTGTTTACTTAATTGATTTTAGAACAACATTAAGGATTTTGTGCTTACCTTAAAAGAGGGTTTTAGGGTAGGATAAGAAGTTTTATATATTTATATCCCTCTCGACCTATCCAGCAAGGTCCAGTCCAGCCCTGAAACCACTTTAAGCCCTGAGAGTGGTGATAGCAAGAGCTGGGCGTTGATAACATCTGCCCTGAATTAAGGAGTGAAAGTGAAATTCCTCGTGTGTGTGTATATATTTTGTAGGAGAGGAGGTAGGTTGTGTACTCTCTCTCTCTCTCTCTCTCTCTCTCTTCTCTCACCTGCCATACGTTCATAAACAATACACAAAGAACCTGTACCTCACCTGCCGCTTAATACTCTACTCACATTACATAATTATGATTTTTTGGGGTAATACATAAAGTTAAACCTGACTACATTTAGAACTGAACTGTATCTCATTTCACGGTCTGGGGAAAAAATCTCTCAATTTAGTTTACAGGTGAAGCCATATTTACTGTATATAATGACAATTGAAACACACGTATTCGTGGGGCTACAATGGTTTAGTCTGTCGGGATGTTTTTAGGATGGTAAGTCTGTCGGGATGGTTGTTTGGATGGTTAGTCTGTCGGGAGGGTTGAGGGAAAGAAGATGGTTCTCCACCAATCGTAACCAATGCCATTACCCTCAGCTCTCGTCTCCACCATTCATAACTCGTCCTGAGTCACTTAGACCGATCTTTCTGACTTTACGGGTGGGCAAGCTTTGGCAGGCTCTCTCTCTCTCTCTCTTCTCTCTCTCTCTCTCTCTCTCTCTCTCTCTCTCTCTCTCTCTCTCTCTTCACTGTTCCTCCCCTCTTACACATAACCTTTCCCCTCTTATTCCCTCTCCCTCATATTCCCTCTTCTCTCCTTACGCCCTCACCATCTCTCTCCCTTTCTCTCTACCTTTTCCCTTTACTGTCTCTCATATTTCCCTTCCCCCCATTCCTCTTTCCTCACACCCCGCCCCTCACTCCTCCAGGTTTCTTCTCACTCTTAGGATTTTCTTCTCTCTAGTTTCTCTCATTATCTCCCGTAACTTCCTACTATCCTCCAAGTTACCTCTCTCTCATATAATTCTCCCAGGCCTCTCGTTGTGTGTGTGTGTGTGTGTGTGTGTGTGTGTGTGTTTTTCATGTGTGTAAACATTTGTCACTAGCTCCTTCTTATGTTCCCTTCACCCCCATCACCATCATCACTATACTCACTCCCCATCGTTTCCCATCATCCCCATCATCACCACTACTGCCTTCACCCTATCGTCACCACTATCCCCACTCGTCCCTCCCCTCCCTCCTCCCCTCCCTACCCCTTCAATTCTTCACCCCATCACCATCACGACCCTCACCAGCTGTTTCTCTCCCTGCCCCACTCCTCGTCCTTCAACTCCTTTCCCCCTTCCTCTTCACCCCTCCCCCTTTTTCCCCTTCACCCCTCCCCCCTTCACCCCTAGTAAGGCCATCCACCCTCAGTATCCCCAAGACTCATCCTGGATTTATCAGATCAACATTGTGCGCCATTACGGTGTAAATTATATCTGCCGAGGCCGCCCGAGGGAGGAACGCTGGATAAATATGTAAACAAAAGTGCGCGCCAGAGGACGCCACTGAAAGCGCGGGAAAATGATGTATCTAAAAGCTCGGGAAAATGACAACATAGAATTCGTGGGGGAAAACGACTCCCTGGAAAGCACTGGAAAACGACTCCCTGGAAAGCGCTGGAAAACGTTCTATGGATATCTAACCAAGAAACAACAAGTTAATACTAAACGATAACTTTCCGTTGGTCGTAACATTATCCACTGTGAGAATTTTATCTTTTTTTATTATAATTTGTATTTTATATTATTTTTGTTGGTGTAATTATTTTATTAAGGGAACAATTAAAACTAGAGCGTGGTGATGGTATTTAGTGAGGCAGTAAATATACTCATTGAGGCTTACACACCCAACTTAATTATATTGGGTAAATACCGATGTTGAGGAGGATGTTGTGGTGGGTTGGATATTGTGGTGGGTTGGGGAGGATGTTGTGGGTTGGGTTGGTGGTTGTTGTGTGGGTTGGTGGGTGTTGTTGGTTGTTTGTGGTTGGGTGTGGGTGTTGTGGTGGGTTGGATATTGTGTGGGTTGTGTTGTGGTTGGGAGGATGTTGTGGGTTGGGAGGGTGTTTGGTGGTTAGATGTGGGGATTGTGTTGGGAGATGTTGGGGTTGGGTGTTGGTGGGGGTGTTGGGTGGTTGGATATTGTGGTGGGTTGGGGAGGATGTTGTGGGTTGGGGAGGGTGTTGTGGTGGGTTGGGGATGTTGGTGGGTTGGGAGATGTTGTGGTGTGTGTGTTGGGAGTGTTGTGGTGGGTTGGGGAGGTGTTGTGGGTTGGGGAGGATGTTGTGGTGGGTTGGGGGGATGTTGTGATGGGTTGGGGAGGCTGAAGGTTATCTTAGATACAACAATCACTAGCCGCTAACAACCTTCGGAACTAGAAACAATAACAACAGGTTATTAACTGTATCGTGGGAGTCTGTTACGTTTTACGGCTTAATTGGACAATTTTATCCCTGTTACCTTTTATGTGTGTGTGTGTGTGTGTGTGTGTGTGTGTGGTGTGTGTGTGTGTGTGTGTGTGTGATGCACTGAGTTTCACCGCACCTACTCCTACCAACCAAACTCACAAAACAATGCATTTTGATTTCACTATTCAGCTTGATTTGAAGTAAGTGGGGAGGGGATGGGAGGGGGGTAATGTATTGGATGGGGGAGGTTGGTGGAGGATAGGGGGGAGAGTTAGGGGAAAAATGCGGATGTAGGGAAAAATGGATGGATAAGGAGATGGGGAGGGGAATGACTGAGGGAGGGTGGGGGTGATTGGAAGGGAAGTTTGACTGGATGTTAATGGGGAGATGAGGTAATTGGGGAGTTTGTGTTTGGTGGGTAAGGAAATGGCCCACGAGAGAGAGAGAGAGAGAGAGAGAGAGAGAGAGAGAGAGAGAGAGAGAGAGAGAGAGAATCGTAACCAGTGCCTCAAGTTCCCCAGGTAATTCTCATCTTAATGGAGCACCTGCCAGAGTTTACATATAAGGTATTCCCTAGACAGGTGACGAAGATAAACATCCGCCAGCCAATCTTAACCATCATAACATCACCTCAAGGTCTTTCTGTCCTTTATCTCTTAAGTGACGATCGCCCTTGTGGTTGGTATGGGTATAACCGCCTCTTGCCTCGTGGAGATATAGGTATCTCTGTTCCCTTGTTTGTTTATTTATGAGTTTGAAGACTTAACAATAACAACGCCCCGGAGAAAAAAACTTCCTGACACAATCTGGGTGGATTAAAAGGAGCTACTCTCTCTCTCTCTCTCTCTCTCTCTCTCCATAACATACTTTCTCCTGCTCTTCATTCTCTTCCTCCTCCTCCTTTTTCATGTTTCTTCCTCCTCCTCCTCCTCCTCCTCCTCCTCCTCCTCCTCCTCCTCTTAATCACCTTCTTTCTTCGTTTCTTACTCTATTTACTTCCTGATGCCATATGCTGGATGGGTCAAATACCGTTACTCTAATTAGTCTACTACCTCTCTTCCTCTTCCCACCACTCTCTTCTATACCCTGCCAAATTTCAAGTATAGGAAAGGTGGCAACAAAGCGCTAAGAAGCCTCTGTCTGTCGCATGAGGCACCTCGCATGAAATTATACCACAGAGGAGAGAGAGAAAGAGAGAGAGAGAGCTCATTATTACTGCTGTGAGGTTACGTCACACAGGTAGTTAATAACAGTGTTTTGGCCAGGTGACTCAGGTTGACTCAAGGCATTTTGGCTGCCTGAGGATGTGAAGGAAGAGGATATGAACCGCTGGCGTGCTTTTGATCACGACGCATTAATCTCGTCAGGAGATATTTGCATACGTGACTGGTGAGGCAAAAAACACAACAGCTTCCGATATGCTCGACGGATAAAACACCTGAAGCAACACAGCGAGTTATTGAACCTCCACGTCACCTGAATGTAATTTGCGTATTATTTATTCTTTTTTCTTCTTGTTTTTCGACATTAATGAGAGAGTTGTTGAGCTTCGTGTAGGATAATGTATATATGACAGGTTTGCTCAGTAGCTGTGTGCAATATTACAACGGAAATTAGCATTAGCTTTTGTAAAGATCTATTTATGTAATCCTCTTTTGAGTTGCTCAGAACACTATGTCAGGGTTATGTTATTGGACGAGAAAACTACCAGAGTGAGTCATGGTAAACACACACACACGCACACACAGAGAGAGAGAGAGAGAGAGAGAGAGAGAGAGAGAGAGAGACGTGACGCGACGGCATATAAATACAGAAGAACACACACACACACACACACACACACACACACACACACACACTGTATCAACACAACCCAGAAAAAAATAAAAATATAATGTACATAATGGGACTAAATCACGGGTGAGGTTATTTACAAGCCATTGAATACACAAGTTGATAACGACAATAATGACAACTTTTGAAGCCAATCTTTTTCACGGATCAAGTGTAATTAATATCTAAATCCCTGCTGTGGCTACCATGGCAGTTGCTGATTGGGATAATAATGTCATTTTTTTTTTTATTCTTTTTTAATGTTGACGTCGAGTACTGGAGAGAGAGAGAGAGAGAAAAAAAAACATGGTATTTGTAGTTTGTAGTTTGTAGTTTGTAGTTTGTAAGGGTAAATAGAGATAATTACTATAGGGACAAGAGTTAGTGGTTATGATAATGAAATGTGAAAATAAATACCGTAGATTTTATATCGTGGATTGTTTAATGAATATAACTCGTGTTTATATGAGGTGTTTCTCTTTCATGGATATTTATATACTGTATGTATGTATAAATCGTAAATGTTTATAGTTTGTTAACACGACTATTTGTTGTTTATTTTATCAAGGTTTATATGGTGTTCTCCCTTTGTTTACTTTAGTCTTACCAAAAATGGGAATCCTATTTTCAGTGTGTTCACCAAACTTTGTTCCAGTGTACTTCTCTCTGTTGGGTTACTGTCATATTTCGTTTTTCATCCATGTTGAATTATTACACACATATATTATTATTATTATTATTACATACATATACTTATTGTACTGTTGCATTTTATGTACCAACTTGTTACTTCTTTCTCTCTCCTAAACCCATTATCTTTGCATCTCAGTTCCCCTCCTTATTGTCTTTGTCTTTCCTCTTATTGATTTCTTTTAATTTCCTCTTTGTAATCCTTCAGTAATTTCTAGTTAAGTCCCCCTTTATGTGACATCTTCCTCCTTCTCTTCCTCTTCCTCCTTCTCTTCCTCTCCCTCATTCTCTTTATCCTTCACCATTCTTTTGTGTCCTTCCTTCTGTGGCCTCCTCCTCCTCCTCCTCCTCCCTTTCCCCTCCTCCCCCCTCCTTCCTTTATGTTCGTCTTTTCTGACCTCTTCTTCCTCTTCCTTCTCCTCCCTCCTCCTTCTCTCCCCTACCTCATTCTCTTCCCTCCCTCCTCCTCTACTTATGGTTGTGTCAGTATTGTGATGTCTTTTCCCCCATAGTAACCTGGACCTGGTTATGTCTTATTTGGGTTCCGTGAGTCAGTTTTATGTCTACCTGTCCTCACTCACTCACTCACTCACTCACTCACCCACTCACTCACTCACTCACTCACTCACTAACTGGCTGAATGACTAACTGACTCACTGACCCACTAATTGATTGACTGACTGACTGCACGGGCCGAGTCGATCTACTACCAATGATATAATTTACGATAAAATTGGGTACACTTTTCCCTTAGTTATTATTGACCCCAGTTGAGTGCCAGTTAAATGGCTCACTTACACACACACACACACACACACACACATTGGCCCTCTGGTTCTCCCTCCTCCTCCCTCCCCCTCCCTATACCATGACAACCCTCCTCCCTTCCTCCTCCCTTCCTCCTCCTTCCTCCCTCCTCCCTCCTCCCTCCCTCCCTCCCTCCCTTCCTCCCTGTTTTAATCAACGTTTTCCCCTCACCTAGCAACTCCCTTCTCTCAGTAAGTATCTC
>NW_024741189.1:10564249-10621749 GCF_018991925.1 Homarus americanus
ACAACACCAACAACAACATCAACAACACCAACATCAACAACACCACAACTAACAGCAGCAACAACAACAATAATAATAGAATCTAAAATAATCGTCTCTACATTATGGCGGTTCAGCAGAATACAACACGATAGAAGGAGCCAGGGGGATGGGGGGAGGGTAGGAAGGGAGGGAAGGGGAGAGGGGAGAGGAGGAAAGGAGGGAAGGGGAGAGGGGTGAGGACTAAAGGAGGGAAGGGGAGAGAGGATAACCTTAGGGGAAAGAACTAGGCCTAAGGGAACGTGAACTGTCCCCAAGGGCTCAGCTGATCCTCTTACACCCCCCTACCCCACTATGCTATCCCTCCTACCCCCTCTCTTCTATCCCTCCTACCCCCTCTCTTCTATCCCTTGTTCTTCTGCCTCTTGGTCCTGTGTTCGCGTGTCAGCTGTCAGTAGTGTGTGTGTGTGTGTGTGTGTGTGTGTGTGTGTGTGTGTGATTTCCTGGATCTTGATATTAGTCCTGGAAGCCTCGATTCATCTAACTGTTTTCTTGAATCATGAACATTGGAAACCTCGCCTGACGGTGTTCCTTGATCTTCGTTCTATCTGTATTCATGGTTATTAATCCTGGCAACCTCGATCAATTTGTTGGTTTGGTTTCCCTGGATCATGTTATTCCCGGAAGCCTTGTGATCTGGTGGTTTCCTCTAAGTGCATTTTAATATTCTCTCTATTCTCCTCTCTGCTTTTTATCATCTATTTTATCACGTATGTTTTTTTAACTGTCTACTCCGTCTATCGCTGTCCACTGACCAGTACGTAACAGTAGAATATTTAAAAGAACCAATCATCATTCCACTCTCTGCATGTGGGGCCAATCACGAGCTGGCCGGGGGCGTGGCGTAACAACGAGCCAGTAGCAGCGTTCGACTGGGTATTGACGTCACAACGGCAAGTGAATGAAGATTCCTAAAATAGTGATCACGTTTCAAGCTGTGATTTTCACCTTATTTCACTAATGCTCTTGATTCACCTAATAGCCTCAAATAGCTACAAAAATACGAAGCAACGATCATTTAACACTTCATAAATAAATAAACACAAAGTAACACCCAATATACAAACGGGCCACAATGTAAAATGAAAATAAATAATAAAATAAAAGAGACACAGTGAATTGATTTTCCCCATTCCGTAAGAGTGGATGCGGGTAGTCATAGGTGAACGAACGGTTAGGGTGAACCATATTGAAACGGAGACAAAGATAGCTGGGAAATTGGGATACCTCTGTTCACTGCATACTCTCTCTATTGCTTCCTTTGGCTGAATTATTGATCAGCACTAACAGGTTCGTGACAACCTTCGAATTGTTACATCATGAAATAGCGCAACGCAGAGGCTCACGAACGCACGGGGAAGAGGGGGAGGGGGGAAGGATGAAGGAAGGAAGGTGGGATAGGAAGAGAGGTAGAAGGAAGAGGGAAGAGTGGAGGGAAGGGTAGGGAGAGAGAAAGGTATAGGTTGTGGTAGGAAGGATAAGGAAAGAGAGGCGGGGAGGGAGGAGGAAGGAAGGAAGGAATAAGAAAAAGAGGATAGGATAAGAAAAAAATAATTGCAATTGGGAGAGAGAGGGGAAACAAGGGAGGGAAGAGGAGGCAGGGGGAGGGGAGGAAGGAAGGCAGAGAGGAGAAAAAAGGAGAGGGGGAGAAAGAATAAAAAAAATATATAAACGGGTTGGAAGGGAGAGGAAAGGGATAATGAAAGAGGTACACATGGCGGTGGTGAGAGCAACGAGAGAGAGAGAGAGAGAGAGAGAGAGAGAGAGAGAGAGAGAGAGAGAGAGAGAGAGAGAGGACCTACACGTGCTGGAGAAGGTTAAGTGAGAAGCTTGGGAGAGTAGATGTGTGGAACAGAATAGAGAGAGAGGAATGGTGGAGATGGTAGAGGCGTTATTATTAGTAGTAGCAGTGGTGGTGGTTGTGGTTGTGGTAGTATCATCATCATTATCATCATCATCATTATTATCATTATTATCTGTTAAAGTTGTGATCTGGTAACTTCGCGTGTATACCAGTGATGTGTCGGGTGTAGAGTTATGCGGTCATCAGCCGAGGCACTATGATTATAACTGAAAATTATAGATACGGAAGCATCATATATTTTTTCAGGTTCATACTGTAATAACTTAAAATACTGCCAGGGAATATTTTACTGCACAGATTGTTTTTTAAATCGCGTGAGGCAATGAATGTGGACATTATTTGTGTAATATGAATGTGAGTTAGTAATATATATATATATATATATATATATATATATATATATAAATCAGTCATGTGTTAACAAATAAACTATTATACAAGTCTCTAACTTACTGTTATCTTCCTTTACAGCTGTTGACGTTTAAGCAGCAGTACGGGGAGGACCCATCCATCACAGCTCTCAAGAGGGAGCTGGCTGAGGCCTACAAGGGCCAGTAAGAAGCTGACCAGCAGGCGGCAAGCACAACACCTCACAACTCATAATAAGACACAGGACTTGTAGCCGATACAAAACTGGTGTCTGATAAAACAACCTTAGCTTACGATAGCAGCACCACAAAATTATTATGGAGCTTCACAAGAACTGCATAAATAATGTTATAAACATGTAGATGTCGTCTTACTTCTTATTAACTGTAAACATAGAACTGAAGATTAGTACCGAGGATAAAAGTGTCACCAGAACTGTTACTCCTTAATACAGTAAAGTTGACTGTTGAGGTTGGCCTCTGGTCCACCTCACTCTCGTCATCAATGTTGACAAAACAATTTTCTCTGAAATTCGAGGGAATTCTTCTACCTGGTCAACGTCGCTTATTATCCAAGATGAATAATAACATCATTATGATTCATGATTTCTGACGAAGGCCATTAACTCGGCCAGACAGACAGACAGACACAGCGATACATGTAGCCTTTAACCTTTCATAAGATAAAATTAGATATTGATAATTTGACACAAAATATTAAAATAAAAGGTTCGGAGATATAAACTGTCATCCCGGTCACTTATCGGTTACAGATGTCCTCAAGTGTCTGACGAAGTTGTTGTATAAAAGTAGGTGTTGAGGCAGCCGTCGGCATGTGGCTTGTCCAATCCACAGATGAGACCTTAGGCCCTTACCACCTAGCCTAGAACATCTAGCACCTTCACCCAGCCCAGGAACACCAAGCACCTTTACCTAGCACGGTCACCTTAAGACAACACCCCAGACCTGGTGAAAAGAACTCGGCCCTAAGTTCTCAATATGGTTACCACTTAATATTTTCTTTATACCATTGCTCCCTCCTCCCCCCAACCTACAGTCTTGTTTCTTGTCGTGCTCGCGTTATGTCTGACTTAGTTATTGATTTTTCTTTGCATTTTAAGTTTCCTATAGTGCAGAGAGTCTGGGGAGGTGAAAGTGCTCAGCAAATAAGGTCTCGTCCTGAAGCCAGGAAGATAGTCCTACTAGACAATAAATGTGACAATAACTGTGATTTGCTATGTGATTGGTAACTTGATGTGATTGGATTATTGTGTTATTAGATAAAAGAATATATTACAGATAAATTTAGCTTATGAGATATATACAGGACTGTACAGGGTGAAATAAAGATGAAACAAAAATTACCTGGTTTTCTCTTTCCCTTTTATCTCTCTCTGTTTGTTGTTCATCTCTGTTATTACTTATATGTTGTTCTTAAGCGAGGTAGTTTATCCTGGAAGTTGTGACTGGTAGTATATAAAGACAGTATTATCATTCTATATCCTATTACAGGTGGTTTATATTATCAGCATAGATACAACAACAAGGTGTAGTTGAAGGTGTGGTGAGCAGACAATTAGGTGGGTCGCAGGGCACCTTTATACACCTGGGGATGGTAATACTGTACTGTATACACCTGGTTTTGAGTCGTTAACATAGAGTCGTAAATGAGTTTTTTTTTTTTTGGAGCTTTCTGAGGAATCTGTTTATTCTGACTTCATTTCAGAGAGTTCAAGTGAATTAGTCTTCTGAAATGGCTGAAATGGGTGTAATTATAGTGAGGTGATTATGTGTAGCATTTAATAACTATAGGCCGTTCTATCAAGTAAAGTCACCCCATAAATTATTAAGAGCAAAAAAATCCCTCTTTAGTTAGAACCTGTTTTATAATGAATGAATTGTAGGAATAATAAGATCAGGAGGGTGAGTGTTGGAGGCTGTCAATGAGGAGGACCTTTCTTTACTGGGTCATAAGAGCTGTTAGTGCGTGGATAATTTCTTAAAGAAAAAAAAAATCACGAATTTAAGGAAATGATTGACAAAGTTTAATTTACGAGGGATAGAAACAAGTTTTAAACCCTAAGGTAGACCGCTTAGGTGAACACGGAAAGATCATGATTGGAGTAATTAAAATAACCTTATTATGTGAGAGGTTGTGACTCTGCATCTGTAGTCCTACTGCTGTACTTTGCCTAAAATAATAAACTCAAAATCCGAGAAACAAAAATTCCTGGTAGTTGACAGTATACCATTGACCTGTCATACACTTGACCCTGGCACTGTGTCGACTAATGCCGGCCTCCCACACCACGATATTATGAGATTAAAATTCATCCATATACGCTATCGAATTACTATCGCTCCCAGCTGAGCGGTTACTGGACGGACAGACAGACGGACGGACGGACGGACGGAGGGACAGACAGCCTTCCATCACCGCCACAATTTGGGAGAGTAGACTGAGCTCCGCCTGACATCCGGAAATGGCGTGAAATATCGACGAGATGTGTTTTATGTGGCCAGCGGCGACCATAACAGTGGTGGTCGTAGTGGTGGTAGTGGTGACCAGAGACAACCATAACACTGGTGGTGGTGGTGAGTGTGGTAGTGGTGAGGGTGACGGTGATAGTGGTTGTGGAATTGATGAGAGAGAGAGAGAGAGAGAGAGAGAGAGAGAGAGAACATATTTTTCCCAAGCAAAATTGTATTGAAAAAATCTCTCTCTCCCTCTCTCTATCTATCTATCTATCTATCTATCTATCTATCTATCTAATCTATCTATCTATCTAATATATCTTGTCAGGTCCATCCTCTCTCAACCATCCCTCACCTCACTAACCATCTCACAACTTAACCCAGCCAATTTCCTCCTTTTCTCGCCCGCGTCTTGGCACATTCACTCCACCTAACTCGCTCTCTGATCATCATGTTTATCCAGTGATCATTAATTCTCCTCTAATCTGCTTCGAAAATTCCCCCTCTCCTTTCCCCCCTTCCCCCCTCCCCCTCCCTCCCCCTCCCAAGAAAATGTCTGACAGATATAGACACGAGAGACATATCAGAGCAGAGAAGCAGCCAATTTAATCCCAATTTAAGGAATCGTGTTAGAGGGGAATATATATATTTAACGAGATTATAGATTGTTAAGAAATAGACGATTGTGTGTGATGGGGAAATTACTGATTAGGGATTGGAAGACAGATTATGATTTGATTATATGATTATGTGGATTATTATTATTATTAATTATTATATGTCTAGGTTGATATATGTGGTAATTATATCACCATTTTGTTTATAATGTCATGAGTGAGTGTAAAGTTGACGTCACCTACCTGTAATATGTAAAATAGAAGCTTATAGTTACCTGGTGATCGATAATGAGGCTTTCTTGGTGGTTGGAGTACTGTAGTATGCTTGACTTTGTGAGAGAGAGAGAGAGAGAGAGAGAGAGAGAGAGAGAGAGGAGAGAGAGAGAGAGAGAGCGAGAGGAGAGAGAGAGAGAGAGAGAGAGAAAGAGAGAGAGAGATTACATACATTCTTGGTGTCACGATGCTACATTTATTTGCTATATAGGAATAAAACTCGTTCTAGTACACAATATTATCGTTTTGAATATTTCTACGTATTTGCAGGCAATAACTATATACTAAGATCTTTAATCCCGTATTTACTACCTCATTAATAAGTTACAAGATCAACAAGGAAATAAATAACACATATGTTCTATTCATATAAAGCTCTCGTAGTAAGAGTTTGTTCTATTCTAAGATAAACAAAAATAAAGTCCACCATCTTGTTCTCTATTCATTCCTCCCCCCTTGTTAGCTTCCTTGTATTTCACCCTCGCTGCAGGGAGCCACACCGGGACTGTGGGTTCTCCCTTCCCCTTGATTCACTTCATTAAATAAAATAGTGTTGGTTTAGGGTAATTAAAAAAAAACACACACAGGTGGGAACTTATATACAAGTCAAGGTATATAGAATTAAAATCTCGATTACTCTCACACAAGTTATGGTGGATTCATGATATTATTCAACATTATAATGAGATAATAGTGAATGTATCTAAAATTGGTGTTCTAACAGACAGTTTTAACCTGTAAGTTTCTATTTCTATCTGTAAATGTGTGTTCGTAGTCATCTAGGTCATCTTGTACTACGATCTCTGAAAATATTCTTAATCATTATGAAGGAGGAAGTAAGGAACGTATACCTCACTGTGATGTATTTTCAGACCATCTCTACCGTGTTGGGTCCCTTCCGTGGTTACGCCTCACATCGCCGCCATCCACCGACACGAGAAACTGCTGTAATTTTGAGCTTGTGTTGCGTGTTGTTGTGTGCTGTTGCCATCACAGGGCGCATTATGCTCTTTTTATAGTAGCTGCTATTTTACTCATTCCAAGATTAGATGGAACATTGATCCTATTAGTAATTTGCATTTCTGATTAAACCTTACTTTTATACTATTATTTTTCTTTTAACAGTACAGTAGGGAACAAAACTGTAACTGTATTTCGTAATTACTTTGTCAAATTCTTTTTAATTTTTTACCTAACTTGAACTCCTGTAATCAGTGGTTAATTAAAGGCGTAATTTATTGAGCAATTTCACATCGCTCTAGTTAGTGCTTCAATTACCAGGTTATCATATCAAAACACTCTACACCATCTGGTTATTTACACTCACTTTATCAACTAACAATTATACCTGAGGTCATAAAGTGAATCTACTGTTATTACCTGTGTTTTGATCTACCTATTGTCTTAAAACTCTGAAAAAATTAATAATATCACGACTTTTGTATCTCAACCACAGAATACTAATGAGGGTAACTTGTGAATTGTTAGTATTATATAAGAGACATACAGTAGTTAACTCTTCAGTGTCTTTGATTATTTATGTTGATTAATAGAAAATATGTATTATAGGTTATGTAAGTACTTAATGCTGACGATATAAACTAACATACTTTTTCCTACATATTTGGTCTTGATAATGGTTCATATGTATTTCAGTACTTTATTAACTAGGTATGTATTACATGTACTCTAAATAGGTTCATACACCATACAACAATACCTGAAAATTAAAAAAAACAAAATACATAGAAACACTGTATCAAACTCACCCACACTTCACTTTTGCTGTATCCACTGTGTCCCAAACTAGACACAAACTTATCACAAACAATCTTTAACTAAACTTGTCTCCTGGTGAAATAGTTAAGGCACAGCGCAGGATACCATTAGTTATGCCTAGGTGTTCCATTACCACGGGAGGAAGGGGGGGGGGTATGAATGATAGTGAGGCAGGATTCACAGTTATTGACACTGAAGTTCCTCCAATCAGCGAGACGAAGGAGAGAGGGATGGGGTTATAAATGGAAATTGGTTGCTTCTGAGAATATTTTGAAGAATGGTGTTTGTGGGTTCTCGTGAGTAAGGGGGAGACTATATGGAATCAAACTCCTTTTTTTTATGGTGGAGGGGAATCTGATGCTAAGTGTGATGTTACAATTGTTTTTATCGGTTTGTCTTTACTGATTATTGAATAAGTTAAATAATGAGTTTATGACATTATTATTTCCACCTTTTGTTATCATAGCAAATGGTAAAAAGTTATGAGAATATACAAAAGATATCGAAGAATAGAATCTTATGTACAGTCAATCAAAAAAACTATCTCTACTTGGGGTGATCAATGAATTTCAGAATGAACACTACGACTCCTGTTGTCTCGGTAGGGTTGTCAAAATCCTTAGTCTGTTTTGTCATATTTTTTCAACACAATTTTGGATGGATAATTTTTTTGAATGTTAACATTAAAGTTATGGGTCGCCTCAACACCTGGTGGCCGGACTGAGGACTCTATCATGATCTTATTACCATTACCGCATTACCTGAGTATAAACAGGTGGTTTTTTTTTTTACAGTGGATTGGTTTACAGGTGACCATAGGCGGGCTTTAAATATGGGGAGGAGGGGGGGTGATAGTGGGTTAGTTAAATCAAGAGGGAATCATCTATTTTAGGTAATGAAGTGAGTGTATAGGAAAGGATTCACACACACACACACACACGCACACACTTACACACACTTGCACACACACTTGCACACACACACACGCACACACACACACACACACACACACACACACACACAGTCCTCATAACCGTATCGTCACTCCCTGAACAAAACACGTAGTAAATTATCTGTGTTAGGTTCTGTACATTAATTTATAAATCGTATTATGTGTTGCAAATATTTTTTTATATATATAACGTTATTAACACCGTTGAGAATAAAATGACCTTTATTCACATGTCTCAGTCTTATGGATTTTTTTTTAACATTATTGATTAAGTTTAACTCCCAATAACTGACACCTTTAAGAAATATAATTAAAGTTGTGTTTAAAGGGAAAAAAGAGGAAAAAATGTAATTATTTTTTTCCCATGGCAGTCTGTGTTACGTGTATATTGGGTCCCTACTCACGTTCAGCACGCCAGGGGCTCCCATGCACACCAGACAACAAAGAAACAAAACAAATGGAGTTTGCTTTGTACCCGACGATGATTCATAATTCAATTGTGTAGCACACATGGAGCCAATTTTGTCATCAATGGCCATAAAAACTAACACAAAATGCTGCCTCACAATATCCATAACGTAATTTCTACTAAAATCAATATCCTTTATTAATAATGTTGGCATGAAAGTGAGGCCCGGTATCCCTTTTCTGGGTTAATATTGCCTAGTTATTTTGGGCCTCTGATGATGAGACAAATGGATGTTCGGACGTTGACCATAAAAGATTTCCCATGAGAGCAACACTATTAATAGCTTTCCTTATTAAAGTTGTTGTCTCAGTGTAGAAGTTAAGAGTTACTGGGTGTTTTATTTCTAAGCTTTTGTTAGTTAAGGCGCTAAATGCATCATGACATCATTAATAACGTAAACACACCATCATACAGTTTACGTCATATATAAATGTGTTGAAACAATTATCTTTCCCAAGTAAAGTTCTTGGGTTATTTCCATAAAAAATTGTTTATAATATAATTTTCATCTCTCAAGGCGCGTCCAGACCAAGCGAACGAATATGAACTTACACTAGTGAATAACCAAAGGCGAATGCTCGTTCACTAGTGTTCGTTACGCTTGTTCTTGTGCCTTTGCTAGGTCTAGACGAGCCTTCACAGGATGTAATATCCCAAATTAATTAGTTAGAAGTATGTATTGTTAGTGGTTGTAGAGTACAGTCGGCCACTAAAGTCCGGTGACCTTCCCGAGGCTGCCTCAACCGAAAGTGTTTGGACCCGGGAGGAAAGTCATTATACCGCCATCTATTGTTCAGCTCACGAACTACATCTCCAGATTATGGACGTTTGTTATGAATCCTTTATCTTTCCTCTCTGTGTCTGTTGCTGAGCTTATGAAGTTATGTTCTATTCAGTAGAGTCAATTCTCAGTGAGTCGTTGACCAGTGTTATGTGTGGCTACTGCAGACAGATAATATATTTTGTTGTTGGTGGTGCGTCCTGATCTATACGTCACTTACTGTACAGCTAATGTAAAGTGGTAAGTGAAGATGTCCTTATTTATATTATCGTTATAGTAAAAATAAATATCTAAGAAAGTTTGTAAAATGGAGGAAATAGTAAAGTGAGAGTGAGGAGGAGTTACGACCGGGCGAGGTGATAGGGTTGGGAGGCGGAGTACAGGGAGGTAGTTGACGTTGGGTGATCATAGTGTGGCCAATAACTGTAAGGAGACGGTCATCATCATGTTTTTCTTCGGATTTTTTTTTTTTTGCGATATTGATTTTCTTTTTGCATACGTATATTTACTCGTATTCCAATGGATATCTGAGGCTGTGGGTAGGGGGGTTAGGTTAGGTTAGGTTAGGTTAGGTTTTTTGCGCCTCAGTTTCCCTCTTCTTCACATACCCGTTCTCTTTGTGGAGGTAATATCGTTTAGTACTAAAGCTCCTGTAGTTTAAAATTTCGTAGCTAGAGGGCGGACAGTCGGCCGTATAGTTCGAAGCCTCGGTTAGGGGTTTCAGAATATTGAAACGGGTTACCGGAGTTGTGTGTGGTGACTGTACAATATCTCTGCCTGCCTCTGTGTTGTTGTGTAAACCTCGTGCATGTGACCCTTGCATCAGCATTAATCTGGGGGGAAATACACACAAAAAATGAATGAAATTACACGTCCTTATTGGTTGTTCCATAATCGTGGGCCATAAATGTCACATCATGCCGCTGGTGGTCGTCAGTGGTCCATAAACTGTAAGAATCCAATATTTATAGCAGGGGGCTGACGGGGGACCGCCGCTATGGCCGCTTCCCTTCACGTCTTTCTTCCTCGACACTGTTACCGGAGGAGAGAAACTTTTACTGTGGTAATAATAATAACACAACCAACACCACCACCCACCCACCCACCCACCCACCATCACCCCCACCACCACCACCCACCCACCACCCCCACCACCACCACCCACCCACCACCACCACCCACTACTACCACCCACCACCACCACCACTCACCACCACCCACCACCACCACCACTCACCACCACCACCACCACCCCCACCACCAGCCACCCACCCACCCACCACACCCACCCACGTCAGTACGGAGGTTGTGAAGAGGGAGGAGGAGGTGAACTAATTTATTTCCCTCTATAATTAAAGACAGAAAGACAATAGGTCAAGATAGGTGTTTTGTGTAAGAGATAAGAGACTTATATTTCTACCATCCGTCCTGGAAATTTTTACAAAGGTTTTAATTACATTTTGAAGAGTTATCAGTTTTGGGGGCAGGTGCGTTGATTCTGTGGTTGAGGGAGAGGTGCGTTGATTCTGTGGTTGGGGGGAGGTGCGTTGATTATGTGGTTGAGGTAGAGGGCAGGCAGGTGCGTGGAATCTGTTGTTAGGGTGGGAGTGCAGGTGCGTGGATTCTGTGGTTGGGGAGGGAGGGAGGGAGGGAGGGGGAGCAGATGCGTGAATTCTGGGATTGAGAGAGGGAGGGAGAGCAAGTGCGTAGATTCTGTGGTTGAGGGAGAGAGAGAGGTAGGGAGGGAGGGAGGGAGGGAGGGAGGGCAGGTGCTCAATTACAACCGGGTTGATTGGGTGTACCCTGGGATCCAACCAACGATCTTCAGTACAGCAGACGAGAGGTTTATCCACTCAGTTACAGACTACCTTTGTAATCTTACTTTACGAATATTCATAGCATCATGATCACATTAAACCCTAACTGTGTGTTAATGTATTATTCTGTGCATCAACATTCAGAGAGGAACATTATATACCCAAAGACACTTAATGAACCAGAAAAGACACATAATACACCCAGAAAGACACATAATACACATAAAGACTCATAATACATATAAAGACTCATAATACATATAAAGACTCATAATACATATAAAGACTCATAATACACCCAGACAGACACATAATACAAATAAAGACACATAATTCAGCCATAAAGACACATAATACAGCCATAAAGACACATACTACAGCCATAAAGACACATACTACAGCCATAAAGACACATACTACAGCCATAAAGACACATACTACAGCCATAAAGACACATAATACAGCCAGAAAGACACATACTACAGCCATAAAGACACATACTACAGCCATAAAGACACATAATACAGCCATAAAGACACATACTACAGCCATAAAGACACATACTACAGCCATAAGACACATAATACAGCCATAAGACACATACTACAGCCATAAAGACACATACTACAGCCATAAAGACACATAATACAGCCAGAAAGACGCATTATGCATACATAAAACATACACATAAGACACATAATACATCAGAACGACACATAATACAGCCATAGACACATAACGCCATAAAGACACATAATACAGCCATAAGACACATACTACAGCCATAAAGACACATAATACAGCCATAAAGACACATACTACAGCCATAAGAGCACATACTACAGCCATAAAGACACATACTACAGCCATAAGACACATACTACAGCCATAAAGACACATACTACAGCCATAACACATACTACAGCCATAGGAGCACATACTACAGCCAGAAAGACATACTACAGCCATAAGACACATAATACAGCCATAAAGACACTGACACACATACTACAGCCATAAGACACATACTAAGCCATAAAGACACATACTGCAGCCATAAAGACACACATAATACAGCCAGAACGACACATAATACAGCCATAAAGACACATACTACAGCCATAAAGACACATAATACAGCCATAAAGACACATACTACAGCCATAAAGACACATAATCAGCCATAAAGACACATACAGCCAGAAAGGACGCATACTACAGCCATAAGACACATAAGCAATAAACACATACTACAGCCATACTACAGCCATAAGACACATACTGCAGCCATAAAGCACATACTACAGCCATAAAGACACATAATACAGCCATAAAGACACATACTACAGCCATAAAGACACATAATACAGCCAGAAAGACACATACTACAGCCATAAAGACACATACTACAGCCATAAAGACACATAATACAGCCATAAAGACACATACTACAGCCATAAAGACACATACTACAGCCATAAAGACACATAATACAGCCATAAAGACGCATAATACAGCCATAAAGACACATACTACAGCCAGAAAGACGCATTATGCATACATAAAGACACACTACACACATAGACACATAATGCACCCATAACGACACATAATACAGCCAGAACGACACATTATGCAGGCAGCATCCACACAAACGTTCCTTCATTATCTCGCCCATCTCTTGAAAATGCACATTTAAGTGAACTCCGTCGACCAGGTCATTGTGTTCTGACAAGAAAGTGAAAATGAGGAAAAAAAAAAGATTTCCACTGTGGAATATGCGTGTGAATTTAGAGCCCGTGGCTAATTGGTTGTTGGTGCGTGGGAGAGAGGAAGAGGTGGGGGGAGAAGAAAGAGAGAAGAGGTTGTTGGTGTGTGGGAGAGAAAGAGAGGGTAGGTGTTTGTGCCAAGGATAGAGACGGAGGGAAAGAGGATGGGAGAGTGGTATGTGTTGAGGCGTGGGAGGGAGAAGGAGGAGGGAAGGAGTTGGTGCCTGGGAGAGGAAGGGAATGAGGTTGAATGTTGGTGGGTTGGAGGAAAAGAGAAGGTGGAATGTTGGTGCATTGGAGAGAAGGATGAAGAGAGGGACGGATGTTGATGGAGAGAGGGAGAGAGAGAGAGAGAGAGAGATCTGAACGTATAGGTGTGGTGGCCGTACCTGGTTACTCTCAGGTGTGTTAACGGGATGTGACTGGTAGGAGTGAGAGGACACCTGAACTAATTCCAAGTCATTAGTCTTGATGCAATGTCGAGAATATTTGTTTTCTCCGTTTATTTATTGATAAATATTTACATAATCTTAACAAATAAAATACAAATATTACTTCCCGAATTTAAGTAATGTATTGAGTATTTAATTTCTTTCTGTTTTAGGATTTTATAAATTATGAGAATAGTTTTTACATGATCTAAAATTTTCCCTTTTTTTTATCAAGTTGGTACGCCGTTTAGAGAGTTGATTTCAATATATGTTTTGATATTTTGAAATGAACTGGTGGTGGTGATGATCGAGAAGAGTCAGTCAGTCAGTCAGTCAGTCAGTCAGTTCATATCATGTTGGCTTGTATTAGATTCCTCCAGTCATAACAGTTTAAAGTTATTATGACTAGATATTCTGTCAATCATGGTTGTTCCTCTCATACATACGTGCACTTTAATTATATTACTAAAGATATGACATTTATTCCTGATGTTTTGCCCCATTTCTATCTTTCACTCCCTTCATCCCATTTTCTTTCACTTCCTTCATCCCATTTTCTTTCACTCCCTTCATCTCATTTTCTTTCACTCCTTTCATCCCATTTTCTTTCACTCCCTTCATCCCATTTTCTTTCACTTCCTTCATCCCATTTTCTTTCACTCCTTTCATCCCATTTTCTTTCACCCTTCATCCCATTTTCTTTCACTTCCTTCATCCCATTTTCTTTCACTTCCTTCATCCCATTTTCTTTCACTCCTTTCATCCTATTTTCTTTCTCCTTTCTTTTCTTCAATTTCCATTTGCTATTGAACGCTCGTGGTATTCCCTCACACATACTCGAATCATCGTTCATTTTTCCAGCCATCTACTCAGTCTCTGCCCACCGTAAGACTCAGCAATCATAGTCGTCTTGGTGAATGACCCTCGACCCTCCCTGTACCCTATGGCATCAACCTTGAGGACCTGGGGAGTGAATGTCCACGGGTCCTACCACCTATCATCTTTTACACATTCACATTCATTCACACACATTCACTCAGCTTATTTCATATGATACCATTGTTACTTGAGCGGGATATGTTAGGTTAAGTTAGGATTGGGATTGGTTGGGTTGGGTTAGGTTAGGATTAGGTTGGGTTAGGTGAGTTTAGCATTAAGGTGTTTAATTATCAAGTGTAACTAGTTAGAAGAGACCGTCTCGTACTCGTAATAAAGTTAAATCATCATACTCAAAAGGTTAAATCATCATACTCAAAAGGTTAAATCATCATACTCAAAAGGTTAAATCATCATACTCAAAAGGTTAAATTATCATACTCAAAAGGTTAAATCATCATACTCAAGGGTTATGTCATCATACTCAAAAGGTTAAAGCATCATACTCAAAAGGTTAAAGCATCATACTCAAAAGGTTAAATCATCATACTCAAAAGGTTAAATCATCATACTCAAAAGGTTAAAGCATCATACTTAAAAGGTTAAATCATCATACTCAAAAAGTTAAATCATCATACCTAAAAGGTTAAATCATCATACTCAAGGGTTATGTCATCATACTCAAGGGGTTAAGACTCCTCAGGATATTTTCACATAACAATTAGTCTATTGGTTTTCATATGTTTATTAATAATGTTTTATGAAGGGATCTGTTGCGTTTAACCTGATGTAAGTGTTTATTTGTTGTGTTACGTAATGATGTAGGATTTTATAATGATTTCTGACATATAGACAGACGGACAGACAGACAGAGAGAGAGAGAGATCAAGTCATTAGTAAAGGCCGTTAATGACCTAAGTAGCCCCGAGACTAAGGGTAATTAGTGATTTTCCTGTACATATCTTTAGCCTCGTAGTCCCTCTGGCTAATGGTGAGAAGCCAAGAGACACAGGGGAGTTCGCGGTTGTGTAGAAGAGTGTTGAGATAGAACGGGAGATAATGTTTAATAAAGAGTGATGGAGGGAGAGAGGGAAAGTTGAATAAAAGTAAAGGGGAGGTGGATAATGACAAATAAAGAGAGGAATATGGTGGAATGTGAAGGAAAGGAAGGGAAGATAGAAATAGGGGAGGCAGTTCATAATAACGCTAGAGAGAGAGAGAGAGAGAGAGAGAGAGAGAGATCAATATTCCTTCAATACTCACTTTGTCTTCAATCTCTTACCTGTCTATCTCACTTTATCTCTCAGTGACAGTCTCCCGCCTTATCTCTCTATATATATCACTGTCTGTCAACCTGTCTGTCTTTATCTCTTTATCTTTTTTCTCTCTTCCTGTCTCTTTTTTTTTCTTCTTACACTGTTTCTCTTTTTCCATATTGCCTCGATTTGTCATTCTCTCTCTCTCTCTCTCTCTCTCTTTCTTTCTTTCATTCTCTCTGCCTCTATCTCTGTCTCTCTCACTTCAATGACAGAGAGAAAGATAAATAGAGATAGAATTAGTTAACAAATGACAGAGAAAGAGAATTAGAAAGAGACAGATAAACATACAGGATTATAAAAGAGAGAGAGAGAGAGAGAGAGAGAGAGAGAGAGAGAGAGAGAGAGAGAGAGGTTAAGACGATCAAAATCAAACTTACTGCATAAATTTTCCGAGACGACGAGATTAAGAGCTTAAGTGAGAAATGTTTTATTACCTTAAAAACTTAGACCTGAAATGATGACCTGAAGGATGTTAAAGACCTGAAGGATGTTAAAGACCTGAAGGTCCTTATTAACGACCTGGACAACCATGGTTCTTCCCTACAGTAAGGTGATATATCAAACAAAAATACATATATAAAATCACCCCCCTCTCCTCCCCCCTTTTCTCTCCCCTCTCCCCTCCTCCACACTTACCTCTTCACCTCTTCTCTCCCCCATCACCTACCCCTTCCCTCTCATCACCTGCCTTCCCCATCACCCTGCCCTTCCCTCTCCCCATCATCTGCCCCTTCCCTCTCCCCATCTTTCTCCTTCCCCTCTCCCCCATCACCTACCCCTTCCTCCCCATCACCTACCTTCCCCTCTCCCCATCACCCTACCCCTTTCTCCCATCACCTGCCCCTTCCCCTCTCCCCATCATCTACTTGCCCCTCTCCCATCACCTGCCCTTCCCTCTCCCCATCATCTACCCCTTCCCCCTCCCCCATTACCTACCCTTCCTCTCCCCATCACCTACCCTTCCCCTCCCCCCGTCCCTACCCCTTCCCCTCTCTCCCCATCACCTACCCTTCCCTCTCCCCATCACCCTTCCCTCTCCCCATCCCTACCCTTCCCCTCTCCCCATCCACCCACCCCTTCCCTCTCCCCACCTACCTTCCCCTCTCCCCCATCACCCTACCTTCCCTCTACCCCATCTTATCACCCCTTCCCTCTCCCCATCACCTACCTTCCCCTCTCCCCATCACCTACCCCTTCCCTCTTCCCCACCACCTACTCCTTCCCTCCCCCATCATCTACCCCCTTCCTTTCGCCTCCACCTCCCTCCGTCCCCTTTACCAACTCTCGCTACCTCCTCCCTACCTCTCCCCATTACTCCTTCATATATTCTCCCTACCCTTCCCTCCCTCCCTGGCACCCTACCCCTCACCTAATTTCTCTCCCCCTCCCTATACCTCCACCCCCTTCTCTACCTCCTCAGGTCTAAAATGAATCTCTCCCGAATATAAGATTATTTTGGACCGGAACTTGCTATAAAATATCATAAGTTTTCCACTGTTTCCTTTATCAGCAAATCAACGTCGTCTCTCTCTCTCTCTCTCTCTCTCTCTCTCTCTCTCTCTCTCTCTCCCTCTCATTATAAGCAAGAGGTGAAAAATGATAGGAAACTTTTAACCCAGAGTTTCGACACACAACCTAAAAGTATAGTCGACCCATCAGTAAAGTAATATAAGTATTAATAAAGTCACGGAGAAGAGCAATAAAGTGTTTGTGACTATAGTAAAGTGTTTGTGGGAGTGATAAAAATATTTAAAGACATCAATGAAGTATCGTATGTTGGGTAATAAAGTCATATATCAATCAATTTTTTTGTCTCGTAGTGGTAGTCACGTATGATAGGAAATAATTAAAGGGAGAATTATAATAAGTAAATAAATAATGATAGTGGGAAATACTATAAATAAGACAAGTACAAATAAAGAGAAGATAACAAATAATAAGATACAATAACAAAGACGAGGGTTATATCGAGTGAGGGGGAGGGGGAGAAAAGGTGTCTGTGAGTTCAGCTGATTGATGACAACACAAGCTAGACCACGCCCCCTTAAGACCACCGAGAGGAAGGTCTTGGGGGAGGGGTAGCGGAGAGGGGTAGCGGGGAGGGGTAGCGGGGAGGGGTAGTGGAGAAGGGGAGGGACTGGTAGATGGGATGGAGAGATGGAGAGTGAGGGGAGAGGGAGTAATAATAGGTGTGATAAAGAAGAGAGGCAAGGGAAGAGAGAGAGAGAGAGAGAGAGATAACAGAACAGGGACTTAAGTAAAAAGAGCATCGTCTTCTCATTCATGTCTCTCTCTCCTTCTCAAACTCTTTCCAATCCCTTCGTCTCATCTCTCCTTTTCGTCCTCCCTCCTCCTTATCATTCATTCTCAACCTACCTCCCCCTTCCCCCCTTTTCTGTTTCCTTCCCTTCCTTCTCTCTTTTCTTCCCTACCTTCTTATTTTCTTTCCCTTCCTTCTCTCTTTCTTCCTTCTTTCATTCTCACCTTGCCTTTCTTCATCCTTCGGTCCCTCCTTCCCTTTCCTCTCCCCTTCCCTCCTACCCATCCTTCCTCGCCCTTTCCTATGCGCCATGCCCTCCTTCTCATCCTTTCGTCTCTCATATCCCTCCTTCCTATCCTTCCTCCTATTATGTTTCCCTCCCTCTCTCCTTCCCCTCAAAGCAGCACCATCTATCATGACCTTCCGTGACCTGGGCTGACCCTTGCCACTGGGCGTAGTCCTACACGGGTCCCCAGACACTTGATTAATACTTCCTTTATGACCTTCCTGTAGAAGAGGACGTGGCTCATATGTCATAGGCTCTCCTAGATGGTTCACCTAACCCATTTTCTGTGGTTTCTATAGTATATCTCGTTTTCTATATATTTCGCTTAAACCCCAACTTTTCCATCTTGGTTTAGTCTAGTTTTCTTTATTCTTCGTTTGTTCAGGATTTCTGTTTTTTTCTCCTTTTACATATTTTTAGGTATCTTATTTTCTAAATTCCTTATAGCGTATTTAATTTTCTAAACATTACTGTATTCAACTCATTAAAGTCTTCGTTTCTCTTTTTTTTTCTATCATGTATTCACTTTTCTGTAGTTTGCATCATATTTTCTCAATTTTGTAAGGAAGTGTTGTATTTTGTATCTCATTTGTTCAGGGAGGTGTTTCACGTTGACGCGTTTTCTATGTCACTGCCACATTAAACGGAGTCTCTCCTTGCAAAGTCTGGGTGAAATTCCGTTTTTATATGTCAGATCAATCAAGGTGTCTCTCTCATCCTGGATAATTCTTGAGCTTAATGTAGACCCGCGTGGCCCATAACAGCTGAGAGAGAGAGAGAGAGAGAGTAACACAAGGGGAAGGAAGTGTTGTCAGGACGCCTCACACTTCACTAATAATCCCTAAGGAATGTTTAGCGGTCTGGATATAAAAAAAAAATTAGTCCTGTAGGATCTCCGGCGACTCGTGGGGTCAAAAGTGTAGGATATCCAATATCCCAGAACTAAGGATTGAGAGATTAACTCCTTTAGGAACTCCAACAGCTCGTAGGATCAAGGTTTAGGGACATCCAATATCCCAAGACTAAGGAATACGAGATGGAGTCCTACAGGATTTATAGTTCATAGGATCAAGGCTGAAGGATATCTAGTACCCTAGAACTCGGTATCAAGGGTTCAGGATCTTCAGTAGGTGTTAGGATTAAGCGTAATATCCTGTTGAATGATAAGATATTAAAACTGGAACTCAGTAATTAGTTTGTTGATCACCTTGAGGGAGAGGAAGGCTGTTGTCGACCTTCCTGGAATCGTTTCATAACATGGCCGAGAAAAAGTTTGTGAACGAAAGAGAAATATAAGAATGAAAAGAGTAAACAAAATGAGAGAGAGAGAGAGAGAGAGAGAGAGAGAGAGAGAGAGAGAGAGAGAGAGAGAGAGAGTGTCAATTCGTTCTTCTGTATTCCTAATAGTTGATGTTTTTTTTTCCGATTCCTTGGGCATATTTTTTTATTCCTTAAAAAAACGAAGAATAAATACTATAAATAAAGCTGACTCGTGAATATTTCGAGCTGTGTTTGTTTAGGGTCGGATGGTATCGAGTCGTGTTTCTTTGGTATCGATTAATATTTTGAAAGTTTTTCCTATTAGTACTTAGGTTAGGTTAGGTTAGGTTAGGTTAGGTTAGGTTAATTTCTCGGCAAGGTATAAATAGTCATTAATTGTATACAGTTTAAAACACATAGTCAGCCTCTCTCTCTCTCTCTCTCTCTCTCTCTCTCTCTCTCTCTCTCTCTCTCTCTCTCTCTCAAAACAATTGATTCGTAACTTTTGACCAGAAAAAAAGGAGACGAGAAGTTAATTAAAAGAGGGAGAATGAGGAGCGATTTTTATCTAGAAGACTGATTTAGAGAGAGAGAGAGAAAAAGAGAGAGAGAGAGATAGAGAGAGAGAGAGAGAGAGAGAGTCACAAAAAATTACAAATGAAGTGATGAAAGAACAAAAAAAAAATCCAACAAATAAAACAAAAACATAGAAACAGGGAAACAAAAAAACTCCGGTCTGAACTCATGAAGAAAAGAAGAAAAATATAAAGAGTTTGAAGTAAAGTTAACAAGTTGAAGAGACTGGCAGCTGTTGCACCAATATCAGGTTAGGTTAGATTAGGTTGAGTTCTAACTTGATTTTGTGTTGCTATATCTCCTGCAGTGGGTGATGGTGAGGTGGTGGTGGTGGTGGTCATGGTTGTGGTGAAGGTGTGGTGGTGTGGTGATGATGTGGTGGTGGTGGTTATGCAGTGAGTGGGTGATGAAGAGGATGATGATGGTGGTAGTGATGATGATAGTGATGATGATGATAGTGATGATGATAGTGATGATGATGATAGTGATGATGATAGTGATGATGGTAGTGATGATGATAGTGATGATGATGATAGTAATGATGATAGTGATGATGATAGTGATGGTTGTAGTAGTGATGGTGGTAGTGGAGAGGGATGGTGGTAATGATGGAGAGAGGTTGGCAGTGATAATAGTAGTGATGGTAGTGGTAGTACTGGTTATGGTAGTGATGATGGTAGTGAAGATGGTAATGGTGATGGTAAAGATCACCATAACCTTTCTCTCTGTTCGTCTTGGTATGAATTAATGATGTTTGTCCCCAGTGTCATGTGAGTGAAGGAGTCTTTTGTCAATCCCATTCTCTTGTTTTCTGTCGATTCTCATTTTCTTCCTTTCCTCTTCTTCATCTTCTCTTGTTTTCTGTCGATTCTCATTGTCTTTCTCTTCTTGTTTTCTGTGCAAATCCTTCTATAATTTGTCCTCTTCTTTCATTTCATTCTTTTGTTTCTCTTGTTTGATTTTATTCTTTTGATTGATTCACTTTTGTCGTTAGTCTTTTATTGTTGATTTCGTCCGATTTTTTTCTTTTGTGATGTTTTGTTTCCTATAACACGCGTCTCTATAACACGACTCTATAGTGTGACTCGTTATAATACGACCCTCAATAATGTGACTCCCTATAACACGAGTCTATAATGTGACTCACTATAACACGACCCTATATAATGGGACTCACTATAATACGACCTTCTACAATGTGATTCGCTATAATACGACCTTCTATAATGTGACTTGCTATATAATATGACCCTCTGAAATGGTAACTCGCTATAATACGGCTTTCTATAATGTGACTCGCTATAATACGACCTTCTATAATGTAACTTACTATTTTACGACCCTCTATAATGTGACTCACTATAACACGAGTCTATAATGTGGGTATAAAACACACACACACACACACACACACACACACACACACACACACACACGCACACACATTGTTCCTATAGATAAGAGTCTGGAGGAAAAGCTAAAATCCCCTTTCAATTCTCTTTCATCTTCTCCTCTTCCTTTGCTCCTTTACAACCAACTGCCTTTGTCTCCTCTTTTATTTCCCTCATTGTTCTCGCTTTTATCGTCTCTTTGTCTCTCTCCAGTTTTATGGAATCTACTGCTGTTTGTGCTTTGGATAACTTTCTAAATCATTTGTCTGATCTACAATGAATAATGATATTTTGTATTGGTAGTGTGTGTGTGTGTGTGTGTGTGTGTGTTTTGAAAATGGTTTTAAGATATTAGAATAGGAATGATTGCTTTTATTTTATTTTATTTTATATTATTTCATTTATTTATTATTATTATTATTTTTTTTTTATTTTTATTTTTTTGAAGACGGTCAAAAGACGTCAGATTACCATTGGTTAACTCAAGTATTTATGGCACCACATAAATACTGTTATGTTGTCTTGAGTCTTTAAAGCTGTTCACTGAAGCTCAATCTCCCTGGTTTTGTCTCCCCCCCTTCCTAGAGTCTTATAAAAACATATTAGCTTTAAGACTTATTACTATTATTAATAAAGGTAAATCATAACCCAGTCTTGATATTATTAGACTCACGTTGTATTTTCTAACCTTAATACAACCAGTGATGTATTTATGATAATATTTAACTGCTGATGAATACAATAATTATGGATCTATAATAAGTACTTAAAGACCTTAGAGGTTGAGGAGTCTTTAATTTGGGTCTTGGTATCATGATGAAGTCGACTTGTAGAAGATGATACATTGATACAGTCTTTCTCTAAGGTTTAATAACTTTAGTCTGTATATGAGAAAAGCCTCGGTACTTTGGATGTATTGTTGGGCGCCAGACCGTAAGATTCAATCTGCGCCAGAACGAGGGTTGGGAAGTCGTTTTGACCAGATTGAGTTTAGTGTTGGTATTGACTGTGTTGGTCACATTCACAAGCCCAGTTCCTGCTTCTCGCTTCTAGTTCTTTTTTCATCAGTTATAACGGTTTTTTTTAACAACTCGTAGCCAGACTAATGTTGTGAAGTGTTATGGTAATGGTGTGGTGATTGTGGTCTCAGGTGTTCAACAGGGTAGTGTTTTGGGGCCTATTGTTATTTAGGGTCATATGAAGATCAGCACCTCTCCTAACGCTAGCCTGATTTTTTTTACCTAGCCTAATCTACCTTAACATAACTTAACCTAACGTAACATAACATAGCCGAATCTAACTCAACATAACTTAACTTAACCTAATCTACAGTAACCTAACCTAACCAGAACTAACTTAACCCCCCCCTCTCCCCTAAGGTAGCATTGGGGTGTTTAATTATCAGGTGAAATAAAATGGGGAGCTAATCTTCATATGATCATTTATTATTAGTGATGTTTGGAAGTATCTTGAGAGTTAACTCACCTCACACGCTGACGATGCCAAGCTGACAATGCCACGCTGACGATGCCACGCTGGCGATGCCAAGATGACGATTCCAAGCTAACGATGCCAAGCTGACGATGCCAAGCTGACAATGCCATGCTTACGATGTCACGCTGTCTATGACAAGCTGACGATGCCACGCTAACGATGCCATGCTGACGATGCCCAGCTTACGATGCCAAGCTGACAATGCCACGCTTACGATGCTACGCTGACGATGCCACGCTGACTATGCCAAGCTGACGATCCCACGCTGACGATACCTTCCCACCTCCACTTAGCATCAATATTTTCATCTTTTCCCCAACACCCGTCATTCACCTGAGACACCTATCACTCTCCTCACCTGTCTTCATCCAATAACAACATCTTCCTCCCAATCCTGATATCAACATTGTCTATCACACTCCTAACATTAGATACTCACCTGAGAAACCATCCATCTTACCTGTAAAGATTCATCATTAACTTCGTCTTACTCCGTACTACCTGCCATCAACATCCTCACCTCACTCCCAACATCAATTACTCCACCTGAGAGACTATTTTACCTCATCTGTCTGGACCCCAGCATCAACACCCACGTCTGAGCACTACTGGTTACAACCTGCCTGAGGAAGTTGTTGTCCTCCCGCTCCTCTCGAAATCTCATTTACGGGATTCTCTCTCTCTCTCAAGGTGCCTGCAGCTCGAGTAAACAAGACCTTGGGAGCCGGAGAGTAATTTAGTGTATCTCTTGCCTGAGGGATTGGGTGAGAGGTGTCCTTGTAGGGTGAGGGATTGGGTGAGAGGTGTCCTTGTAGGGTGAGGGATTGGGTGAGAGGTGTGCTTGTAGGGTGAGGGATTGGGTGAGAGGTGTGCTTGTAGGGTGAGGGATTGGGTGAGAGGTGTGCTTGTAGGGTGAGGGATTGGGTGAGAGGTAGGTCTGCAGGGTGAGAGATTGGATGAGAGATGTTTCTGAGCTTACACACACACACACACACACACACACACATACACACACACACACACACGTCATCCACACACGCACATAAATAAATACACACACACAGAGACAGGCAAGCTTCCTCTCTCTCGCTCTCTCTCTCTCTCTCTTCTTCCTCTCCTCTCTCCTCCTCCTCCCTCCTCCTCCCTGACCAATGTGTTGGAACAACTCTGGCGCTTCTCTAAAAGGTAAAAAATTTCCTGAAGATCGCTTTGAAATCTCTTCTAAATATGCAAAGTTTCCCCGGTGTTTTCGGAGGACCTTGATTGCTGCTGCTAAGAGAGAGAGAGAGAGAGAGAGAGAGAGAGAGAGAGAGAGAGAGCTGACGTTTGTAAGAGAGACAGCAAGGAGAGGAGGAAGAGGAAGAAGAGATGGAAGAACAGGAGGAAGGAAGAAAGAGGAAGAGGAAGAAGAGGTGGAGGAAGAGTCTAAAAAGAGGAAAAGGAGGGGGGAGGAGAAAGAAGAAGATGAAGAGGAAGAAAAGGTGGATAAAGATGAAAAGGAGGGAGAGGAGGGGGAGGAAAAAACAAGAGAAGGAAGAAGAGGAAGAAAAAGAGAAGGAGGAAGAAGAGATGAGGAACAGGAAGAGGAGGAGAGGTAGAAGAATACGAAAAGAAAACTCTTTATTTGTCATGCATTATTCGAGTAACGTGTAGGAAGAATTTTGGGCGAGTTAGCAGAAGCAAATGGCAAGTAATTAAGCAGATGATGTCAGCAGGAAGCAGGTAAAAACAGCAGATACAGCAAAAGAAGTTTGAAGGAGACTATCATTCTTTCTTTCTCTCTCTCTCTCTATTTCTGTCTGTCTGTGTCTGTCTGTATCTGTCTCTAGCTGTTTATCCTTGTGTCTCAGTCTTCTCTATATATGTCTGTCTGTCTGTCTGTCTGTTGTTTCTCCGTCTGTCTGTCTGTCTGTCTGTCTCACGGCCCAAAGTTCGGCGGGTTATGATCCAAATCACCTTATATTCGGCTACGCAGCGGAGGAACTTTGCTCCGTCAGCAGGAAGGAATGTTAAGGAAGGAAGGACGGGGGGTGAGGTGACGCAAGGGGTTAGATGAAGCAGAAGGCAAGTGAAGCAAGGGGGTCAGGTGAAGCAGGGGGTCAGGTGAAGCAGGGTGTCAGGTGGTCAGGTGAAGCAGGGGTCAGGTGAAGCAGGGGTCAGGTGAAGCAGGGGGTCTGGTAAAGCAGGAGAGCAGGTGAAGCGAGGAGGAGGAGGGAGGAGGGTCAGGGTCAGGTGAAGCAGTGTGGGGGAAGGTGAAGCAGGGGGAGTCAAGTGAAGTAGGTGAAACAAGAAGAGGAAACTCCAGGTAACGAGTCTCTCTGTACCTAACCTAACCTAACCCCCCCAGGTAACATTAGAATCTTCAGGTGAGATAAATTGAGGTATCTAAACTACAGGTGTTTTAACTCACAACTAATCAGGTTAGTTATGAAGTAGTCTCAATGTCAGTTAATTGGACAAGAAACTGGCAGGTATACAGATACTCTAAAAGCTAAGTAGGTAGTAACAACAATGATCTTACTGTATTGTTTATTTATCTTTAACGTTTCTTATATATATATATGGTCTGTATATCTTGATCTATATAGTATATGGTTTAATAGAGTATATCCTCCTGGCCCTCGGGAGACGTGAGGAGGTGTATAGGAATCGATATATAGTATAATCATCTAATTCCCTGTAACTCAATTCTGTTATCAAGAGTTTCGGTTGTCACGAACTGGAGACCCTAAAACTGTATCTCTGCGGGTGTGTTGTAGCCAGAGACACAACAACATCAACAACAACAACAATAACAACAATAACAGTAAAAACAATAACATCATCAACAACATCAACAACAAAAACAACAATAACAACAATAACAGCAGAAAAACAACAATAACAACAACAATAACATAAAAAAAACAATAACAGCAACAGCTAAAACAACAACAAAAGCAACAACAACAACAACAATAACAGTGTATCGTTACTCAATTGGGTAAAATGCCTCTGAGGGGATGACAGCAGCAGACACAGACAGAGTATGGTAAGATGAAGCAGAAGACAATACAGCAGGTGGCAGCAGAAGACAGTACAGCAGGTGGCAGCAGAAGACAGTACAGCAGGTGGCAGCAGAAGACAGTGCAGCAGGTGGCAGCAGAAGACAGTGCAGCAGGTGGCAGCAGAAGACAGTACAGCAGGTGGCAGCAGAAGACAGTACAGCAGGTGGCAGGCAGAAGAGCACAGCAGATGGCAGCAGAAGACAGTACAGCAGATGCAGCAGAGGCAGCAGACAGTGCAGCATGGCAGAAGACAGTACAGCAGAGCAGACAGGTGATGGCAGCAGAAGACAGTACAGCAGGTGGCAGCAGCAGCAGATGGACAGTACAGCAGATGGCAGCAGAAGACAGTGACAGCAGGTGGCAGCAGAAGACAGTACAGCAGATGGCAGCAGCAGCAGCAAGGCAGCACAGCAGCAGCAGAAGACAGTACAGCAGATGGCAGCAGAAGACAGACAGCAGATGGCAGCAGAAGACAGCAGGTGGCAGCAGAAGACAGCAGCAGGTGGCAGCAGAAGACAGCACAGCAGGTGCAGAAGACAGTACAGCAGATGGCAGCAGAAGACAGTACAGCAGTACAGCAGGTGGCAGCAGAAGACAGCACAGCAGATGGCAGCAGAAGACAGTACAGCAGATGGCAGCAGAAGACAGTGCAGCAGGTGGCAGCAGAAGACAGTACAGCAGATGGCAGCAGAAGACAGTGCAGCAAGTGCAGCAGAGCAGAAGACAGACAGAGCAGATGGCAGCAGAAGACAGTACAGCAGATGGCAGCAGAAGACAGCAGCAGATGGACAGCAGCAGAAGCAGCAGAAGTACAGCAGGTGGCAGCAGAAGACACAGCACAGCAGAGTGGCAGCAGAAGACAGTACAGCAGATGGCAGCAGAAGACAGTACAGCAGATGGCAGCAGAAGACAGTGCAGCAGATGGCAGCAGAAGACAGTGCAGCAGATGGCAGCAGAGACAGAGCAGTGCAGAAGACAGTACAGCAGATGGCAGCAGAAGATACAGCAGATGGCAGCAGAAGACAGTACAGCAAGTGGCAGCAGAAGACAGTACAGCAGATACAGCAGATGCAGCAGAAGACAGCACAGCAGGTGGCAGCAGGCAGGTGGCAGAAGACAGTACAGCAGGTGGCAGCAGAAGACAGTACAGCAGATGGCAGCAGAAGACAGTACAGCAGGTGGCAGCAGAAGACAGTACAGCAGGTGGCAGCAGAAGACAGTACAGCAGGTGGCAGCAGAAGACAGTACAGCAGGTGGCAGCAGAAGCAGGAGAAGGAGAGGGGTGGATGAAAAGGCTGATTTAGATATGAGAGCCACAGCAGCTGCGACAGATAACTGAGAGATATTATTTGTTTCCCCACATTCACATTTCACTCTATTCAACCTTCTCATTCATCACCACCACCTCTGGACGCCAGCTTTCCTACGCCCCCTCACCTTCCCCTCTCCTCCTCATCCTTATCCATCCCTTCCTAAATTTCCATTCAATTACTGAGGTTCACGTGGGTGCCGTTCGGGAATATAGACCATCAATAGCTGGAATTTAAGGGAGAGAAGCAGAGGGTCGAGTGGAAAAAAGGACAAATGGAAGGGTAGGGAAGGGGAGGAAAGGAAAGGGAGGGGGAGGGCGACTGGAACGAGAGGTTAAAGGGAAGGGGATGAAGGTTGAGGAGGAAGAGTAAGGGGGGGGGGGAGGAGGAGGAGGACCCCGGCTGCAGCCTTGAGATAGGATTTACCTCGAGTCTGCCATTAAAAATCTCGAAATTGAAATCCATTTTCCCGGATCGAAAAGTGGGAGACGCTTTTGGGAAGGATTTTAATTTAGCGACGTTCTCTAGGTAAGCCGTCGTGGTTTGTCACTCCTTCACTCTTAACAATGTGGAATTCCCAGTAATGATGGGTGGGCAGTCGAGAGTCATTAGATCAATTCCGGTAAAGTGGGTCGACACGAAGGGGGGAAGCTAAATCAATGTGTGAGTGAAGATAAGGAGACCATCAGGAGTTTCATCGGTCACTGGGTTTATGGCTCGGTAATCCAGTTTGTCCTGCCGATTGGAGAACGTTTCCACACGAACGATCATCCAGCTGGGGATCTTCTTCCTCTATATAACTAGAATTTCACACTGGCTTTGACCTTCACAGAGAGATCATTTTTCACCTACAAGCGAGAGGGTAAAAAAAAAAAAATGTCATCTTTGAACTTTATTAAAGGAATTCTTTGAGTAACAATGATACGTCTACGCTGTGGCTCTTTACCTGTATAATGAATATCAATTACTCTGGTATCACCTGAAGATTAGTCCCCCTCAGGTTATCCCCCCCAAACATTAACCACTCGAATGATACCTTGGCGGGAGGGGGTGGTTAGGTTAGTGTGGTTCATCTTTACAGCTTAATTGGTTTATCTTCAGGTGATACATTAATTTATGCTTCAGGTAAACATATATTTCTATATTTGTTTGTAATATAGTCTAACCTTCGTTAATTTCTCTATAATGTTACTATCGTGTCCTCTGTATAAACGATAAGTAAGAAAAACCTTTTTAGATTACCATTTAGTTATTTAGTATCAGTAGCATGTATTATGAACCTCAAATTACTCATATACTTCAAATATTATTTTCGTTTATCTCTCCCAAAAATAATATAATTTTAAATTAAACTTACGGAAAAAAAAATCATAGCAACTCCTTAAATATAAAATTTACTCCTATATATTTATTGTTAGTTTATATATATTTTTTCTTCAGTTTATTATATTACATAAAAATCCGAGACAATATTTATCATCATAGCCTTACGTCTTCTTGTGTCTTCAGATCCTGTTAAGTTCTCTTCCCTCCAGCTAGATAGAAAGACATGATTAACTACAACTTTTCCGAATAATAAAGTTAATTTGATTATATAGTGATCATAAATACACTATATTAGGATGTGAAAGATTTTATAGTGAATATTTTCAATATGTATACATGTATAATTGACGTATGTATATAAAATGGATAACTTCGATTCATATTATATAATTTTAAATATACTCTCTAGTGGCTATTAATAGGTTATGTGATACCGGCGTCCATTTTTTAGCAGCTGCTCTTTGCTCAAACACTACGTAATTAATTCCCGGGAAAAAAGTAATTGAGTACAAAGGTCCTGGACGTTGGGTAAATAGTTTAGCTTTTAACCTTAATTATTACGCTGGTTATATGTATAAAAAAAAAAGAGTCCCAACGTATTAAAAAAGTCCTTCAGTTTTGTTGAGAATTTTCCATTATAATTTTCAAATCAATGGTGACGTAAAAACTCCAAAAAATCAACAGAATTTAGTAAAGTTTGTATAGTTTTATAGTAGCGTTGAGAGAGAGAGAGAGAGAGAGAGAGAGAGAGAGTATAACACACACACACACACACACACACACACACACACACACACGCAGGGATGAGAGTAGCTGTGGGTATTTCTGGCGAGATGAATGCTTGTGACCTCCTCTTACTTGACATACTGAGAGCATCATGAAGGTCGTAGATGAACAAGATACACAGGGAGATGAGACTACAACATGTCAGCCAGCCAAGTTACACTGACGGACCGAGCACCTATAATAACTCTACGCTAAAGTCTTGATTAAAATTACTATCCCCAGCGAGCACACGTTGTTGTCATCATAAACAAGTTGCAGGAAGGTTAAAAAAAAAAATATATGCATGTGCGTTCAACAGCTCAGAATATTTTACAGTTACCTCAGGAATATTGTGCTTGAGAGTTGCAGTATTGCCAGGGTGAACGTAAATTTTTGCTCTAGCGTATGAGGGAGGAGGAGGAGGATTGTTCCACCAAGGTTATTATCGTATAAACACTCTAAAATAAACAAAATTCAGTGTTGTTTACTTGGTTCTTAGTGATCCGTACCGGTGTGTATGAGATGAGTGTTTGTTTACAGTCAGCTTCACTTCTGCTATACTGTGTATGTGCAAACAAGTGTTCTCTTGATTTGTATTTCTTTGTTTTTGTTAATGAATCGTGTGTTTACTAAACTAGATAACACGATTGAAGACCTTAGTTAGACCTTAGTTGTTGTAGTATAGTAATACATTATAACATCAACAACAGACCTTAGTTGTTATAGTGTAGTAATACATTATAACATCAACAACAGACCTTAGTTGTTGAAGTGTAGTAATACATTATAACATCAACAACAGACCTTAGTTGTTGAAGTGTAGTAATACATTATAACATCAACAACAGACCTTAGTTGTTGAAGTGTAGTAATACATTATAACATCAACAACAGACCTTAGTTGTTGAAGTGTAGTAATACATTATAACATCAACATCTTAAAGACCTTAGTTGTTGAAGCGCAGTAATACATTATAACATCAACATCTTAAAGACCTTAGTTGTTGAAGCGTAGTAATACATTATAACATCAACATCTTAAAGACCTTAGTTGTTGAAGCGTAGTAATACATTATAACATCAAGTTCTTAAAGACCTTAGTTGTTGAAGCGTAGTAATACATTATAACATCAACATCTTAAAGACCTTAGTTGTTGAAGCGTAGTAATACATTATAACATCAACATCTTAAAGACCTTAGTTGTTGAAGCGTAGTAATACATTATAACATCAACATCTTAAAGACCTTAGTTGTTGAAGCGTAGTAATACATTATAACATCAACATCTTAGGAGCCTTGGTTATTTGAAGCGTAGTAATACATTATAACATCAACATCTCTTAAAGACCTTAGTTGTTGACGCATTAATACATTATAACATCAACATCTTAAAGACCTTTGTTGCTGAAGCGTAGTAATACATTATAACATCAACATCTTAAAGACCTTAGTTGCTGAAGCGTAGTAATACAATATAACATCAACATCTTAAAGACCTTAGTTGTTGAAGCGCAGTAATACATTATAACATCAACATCTTAAAGACCTTAGTTGCTGAAGCGTAGTAATACATAGTAATACATTATAACATCAACATCTTAAAGACCTTAGTTGCTGAAGCGTAGTAATACAATATAACATCAACATCTTAAAGACCTTAGTTGTTGAAGCGCAGTAATACATTATAACATCAACATCTTAAAGACCTTAGTTGCTGAAGCGTAGTAATACAATATAACATCAACATCTTAAAGACCTTAGTTGTTGAAGCGTAGTAATACATTATAACATCAACATCTTAAAGACCTTAGTTGTTGAAGCGTAGTAATACATTATTATAACAATATCTCTTGATCATAAATGGATGTAAATGAGGCATTATTATGAGACATTTCAATTGGTGGAAACTAAATGGATAAACAATCTTTCATCTTTGTTTGATGGTGTATTTTAAATGGTTGTTTTGATTTGCGAAATTGATTGAGAAATTTGTCTGTTTTATTAGGAAATTTCAATGTTTTGATTAGAAAAATATGATTGTTTTGACTTGGGAATAAAAGGACCCACACTGGGGCAAACTTTACTTTATACTAACAGTTTAAAAGTGAGGACGAAATAAAGCAAATACCTCACCTCGCATCACGCCTCACCACGCTTCATGCCTCACCACGCATCATGCTTCACCACGCTTCATGCAGCAAAAATATAATCTGAACATTACCGCACCATGCTAAACCCTGTTATGTAAGACATCTTGAAGGTATGAGGAGGCTTGTTAGAGGTATATCAACTTAATGCTCCTCAAATGTCAAAGTTCTTGAACATAAGAATTAAAAAAACTTGCTGACTTTCTGCATTTCTACATCCTCTCTCGCACACACACACACACACACACACACACACACACACACACACACACATTCTCTCCCCCCTTTGTTCCTATTCATCCATTCATCTTACTCCTCTTTCTCTCGCTCTACAACCTTCTCCCTCTCTCTCTATCTCTCCCGCCTCCATTCCCCTCTTGCCTCCTTTCATCTTCTTCCTCGTCCTCCTACGCTCCTTCCCCCTTCCTTTTTCTCCCCGGTGGCTCTTAGGTAAAATTGCACCGTCAATAACTCACGCTTGCCTTCCAACCTGACGGAACTACCTGACGACTGTAGGTAATAGAATCCATTTAGTAATAGCGTACAGACACACAGGCTAACGAAGGGAATAAAGTTCGACGATTTGCTGTGGTCTTGTATGTTGTGTATTATACAATTATTAGTATGCTTCAATAACTAAGGTATTTAAGTGTGTAATTAGATTAGTAATTACACTCGTCATTAATAATTATAATTTATGAGATACAACTCGCATGTTGATGTTATTATGCATTACCAAGCTCCAGCATTTAAGTTGGTAATTACGGTAATGCGTCAGTTAATTATGTGAAGCAAATTCTAGGGTGGTATGTTATGTATAGTAAGGAAAACTTCCCTTACTCTGGTGAGATCTTAGTGTTAAATACGTCAGTGTAGTAGTAATAATTACACTGAGAAATTGAATCTTCTTGGTTAACTTCAAACAACTTTATTATTATTATTATTATTATTATTATTATTATTATTATTATTATTATTATTATTATTATTATTATTATTATTATTATTATTATTATTATTATGGATAACAATTGTAGGTATATTTGAACTGAAGTTACAAGTATACAGTATATAAGTAAATACTAAATAATTGAGAACTACAAAATGAACATATTGTTTTCCTGACCATCGCCATTACTCGTTCACTCTGATTCCTAACCAACAAATATTTCTTCTTCACAGTTATGCTTTGTGGTGACGTTAGACCCCTCTTGGCCTCAGGTCTATAGTGGTAAGATTCCACAGAAGACCCGTGAAGAAAGTCCTACCTTGATTAAGACAGACACAGGTAAAATACAGGTTAATTAACAATCTCATTATATTTACTAGTTATTGTTGTTGATGATATAATGTATTACTGTGCTTCAACAACTAAGGTATTTAAGCGCGTTTTTAGGTTGTTAAAGAGCTGTAATACATTATGTATATCAAGGAAAGATCAGGGACCCCAGAGGACTTCACTACAAAATTAAGCACCGTAGGTTAAGTTAGCGATAGGTTGCTTATTCTTCAGGTGAAATAAACTGGGGTGTCTTATCTTCAGGTGAAATAAGCAGGGGTGTCTAATCTTCAGGTGATCTTAACACACTAACAAAAAATACATTGGAAAATTTACCATACGAACATTTAAGAATCTGAACACTACCTTAGGAGATATTGTACCAAGACCTATATCAACCCGTGAGATCATGCCACACACACCCCCCCCCCCTCCCCCTGTTCAGAAGTTGTGGCGGTAATTCCACAAACTCTCCCTCGCTTTTGGCCAGCAGTTCCCTAAATCAACGTCAATTGCTGATAATATGGTCTGAGGGTTCGTAAAGGATGAGGAGTAGGAACTTATTATTGAGTATTTTGGTGGGAACTCGAGTCGGGGTTCGGGTTTTTTTTTTTTTAAGAGTTATTGTATGAACTTTAGGATAATATAAAGATTAGTTCCCTCTTCTCTCCCATATCTTATCTTATTTCACCTGATGATTAACCACGCAAACTTTACCTGAAGGGGTTAGGTTAGGTAAGCGTTAGGGTGTTTAATAATCATGTGAAATAAACTGGGGGCCTAATCTTCAGGTGATCCGATTACTTTTTTTTTTTACACTGGAGGCTTCAGTAATATATCTCGCTGGATCATTTAAGTCTCTGAAAAGATGAAAATGACGCCGAAATTGAACCGAGACTCGGGGAAACTTGCTGTGTTTCCTTGCCCAGTCACGAGTCGGTATAATTAATGTGGGAATCTCTGAAGGTATTAATATCTGGAGATCATTAATATATAATGAAATTTGAGATAAATTGTGGAACTAATTATGAATTTCAATCTTTTTATTTTTACGTGTGTTTGTATTTGTCATTAGTGGGACTTGGCTCACTAATAACGTTATGCACTGGAGGGAGAGAGAGTAGGGATCTGTCCTTAATATTTTTATTGATAAATTCTTTCTGTAATAATAATAATAAATAATAATAATGATTATAATTATAATAGTAATAATAATAGTTATAGTAATACTAATAATTCATTAAATACTTTTCATAGTGTGTTTTTTTTAATGTTTTGATAGTCCCATATGCGAAATGTTTACTTCCTTTGATGCCTAAATAATTTTTTTCGTTATACAAAAAAAAAAAAAATGCTGGGCAATATACTCTTCTCCCGCCTCACTAAACCAATATTCATCTGCCGCGGTACAGGAATTTTTCATCACATTTTTTTTACCTGTAGCAATGAAAGTTTTTCTTGTACTCCTGGACTCACTCCCGGGTGATTTGTGCTGTTAGAGGTCCCATATACATATATATATATAAATATATATATATATATATATATATATATATATATATATATATATATATATATATATATATAAAACTTAGTGAATGTATGTAATAAAAACGTCGGCCTCCGCGGTCAACATATTGGAGTGCCTGCTACGTCACTCTCCGTTTTCTATGAGGTCTGTTCACTGTTTATCGCCGCGCGCCGTAACCAAGTCAATATCCATCAGGTTCCTTAATAAAAGCAGAGTTGAAGGTGGTCTGGGTGGAGTTATAGTGAGGCGTTATTAATCCATAATTCAGGTAATTGTAACCGGTGTCTGTAACTACGAACACTCATTGTTTCTTAACATCAGAGAGAGATATATTTGATCACCTATATATTGAAAGATATCCTTCTAAGGCTTAACTTACTGATAAGAGCATTTGAGATTTATCATGCAAACACCTACACGTAGCCCCCAGATATTAATTGTTATTATGATGCTACAAACTAGATAGAATAGACTAAAAATTATATATAATGACATAGTATTTATCTGAAAATATTACCCAACTTTGATATATTTCTTTGGTAAACGGGGTCACCTAAAAATTAACCCCAGCTTATTTCACCTTAAGATTAACCACCATAACGTTAACTTAACCTAACATATAACATAACATAATTTAATCTAACCTAATCTAACTTACCCCCCCCCCTGTCCCCAGGTTTTAATAGGCAGTGGGAACAAATCCTCAGGTGATATTTATTTTCTTTTAACAAATTATGATCTTCGAGAGGCGATATAAGATCATGGTGGGTGGAAGGAGTGAGAGGGTGAGTGATGATAGCCCCCTCACAATCTGTTACCATCCAAGGAACGTAACCAATATTGAGCAGTTATCGATGGGTGATGCAGGATCCTGGTTTTCAAAAGTTCGTATGTGAATTTCTCTGACTGGAAGAGTTGTAATAGATTTAATGGATCACTTGGAGATTAGACACCCACCTCCCCTCTCACGCTACGATTACCCACCATAACACTTAACCTACACAACTTAACCTAAACCCTCAGGTAACGTTTGGGTGTTTAATCATTTGGTGAAATAAACACGGGGTTAATTTTCAGGTGATCCCACGTACCTGATTTATTAAAACTGTTCAATGTCGTTGGTCAAAATGGCATCCAGACTGCTATGAGGCTCTTGTCATGACTATATGTCTTCTTTTATCCGGTAATGAGGAGAAAAATAGCCAACGAATGGTCGAAAATCCGGATTCGAGTTTGTGACGTTAATTGCTCCTAGAAGACGGACTGAACCACTTAAGCTTAGGGTCATATCAGAAGTTCAGAGTTGGCACGATACTGTTATTGGTACCTGTGTGTGTGTGTGTGAGCTCTGAACACCTAAACTTAAAAGAATTAGGTATTTCTTATCCTATTAAACACCTGATTTTTTCGTTCAATGGTTCCAAGTTGACAGGAAATTGATTATTATCCATAAACATACCATGAACTTCTTCTGGACACACACACACACACACACACACACACACACACGTCGTTAATGATAATATATCGTGGCAGGAAGACCCAGTACACGCTGGTGCCGGAACAGCTGTCAATAGCCGCCTCCTCCTGATACAGATTGGTACAATTTAAAGTAAAGTTTTCTAGTTAAACTAAAAGTAAAGTTACTCGTAAATTACTGGAATCATTTAACTTCCTAAGCAGCGAAGGTCTTAACACAGCCCTCCACAACTTTCCTCCTATTATATGGATTATATGTATCTGTTGCGGCTATAATTGATATAATTTATCAAGTCAAAGTAAGGAACATATAACTTGTTCCTTTGTTTTAGGTATTAGTAAGTTAATAATTTCATCAGATTTGATGTTATTCATATATTAAGGTTTTTATCAGTAATTCTATAATATTGATAAGACAGAAATTACTGTACTGTATGACTAAATAAATACCCATAGCTAAATCAGAGTTTAAAGTACAATATTTAGCCATAAGTCCGTGAAGTCTCCTCTCGCACCATTATAGAGTGTGCACACAGCCCGCCGAACAGGTGTCAATAATCACCCGGAAACACCATTCTGTTCTATTGTTGCTCGAGCCAATGGACGGCCGAGGGTGGTATTGCCTCATTTTCAACACAATAGTAACAATTACCGAGTGTTTGTAAGTTGTGTCGCGGTGAGGGACCCGGTGACGAATAATTACGACCTGCTTTTCGTCCCGTAACATTTTTCTCACTGCTTTTACCGTGACCCGCTGAGTCTGCCGTACAGTATATTGGAAGAAGTTTTGTTGCTAATGTTTCCGACTTTCTGACCTCCTGACCTTCCAAGAGACAAATAAAATAAGAAAGAGATCGTTTATGTAGGGCAGGAAGGGATAAGACTATCGGAACATTACCAGAGAAATAAAGACTAACTTGTGCACAGTTATCAGTACAAAAGGAGGGTCGACGGCCGTACGTCTCCCCAAGTCTTGGTCCGAGATTGATGACCTGATTTTCTGCCTCATTTACACATAATTACAGGGTTTTAATTGATTCTCTTATTTTGACAAGACAACATAAATATATCGTTTCTCACTATTTATCTTTTTTTATGAACTTTTATTATTATTATTATTATTATTATTATTATTATTATTATTATTATTATTATTATTATATGTTTATTTAATATTTTTTATTATTTTTTATTAATATTTTTTATTGCACGGTCGCAACGTCACGAAAGAGATGCACGGTTGCAACGTCACGAAAGAGATGCACGGTCGCAACGCCACGAAAGCCATGCACGGTCGCAACGCCACGAAAGCCATGCACGGTCGCAACGCCACGAAAGACATGCACGGTCGCAACGCCACGAAAGAGATGCACGGTCGCAACGCCACGAAAGCCATGCACGGTTGCAACGCCACGAAAGAGATGCACGGTCGCAACGCCACGACAGAGATGCACTCTCGCAACGCCACAAGAGAGGTACGCGGTCAGAACCTCACTTAAGAGGTTGTGCGATCACAACATCATGAAAGAGGTGCGCGTTCCCATCGCTTCGAAATTAGTGTGCGGTCGCAACGCTACGAAAGTGATGACTGGTCGTAACAATACCCCCCAAAAAGTCATACTTTTATTATCATACCATGTCACAAACGTGATATGGTATGATAATAACTTATGGGGACTAACTACACGTATGACTGACCCAGGTTAACAGCACACTCACTGAGGCCAATTCAAAATTTGACCATTCAGATATAATTACTGTATAATGAGGTTGGAATTTCTAAATATAGTAAAACTCTAGTTCAGTATATTACTGTAGTGATGAGGTAGTGATATTTAATGGTGTTATATATAGTGATGATGGATGGTGTTAAGTATAGTGGTGATGGATGATGTTATATGTCGTGATGATGGATGGTGTTAAGTATAGTATAGTGATGACTGGATGATGTTATATGCAGTGATGATGGATGGTGTTAAGTATAGTGATGATGGATGGTGTTATGTGTAGTGGTGCCATTCAGTTAACTAATGTGGACGACCCTGCCGGGTTCCCACAAAACAAAACCTTGAATTCCCCAAAACTAGCGTGGATACTGCTGGTTTAGTCCATGTCATTAACATATTATATACATTTACTCCTGACATTGGGTAAGTGTTCATGTCTTGCTATAATCAGGTGGAGGCAAGTAGGAAACATTATCTCAAGGTTTCATATCTTGTAGATAACTGGTCTTTATACTTGTATGATATGGAGGTAGAGATTTTTGGTACAAAGATAATTTCCTATTTGATAGAAAATTAACAGTTATGGTGATAGTTTTAAGATTTTATCTCGGTTCATAACTGTCACAGCAAAATTATAATACCGATTACTGTACTTTGTTATGTTCTACTGACTTCATCCACAGAACAGGCCATAGTTCTCTTTATTTACACTCGCCCAACCCCAAGTTCGTGACAAACTTATTACTTTATTGTTAGATTTAATAAGGATAAAGAAGAAAGGAACATATACTACACTCTACCCCTACGTTTTTATGGTTGTCACAGGCTTTATTTACCTGTATACACTGTAAGTGATCGTATTTCATACCCAGAATTGGCTTATAATCCAAGAAAATAGGAAAATGAGGTGCACCTTATCTTGGGATTCAAGTTTTTCATGCTCGTAAATATTGTTGCAAGAGCAAACGTTTCGTGCCATTGACAACGTTTTGAGGGTGCAAGCATACCAACCTCCTTGTCTTCCTCCAGTTGGTACACCTGACAACACCACGATGACGTAGTAACAACAAACGACGGTCGGGAACCACCATGGCCATTCTTGAATAAACACTAAACTTTTCTTCCATTGTATTACGACCGCCGGGATACCACAGCATCGTGTACACAACGGCAGTTCTTGCATTTGGCCCTTATGTTACACCGACACAGACCGGCTTGGCTCAATATTGGCTGTGTGTCCAACATACTGTATATCGTAGGCCGCGCTACACCAAGCACCCTTCATCCTCGGGATAAATAGTTTAAATATATATATATATATATATATATATATATATATATATATATATATATATATATATATATATATATATATATATATATATATATATATCTCGTTTAAGTGGGTTTCAACAGCTAAGGTCTTCAATATAGCACCATTTACAAGCATATACAGTAAGTAGTTTTAGGAAGCAACACAGATGGCTACTCAAATAGTTACATATAACAAAGGTCACTGACATATAACTGTCTGTTGGTCTTTGGCCGGAAATCCTAACACACAAAACTTTATAATATCCGTAAAAGAACTTAATATGTCGCAAGACATTTATGACAACTCCAACTGACTCCACTACAATAATGTATCATATTGGTCAGTTAATGATTTACAAGACCAAAATATACCCCCGGCTCACGAGTCACTCGCCCAAAAATCGCACAAATATTCCCGTACAGAAAGATCTTCTCTTCCCCTCAATGTATTAGCCATTAACCTTCTCTTGCACATTTTATTTGCGTGAAGTTTTTCGTTCACTATTTTTTCGATAGCACGTTCTTCCTCCAAACTGTCATAGAAAAATATTTTTACCAATACGAAGCTCGCAACATTTTCCACGTTTTACTTCCCTCCTCTTTACTTTTTTTTTTGATTATCTATTTTTTTAAAGGAATTTATTACTAAACAATAAACGGTACAATAAATACCATTATAGCCATATTGGTAGGTACATACAGGTTGCGCTTTTGTTTCCTATTCTCGTTTATTTCATCTATTGTTGTAGGGTTGTGGTTTTCATCGAGTTTGTAAATATTACTGTAAAAAAAAAATACTAAAACGAACCCTTTAATTGATGTACAGATTATATTTTTACGGCTGTTATTCCTTTGTTTCAGCTGGTCTGTCCTGGAGGAAAACGATGACCAAATGTTGTCGTCAGTGTGTCGTCATCGTCATCAGGGTAAGTGTTATCGTTTATCTCAGTAGTATTATACGGTGTGTACCTTCCCTAACGCTGCTCTTGTCCTTTGTTTACGTTTATCTTAGTGCCGATATATGGTGTGTACCTTTCCTCACGGTGATCTTATCCTTTGTTTACGTTTATCTTAGTGCCGATATATGGTGTGTACCTTTCCTCACGGTGACCTTGTCTTTTGTCACCGCCAGAGTCTAAACGTTCCCCGCGTAAATGAATTGTCGGACTTCTTCGCTTTGGTATGTCTCTATAAAAAACAACAACTATTTTTACTTCTGAGTCATAAAGATCAAACTGTACCTGGCGTGTCTGTTATAATATTCCGTATCTGTGAGAATATTATTGATGGGTTATTCCTGAATCTGAGTAATGGGTGTCCAGTCGTCTCATGAGATACCTAACTCTCGCTCCCTCCCTCCCAGCTGCTGAGCAAGGTGTGGAAAGGTAACTTCTTTGTTTCTCTGTGTAGAGATAAAGTATTACCTGTAGATTAGGCACCCTAACTTATTTCACCTGAAGTTTAAATTACCCTAATGTTACTAGAAGGGATTAGGTTAGGTTAATGTTAGGGTGGTTAATCTTTAGGTGAGATAAGCAAGGGTGTCTAATCTTCAGGTCATCCGGAGTCAGAGTTGTTGTTCAAGAAGTATATATATTTAGATTTAGTGATATATTTCCAGGTTGTGTTATTTTACTGTAAAAATATTGACATATGAAAGCTGAAGACTGATACCAAACACACGTACGACCACCTCATAAACCAAACATACACACGCACACACACACACACACAGTAGCATCTTATAAACCAAACACACTCACAGTAACACCTTATAAACCAAACACACTCACAGTAACACCTTATAAACTACACATACACACACCTCATTAGCCGAACACACACACACACACACACACACAGTAAAGGTAAACTCGAAGCATCAATGGAATGCTTCATACACTCCACCGAGATTTGAATCAGTATAGGATTTATGAGTCGTGTAGAAAGAACATGTCTTGTATTATATAGTCCAATGGCGATACACGTGACAGACAGACATACGAGTAAGTAAGAGCAGAAAGACTCCACCCACAAACCTTTATGCTGTTGAGGCGGAGAGGAAAAGAGAGGCAAGGTGAGGTGAGGTAGCGTACAACATTGCTTCACGTGTATAAACAAACCATCCGCTTTAAGTAGAGAGGTATAGAATAATTCATCTCCGTTAAACCGTCCCGACTCTGGTTATTTGGCCGAATCGTCTAACATTATATTTTGCTTTGACGAAAATTGAATCCGAGGGGAATATGTGAAGCGGGGAAATTCAATAATTCTCGCCACGAATTTTCTGGGTATTTTATCCCTGGTTTTAAAGGCTAATTGTCCCGTTATAAAGAAGAGACAAGAGAATGAAGCGGGTGTCTAGAGTCCTCCACTGTTTTATGAAATTTAAATCAATTATAAAATTGTTTTCCCTTTAACATTTCACCATTTTCCTATATTCTCAAAGCTGGGCTCTATATTGTGATAGCCCATAGGGTGCGGTGGGTGAGAGGACACTAAGCTCGCCTCCTGTACTAAGGGTCGATATTCCGTTCCCAGTTCACCCAGTTGTGTATAAGTGACCAAGTTTAAGGGAATTGAAGGCAGTCAAGTGTAGTGGTGGCAATAGTGTTTCCTTGTGCTCCAAAGACTTAGTATATACACTGTTCGCTGTACTGTAGCTGCGTATTTATAGAACAAGTCGAACTTTTATTGTACGTGATGAACAAATAGGAAATTTTCCCTTGTCTTGGTTATTTAATCTCAAAACGGGTCTGGTACTTATGGACAACCTGTACTGTATATTATAGGACACCCTGTACTGTACATTATAGGACACCCTGTACTGTACATTATAGGACACCCTGTACTGTACATTATAGGACACACCCTGTATAGTACATTATAGAACGCACCCTGTATAGTACATTATAGAACACCCTGTACAGTATATTATAGGACACCCTGGACAGTACATTATAGAACACCCTGTACAATACATTATAGGACACCCTGTACTGTACATTATAACATCAACACGATACAGACTTTGATATATATATTTTCGCCACTGTTGTATCGTAAATGACCTATTCTCGTTTATTTTACCAAAGCCGTAAAATAACTTTTATAATAATTGGCGCCAGCATGTGCGATAATACCTCATTAATCTCCATTCATGCGACTCAAAAAATAATTTAGAATTTTATTGCCAGCTGTCACTAGCAGTCGTCGTTTTAATGCTTTGTGAAATTCAGATTATCAGTAATGATCTGAGTCCATCACAAGGACACAACTATCAGGTTATATTAGTAAAGTGATAAAGAATAAATGATATCAATCTTCTCGTTTCGATATTAAGGTCAACTTTAGATTTATTTTTCCCGAGTTATTTTCGGTGTTTTTCTATTATGAACGAAATTTCGAAGAATATTTGTTTTTCACTGTAAAGTTTTTTTTTATGGTTTTAGAAGAGCGACGTTATTTACACAACAATTATGACACAACGGCTCTTATGTTAATATTTATAGGAGCCTCAACTGCCAGGGTCTTGAGTCACTGTCTGAGTTTCTACGTAACAACACAATTCATCTGTTGATATATTCCTTTTTCCGCTTCAACAACTAAGGTCTTTAAGCTCGTAACGAGGTAACTAGACCATCAACACCGAAAAAATAACTAAATAGAACTATTTTTTTTCCTTCTTTGGACTTTAAACGTTATGCTGTTATTACTACGCTTCAATAACCAAGGTCCTTTAGGGTTATTATTGGGTGAGTAATTATAACTATTCCATCAGCATTAAGAATCACGAGAGATGGAACTGTCTTTTTCCGTCTCTCAAAAGTTCTCCTTTAACTCTGATATGAAGAAAGTATTGAACATCGTGGGTATATTATATAACAAACAAATAATTCGGACAAATTTTTCTGCCTCAGATGCGGTAATATGCTAAAACATTATTCCGAATAATTCTGAAAAGTTTCGCAGCAAAAGATCCAATAACACCGAGACCCTTCCTCCCTTCCTTCCTCCCTCCCTCCCTCCCTCCCCTCCTCCCCCTCCTTTAACCTTTACCGAAATTTTTATATTGTTAATAATATTGCCTACGTCCCTGTGGTCGTGGAAATATTTGTGTTTTGGGAGGCACTGCAATAAACTGAACCTGATACGGTAGTGGTGGTAACGCTTCTTCTTTTCCTGATGGTTCCTCTTCTCAGTAACAAAGATCCTGCTATTTATCTTGGCGTTGGATACTGTAAGGAACTATACATGCCCTGTTGGTATTGGTTTAACACGGATCTGTATAAAATTCATACGAAATTATTATCCGATCTCTTAAGTATAGTTTATGAGTAATGTAATAAAGCAATCTTGAGATATCTCCATGGTTTGATATCTAAATTGAGATTGTTTAAACAGTTGTGATATCTTTTAAAAATGACATAAGTCGAATAAAAGATACGTAAACAATAAATAAATCATTGAGAACGTTTAGAACTCAGTACAGTTTACCCATTTTCTTTAATCTGCCAGGATACGGTTTCTTTTATTCTTCATTCTGGCGCCCACAGAGAACATTCTCCTCTTTCAGAAACCTTTTTTTTTAATCTTTTCCTCCTTTACTAACCTCGCTACCTGCACGATAAGGAGTTTCTTTCGTTTTTGTCCCAAGTAAAAAAAATATAATAAAACTTGGATTACATACGCGAAGAGAGTCCGAGGTTTACTGACTCCTTTATTATTATTATTATTATTATTATTATTATTATTATTAGTAGTAGTAGTAGTAGTAGTAATAGCAGTAGTAGTAGAAGAAGAAGTAATAGTAGTATATAAATAGTCTGTGGTCATTTTCACTATAATTCTTGGCTTAGTTGATCTAATATCATTTATTATTCGTCAATTAATCTTATTAACCTGATGTCTAACCCCCCCCAAAAAAAAAGTATTTCTCCACGATTCTGACTTAGACAATATGACAACGGACGAAGGGTTTTGAGAACCCTGCTGAGATAACAGGAGTCAGAGTGTTCATTTTGAAACTCATCGGACCCCTCCGTAAAGATACTTTTTGGTTTGTTTTTATATTACCTCTAAATGTCAGCTTCATTTATTCTCAGCCAATATGTTTATATATCTCTTAACTTATATTGCTAATTACTAGTGTATTTACTCACTTGGAATATGCTCTTAAAGGCTCTCATTGTTAAACCGTAGTAATACATTATAACATCAACATCTTAAAGATCTTAGTTGTTGAAGCGCATTAATTCATTATACCATCAACATCTTAAAGACCTTAGCTGTTGAAGCGCAGTAATACATTACAACATCAACATCTCAGTATTTATTAAAAAAATCTATTTTCACACAATAACTGCATCCCCAAATAAGGTAAATGAATTAGGATATGGATACATCCTTTTGGCGTAATGTCTCCTTAACCCTGATAGTCTCCTTGGCAGTCTCTCTATCTCCTTTATCTCTTAGTGTTCCTCATTCTGCCCTAGACGACCTTTTTTTATTCCGCTTCCTCTAAATAAGATGTTCCGAGGCTGAAAATTTTCCCCACGACTTTTAACATCGATTTGAGAGGTCCGCCCTTCCCTTTTCCTCCACTGTGAGTAGCTCGTTGCCTCCTCCATCCATCAAACCTTCCTCCATCCCAGACAGCCTCCTCCTCCTCCACTCTCCATCTCCTGAGGGACCCTTTCTTTCATCCCTCCATTTTCAGAAACTTCCTTCGCCCCCCCTCAATCCCCCAGAAACTCTCTCCATTCCCAGAAGACCTTCCCCCCCCCTCCACTCCCTTCATCCTCAGAGACCCTCCTCCACTCCCCCATCCCCAGAGACCCTTCCCCTCCCTTCTCCTACGTCAGAGCGTGGCTGCCTCCTCCAGAAGGACGTGTGTGTGTGTGTGTGTGTGTGTGTGTGGGCTGGAGAGTCGTGGAAGAACTCATGCAAAAAGAAGGTGGAGGAGGGCGCTGGTGTGTGCCAGGGTGGCCTCCTTCAGCACAATATTCCTAATTGGCTTTTCAGGTGACCACGCTCCAACTCCTCAAAACCTCCCTCTTCCTTCTTTTCCTCCACCTCCTCTTCTTCTTCCCCCTCCTCCTTCTCCTCTCCTCTTTTTTGCGGGGAATGTAATTTTTTGTGTTTTCTCTGAGGATTAGATTAAAGTTAGTGTGTCTTTGTTTAGTCAGGTTTAATTCTGAGGGTAATGTGTTATTTAGATATACTGTGAGTCAGAGAGGCAGCGTGTGACCCACCCAGTTACTGTTACATTAATATTAACTACCTTAATGTTAACCTAATTTAACCTGACCAAACGCTGACCAAATTTAACCTAACCTGACCAAAGCTTAGCCAAACTTAATCTAACTTGACCAAACGCTGATCTAAGTTAACCTTACCTGACTAAAGCCTAGCCAAACGTAATCTAATGCTAACCTAACCTAACCTAACCTACCATGTCCCCTACGTCAAGCCTCTGTCAATCACCTCTTTAGCTGTGTGTCTTTAGTCCAGTACCCAGGTGTTGTATTCAGTCGTGTTTACACCAGCTCAGTCGTGTTTACATCTACTCAGTCGTGTTTACATCAGCTCAGTTGTGTTTACATCTGCTCAGTCGTGTTTACATCAGTTCAGTTGTGTTTACATCAGCTCAGTCATTAAATATGCTCCTCTAGTCTTCCCTTTCAGTGGATGATGATTTTCCTTTCAAACTTCCTCTCTCCTCCTCCTCCTCTTTTTATTCGTTCTCTTCTTCCTCCTCCTCCTCCTCCAAGGCTCATTCTGGTTATCTATCTCCCTCAAAAAATTTCCTTACTTGAAACTCTTCCTTCCCATTCCCTTCCTCCCTGCTTGTGACCCTCTCCCCCTCCCTTGCTCCCTCCCTACGTTACAGCTTACCCCTCTCTCTCTCTCTCCCTCTCTCCCTTCCTTTCTCCCTTCCTTCCTCCCTCCCTCCCTCCCTCCCTCCCTCCCTCCCTTCCTTCCTTCCTCTCCATTACCTCATTTTTATAGCCTAAATCCCCTCGTCTTCCCTCCCCTCATATCCTATCTAATTTCACTTTTCCTCCTTCTCTTCCTCCTTCTCTTCCTCTTACAGCTCCTCATCCTCTTATTCCTCCTCCTCCTCCTCCTCACACCAACCTTGATATGTATTTTTGTTAATCTGTTTTGTTTTCGTCCAATTCATCTTTTTTCTTCTCCGTTTTTCGTCTTTCCTCAGGTAGATCGTTCACCTCTTCCTCGTTAATGGTGTTGTTTTTATTTATATATTTTATCTCATTTTTTTTTTTTTTATGGTTTATCTTTCTTTCTTTATCTTTCTTTCTTTATCTCTCTTTCTTTATCTCTCTTTCTTTTTCACTGTTTATTGTTTGTCTGCCTTAATTGTCTACCTTCCCTCGTTGTTTACTTTCCTTCAACTGTATACCTTCCTTCCTTGTCTGCTTTCATTTTCTGCCTTAATCTCCTCTGGTGTCCTCCTTCCTTATTCTCCGGTGATCTCCTACCCCCTGTTCTCCGCTGGTCTCCTCCTCCTCGTCCACAAAGAACGACAACAGAGCGATACGCCAACAAATCATACCTGTAATTAGCCACCTTACCTGTACACACACCTTGTTTACCTATACAATATTGAAGAGAAATGAGTGCGAAGAGAGCAGCCGTGAAAAGCGTAAGGAAACACCTCCATGTGTACCAGTGTTTTGTATGTAGTGTGTGTGTGTGTGTGTGTGTGTGTGTGTGTGTGTGAGTAGAGTGAAGCATGTAGAGTGCGTGCTTAGAATCTATTGTGTAGTATAGTGTGCAGAGTGTGTCAAGTGCGTAGGGTGTAAAATGTATATACAGTGTGTGTTGAGAGTGTAGTGTTATAGTGTAGTTGTTCGTAGATAAACTAAACCTTCATACAACTACGAATGTTGTATTTATGATGTATTATTTTGTATTTTTTGGGGGGTTTTATTTGGTTTAATTATCGTAATCATGATATTTAAACCAACACGAGTTCTCATGTTACACATTCATCAATATTTCTCAAGGTATTATTTATTTTTATAACCAAAATTCTCGTTTTCTTCTTGTCTGTCTGCCTGTCTGTCTGTCTGTCTGTCTGTCTGTCTGTCTGTATGGATCAGCCATCTAATAAGGTCCAAGTTGATAACTGAACAAATATTTATAAAAAATCTTGCAAAAATCCCTACTGTCTGTCTGTCTGTCTGTCTGTGCAACCAACGCCTCTCACACTCAAGACCACACACTAATCTTCACTTATACATCCCTCACACTATCACCCTTCTTTCCCTTCCTTCCTCCTCCTCCCTCCCCCTCCCTCCCCTCCCTCCTCCTCCTCCCTCCCTCCTACCTCCCTCCCCCTCCCTCCCTCCCTCCCTCTCTCCCTCCCTCCCTCCTCCTCCTCCTCCCACCCCTCCCTCCCTCCTACCCCCTCCTATTTCATCATAAAATTTGCCTCGCAGTTTCCCATCGCCGTTATCTTTATTCAATTTCTTTCCACCTCCCACCCTTCCCCCTCCTCCACCTACTGCCCCACCCTCCCCTCCACCTCCTCCACCTACTGCCCTCCACCCTCCCTCCACCCTCCACCTACTGCCCTCCACCCTCCACCTCCCCACTTTCCCTCTTTCCCCTGATAAAAGAAGCATCCATCACAGCCCACAAGTCTCTGCCTTAGTAGTGGTGGTTGGTGGTGGTAGTGCAAAAGCATCCATCACTCCCTCTACAAGGTGGCCCTCCCCCATCCCTCCTTCCCCCTCTGTCCTTATTTAATATCTTCCACTCTCTCTTCGCTCATCTCCTCTCCTTTCCCCTCACACTTCCCCCCTCCACACTTCCCACCCTTCTCACTTTTCCTTTCCCTCACTCTTTCTCTCTCTTTCCTCACCTTTCCCCTCACCATTCCTGTTCCTTCTCCTCTCCTTCCCTCTGGTCTCTTCCTCTCCCCTCTGGTCTCTGGTCTCTTCCTCTGTTCTTCCCCTCTCTCTTCCTTCTCTCTTCCCTCTCTTTTCTGGCTCTCTCTTCCCCTCTCTCTCTCCCTCTCTCTTCCCTCTGGTCTCTTCCTTCCCTCTTCTCTCTCCCTCTCGCTCTCTTTCCCTCTGGTTCCTTCCTCTCTCTCTTCTCTCTGGTCCTCTCTCTTCTGGTCTCTTCCCTCTCTTCCCTCTCTCTTCCTTCTCTGGTCGCTCTCTCTCCCTCTGGTCTCTTCCTCTCTCTTCCCCTCTGGTCTCTTCCCTCTCCCCTCTGGTCTCTTCCCTCTCTCTTCCCCTGGTTTCCTTCTGGTCTCTTCTCTCTTCCCTCTGGTCGCTCCTCTCTCTCTTCCCTCTGTCTCTTCTTCTTCCCTCCCTCTCTCTTCCCCTCAGGTCTCTTCCCTTCTGGTCTTTCTCTTCCCTCTTTCCTCTGGTCGTTCCTCCCTCCTTCCCTCACACACTGGGGTCACTGAGGTCATTAAGAAACTCATGCAACTGCAGACCGCCTTGTGAGGTGCCGCTGGGGTCTCCTCCTCCTTCCCTTCCTCCTCCTTCTGTCCACTAAGGTCTCTTCCTCCTCCTTCCTCCTCCTCCTCCGTCGGCTAGACAATTCACTCTCTCCTCACCCTGCTCCTCCTCGTGGTGTGAAAGCTGATCTAGAAGAGTGAGTGAGTGAGTGGGTGAGTGAGTGAGTGAGTGAGAGTGACTGGGAGGAGAGGAAAAAAAGAGATGTGAGAGGAAAAAGTGGTGATTTCTTGTGAAGTAGAGCTTTGTGTTGACAATGGGCTATTCTCTGGAGACCTGGGGGCTGGCTGTGAGCTGTGGGGGTAGGCTGAGGAGGAGGGAGGAAGGAGGAGAGGAGGAGAAGAAGAGGAAGAAGAAGAGGAGGATGAAGTATTACGTTTATGTGTGAGAGGAGAAAGTGATGATTAGGATGAGAGGAAAAGAGAGTTGGCACACACACACACACACACACACAGAGTAGCACTATACATACAAATAGTAGAACTACACTCACAAAACAGTAGCACTACACACACACACACACACCACACACACACATCGTAAGTACACACATTCATGTATACACAGAGGTGGGGGGTAGTGCTCTATAAGGACCTCCACAGGGCTAAGTGGCAGCAGATGTGAAGTAATGTGTAGACAGCATATGTGTGGTGTTGTGTGTGGTGTGATGTGGTGTTGTGTGGTGTATGGTGCTGTGTGATTGGTGATACTAGGTGGTGGTGTGCTTTGCTATTATGTGATGTGTGGTGCCAGTGTGGTGTGTGGTGACAGTACAGTGTGTGGTGACAGTACAGTGTGTGGTGACAGTACAGTGTGTGGTGACAGTACAGTGAGTGGTGACAGTACAGTGTGTAGTGACAGTACAGTGTGTAGTGACAGTACAGTGTGTAGTGACAGTACAGTGTGGTGACAGTACAGTGTGGTGACAGTACAGTGTGTAGTGACAGTACAGTGTGTAGTGACAGTACAGTGTGTAGTGACAGTACAGTGAGTGGTGACAGCAGTGTGTAGACAGTACAGTGTGAGTGGTGACAGTACAGTGTGTGGTGACAGTACAGTGAGTGGTGACAGTACAGTGTAGTGGACAGTACAGTGTGTGTGGTGGTGCACAGTGTGTAGTGACAGTACAGTGAGTAGTGACAGTACAGTGTGTGGTGACAGTACAGTGTGTGGTGACAGTACAGTGTGTAGTGACAGTACAGTGTGTGGTGACAGTACAGTGTGTGGTGACAGTACAGTGTGTAGTGACAGTACAGTGTGTAGTGACAGTACAGTGTGTGGTGACAGTACAGTGAGTAGTGACAGTACAGTGTGTGGTGACAGTACAGTGTGTGTGGTGTTATTGTTACCGTCTCGTTGTTGCTATTCTGAGGATGATGAAGAACTGAGGAGCTGAGAACAGTTGTATGGGCACGTGCTTATTCCTCCTTCTCCTACTACTCTTTCTACTCTTCCTGCTACTCTTCCTCTTCTTATTCCTCCTCTTCCTCTTCCTCCTCTTCCTCCTCCTCCTCCTCCTCCTTCAGGAACACAACGGCTTCCTGTATTGTCTCTGATGAAATGATCTCGCAAGTAGTTGGTAAGGACCCAGTCGACCAATGGCAGTGATGCTTGTTGCTACTGATTTAAGGCAATTACCCTCGACATGATATAATTACTTTTAATATAATTACCTTCAACATATAATTACCCTCGACATGATATAATTACTTTTGATATAATTACCTTCAACATGATATAATTACTTTTGAGATAATTACCTTCAACATGATATAATTACTTTTGATATAATTACCTTCGACACATAATTACCTTAAACGTGATATAGTTTTTATTTTGACATTATATCTTAAGTTCGAAATGATACGAGATAATTCTTTCTTATGTGATTATTTGCGGCATGATTTAAGGAATTTATTTTAGATATTATATCAAAATAATTACCTTTGACAAGATAGATAACAAGGAGAGAGAGAGAGAGAGAGAGAGAGAGAGAGAGAGAGAGAGAGAGAGAGAGAGAGAGAGAGAGAGAGAGAGAGAGAGAGAGAGAGAGAGAGAGAGAGAGTGTCGATGAAAATTACTCCTTTCTACGGTTAGTTTACTTTCCAAAGTTTCTGAACTGTGAAACTGCCAGAGTGGAAGAGAGGAAGTGAGGAGGAGAAAGAGGAAGAGGAGTAGAGAGGGAAGGAGGGAGGGAGAGAAAGAGGAGGTGGTGAAGTAGAGAGAGAGGGAGGGGGTGACAGTATAGTTGAGGAGGGAGGGAGGTGGTGCGATAGAGGAGAGGGAGGGAGGGTGAAGATGGAGGAGAGGGAGGGAGGGGTGGGAATATGAGGAGAGGGAGGGAGGGGTGAAGGTGGGAGGAGAGGGAGGGAGGCTGGGATTGGACGGAGGAAGAGGAACGTAGGAGTGAATAATTGCTTCAACAGGTAAATGTAGCCAATTGGAGAGAGAGAGAGAGAGAGAGATGAGAGAGAAGCACCAAATTTATTGACAAAGCTTGGAGTACAGTTTGCCTATTCTGAGTAATTAGAGAGAGAGATGTCGTGGGTGCGGGTGGTGGGGGGAGTGAGGGGTAGATGGAGGGGGGGAAGAGCGACCTGTGGGGTGAGGATCTCCAGCTGATGACAAGATGAACGTGACACCCAGATGGCTCTTCCCCCACCCTAGGAGGCACCCTAGGAGGCCACACTACATACCAGGAGGCCATACTACATACCAGGAGGCCACACTTCATACCAGGAGGTCACACTTCATACCAGGAGGCCACACTACGTGCTAAGAGGCCACACTACATGCCAGGAGGCCACACTACATACCAGGAGGCCACACTACATACCAGGAGGCCACACTACATGCCAGGAGGCCACACTACATACCAGGAGGCCACAATACATGCGAGAAGGCCACAATACATACTAGGAGGCCACACTACATGCTAGGAGGCCACACTAACATATCAGGAGGTCACACAAAATACCAGGAGACCATATTCAATATTAGGAGGCCACACTACATACCAGGAGGCCACACTACATATTAGGAAGCCACACGGTACTAGGAGGCCACATTACATACTAGGAAGGCACACGGTACTAGCAAGCCACACTGTACACTAGTCGGCCACACAATACACTGGGAGGCTACACTACACACTAGGAGGTCACGTTACACTCTAGGAGACTACATTTTATACTAGAAGTTTACGTTTCACACTAATAAGCCATACTATACATTAGGAGACCACACACTATACTAGTAGGCCGCACAATATACTAGGAGACCACACTACACACTAGGAGACCAGACATAACGATTCCATCTCCTGGCTACAACCATCACTGCAGCCATCACAGGTTTACCGAGCTTGTTGGCTTAATTAGAGCCGGGTGTACCTGTATATCCCACTACCTGTAGGAGGTCCTCGTCCATCCACGTCAATACATGCAGGAGTCGTCGTGTACACATGTGCGTGATAGGAGTCGTTGTGTACACATGTGCGTGGTAGGAGTCGTTGTGTACACATGTGCGTGGTAGGAGTCGTTGTATACACATGTGCGTGGCAGGAGTCTCGTTGGCCAGAATCCCTAGATGCTAATTTTAGAAGCGTTGGGAGAGGCGGTGGGAGTCCCGGAAATGTCAATAGAGAGGTGGGCAGGTGGGGTGGTGGGCTGGTGGGGTGGTGGGCAGGTGGGCTGGACTGGGCTGCTCCGCCTCGAGGCAGGCTCAGGGCAGGACAGTCTTATCCCAACGCAGATTTAAGATAAAATGACACAGATTTAGGTCAAGGAAAGAACAGGTTTGAGTTATAATGACCTAAGATTTATAGAGTCTGCTCGGTCAATATTTTGCTGTACGATGGTTAGAGTCTCTGAAATATATTAAAGATATTTCAAAATGTTTATGCACAGTACTTGTTCTTTTTGTTACTGATGTATTGTTAATAATGGTGCGTTTATTTGTAGAGTGAACAGTAATTGGTCTGAGTTCTATTTTTCATTGTTTATTAAGTTTGAGTTTCTTTCGTTTCTTTCAATAACTTTAAAATCTTCAACACATTTTCTATAGTAAAGTTCCTCCTATTTGGTCCAGCTGTCGACTGGTGACCTCTGGGCGCCGCTCTACCATGCACAAGATACACTGTGCCACTCTGTCAACAAGCCTAGACCAAGGGCAAGCAAATCTTATTTTATGGAGAATTTTACAGAGCCTTAAGAGAGCACGCAGAGTGTTGTTGTTATAATTAGGGAACACACCTCAGAGGCCTTTTCAGTCTGAGATATAACTTATCAACCTTAGTAATTCGGAAGATTATATATAAAAACTGATTGATCGTAAACAAAATATGAACCTAAATGACAGATAAGAACATAAGCTCGATATTAAGTGTATTTAACTACTCAAATGAAAATAAAACTATTACATATAATATCTAAATAAATTAAGTTAATGGCACGCATCATCTAGTACTTGACCTGCACACACACACACACACACACACACTTAGTTCCTCCTCTCATGTGATTACGTACTCGGCGTCACTGCAGATAACTTTACACTGCCAGGCTTATGACACTTTCATTCTTTCTTAAAATAAACAGTAAAGTAATAAAGAGTCCTGAGACAACTGTAGTTAATATGTTCCTGTGGTACAACGGTTAGTGACATAGTCTAGGGCAGTACATACACTAGTTAACAACAGTACACAAATATAACACAGGGAAACAATTTACCTTACCTTTCTTTGTCTCGTTGTCTGTATTAATAAACGATAACGACTTAAAAGGAAATTAAAACAATCGGACTTTTACGTAAACTTATTTTCATATAAAATTCCACAAAAAAATTAGAAAACCAAATTTTAATTAAAATCTGCAGCATGTTGGTGTTTTAACAATTTTGAATCAGGTTTCTATTTTTGTTCAATTTGAGCAACACCTGCGGCGGTGAATCGCGCTGGCTGAATGATTGACTAAAAAAAATATACTTTTGATCTCGTGCTCAAATATGATTCATTTTGGTGGAGTATCTCCCGCGGTACACCAAAGTGGATTAACGCAATTTACAGATTTAAAACAATTTCTTAAACTCGTTAAACGAAGTCTTTGGTCTTCATCCACACACACGGAAAAATATAATTTATTCTTTAAAAGCTTTGAAGTAATCCTTGACAATCATTTTCCTTTCAGCTGCCACACAAAAGTTCTGGAGTGGCAGCTGCCCAGTCAGAACTCAGTCTGAATTCGTATTCTCGACTGACTACCAACGAACATACACGAGGCTCGTTAATACATTGTCACCGCTGTTTAGGGCAATTGAAATTAGTTCCATCCAGTTCTAACGTGACTCTCTTCTACAAGCTGTGTACACCACCCTGCTCTTCTGTGTACACCACCCTGCTCCTATGTGTACACCACCCTGCTCCTATGTGTACACTACCCTGCTCCTATGTGTACACCACCCTGCTCCTCTGTGTACACCACCCTGCCCTCTGTGTACACCACCCTGCCCTCTGTGTACACCACCTTGCTCCTCTGTGTACACCACCCTGCTCCTATGTGTACACCACCCTGCTCCTATGTGTACACTACCCTGCTCCTATGTGTACACCACCCTGCTCCTCTGTGTACACCACCCTGCTCCTATGTGTACACCACCCTGCTCCTATGTGTACACCACCCTGCTCCTTTGTGACAGGTCAGTGATCTCATGCTGCCTTGTTAAGAGCCACTTCCTCTGTCAGTTGTGTAGAGGCAGTGAGCGAGGCGTCACCACACAGGAGCCCCGCCAGTTAATCTTACCAAATCCATGACAACAACAACATGTGTCATTAAGGGTGAGAATATTCCTGTTAGTTGGCACACCTGACACATGAACACCAACATGTGTCATTAAGGGTGAGAATATTCCTGTTAGTTGGCACACCTGACACATGAACACCAACATGTGTCATTAAGGGTGAGAATATTCCTGTTAGTTGGCACACCTGACACATGAACACCAACATGTGTCATTAAGGGTGAGAATATTCCTGTTAGTTGGCACACCTGACACATGAACACCAACATGTGTCATTAAGGGTGAGAATATTCCTGTTAGTTGGCACACCTGACACATGAACACCAACATGTGTCATTAAGGGTGAGAATATTCCTGTTAGTTGGCACACCTGACACATGAACACCAACATGTGTCATTAAGGGTGAGAATATTCCTGTTAGTTGGCACACCTGACACATGAACACCAACATGAATCTTTTATATTAATGTTCTTTCAAAATATTAATGTTTATTATTTATTTAGGTGTTTGTTTATTATGCACTAGTTGTTTCATTGACTTCAACCATCTATTTTACTTATCTCAAGGTCATGATGAGGTCTCCTTACGAAAGACAAAAAAGAACTTTAATTCCTTCTTTTCAGCCATTGTTGTCTTGCGTATGAACTTAATTAAAGAATGTTTCTAATGACCGTAGTTTTTTGAAGCATTGAAATACATATAAACAACAACTAAGAATGAATGACCGTCTTCATCTCTTGATTCAGTGTGAGGAAATAGTTCGAGTCACTGAGACCCAGGACATCAATACTAGTGTCTGGAACCTTTGAATACGAGTTTATATTATACAGTACCTCGAAGGTTTAGGATCAGTATGACTTAAGAGGACGGTAGTGAAGGCTTATAGTAATGGACTTATGGGAGATAATTCATGACAGATTTTGATGTTGTGATTCAGAGTGAGGAAGATGAGTGGAACAAAGGAGATCTGACGCAGGTAGCTGTTTAGAATCCTTCTCCTCTACCCCTCTCACTCACCCCCCCCCCTCTCCACTCCTCCTCCTCTTCCCTCCTCCTCCTTCTCTCCCTTCTCTTCATCAAGGAAAGAGGGCGGGGGTGAAATAATAAAGAAGAGGAAGGAAACATAATCTCGATTTTAGGGGAAACTTTTATACATCTATCTGGAAATGAATAGATGGTAGTTGCAGATCGATAAACAAGGTGAAATTCAATGGTTCTTTGTGTGTTTCTAATTAACAAACTTGACTAAAACTTCGACTTCGTGACATTACGTGTAGAGAGAAACATTGGCGAAGTAACTGATGAAAATAAAGAATATACGCAAAAGAGAGTATAGTGTTAAAAAAAAGAGTAAATGTGGGTGGTTGATGATGCTGGGGGCTTGTGTGTGTGTGCTGCAGTCGAGGCGAAAATCCTAAAGGTTCTGTTTAGAGTTTTTCCCTCGAGATCGTCACAGTAAGAGTGCTTTTAATTACCGAGTGTTAGCGATCGATGGTACGTGCAGGTCAGGACAAAGCCAGCGACGAGATATTCCTGGTATTTTTATTTATTTTTTTATTAGAAACAGATAGAAGTGAACCTGATGATGATGATGTGTTCTAGGTCACGGTAATATTGCACTTAATTGTTATTATTGTTATTTTATGGATTTTAACGCTACTCATCTGAGACCTGTCAGTAGGATAATCAGCATCATAACCTAAGCTATAGAACTGTTACCTCCAGGATTATGCGCTGTTCACTTTTTTGTCCTTTCTTCAGTTATCTCTAAAAATTTCCAAATAAATTTTATTACATTAAAGTTACTCTTACGTGGTCTAGCATTCGACTGGTGAGGCTCTACCATGCACTGGAGACACTGTGTACTCTGTCAACAAGATGAGACCAAGAGTAAGAGGATTTTATTTTGGGGGGGAAATATTTTACGAAGATCTTAATAGTTGACGGCGTTGTGTACACAGTGAAACAGTTTATATTAATCTCTTATTTTCCTTCTGAATATTTTATCCCTATACACACACACACACACACACACACACCATAGTTTAAATGTGTATTTCATATAGTTTGTGAAAGTAATGTTGTGTGTATGAAGTGATATTCGTAATTAGGTTAGGTTAGGTTATTGAAGGCTAAAAGTCCATTATACCAACAACAACAGGCATAGTAGCCATAATCTATACCACAGTCTAGCCAATATAACTTTATGAGTGTTGTGTAGTTTAGTATAGGAAGTAATTATCGAGTGTCATAAGAGAGAGCCATCTAGTGGGGCCATATTACACTATAAGAGAGAGCCATCTAGTGGGGCCATATTACACTATAAGAGAGAGCCATCTAGGGGAGCCAGATGGAGCCAGACTGTTAAACATTTACGGTGAGTGGATCTGACGTAAACTCTCTCCCGAAGGACTGAAAATGAAAGGAATCAACAGTTGAAAATAGTCTCAAGGATGTGCGTCCCGTGAGAGAGAGAGAGAGAGAGAGAGAGAGAGAGAGAGGTGTGTGGTTGAGGTGGCAAGTCTTCAGTCACCCTTCACTACTACAGGACAATACGTCTCTACTGATGTTCTTTCAATTACCTTCTCGCTGATTATTTTGTTTTATGATTTTGTTTCTTTTTTTTGAATAATTAACAATTTTTAAGTGATTTTTGTGATATAGTTTATTCATTTTGGTTAGGTTAGGTTACCTTACCTTCGATCACTGTATACGTGTAATTAAGAGTATATATTTTACACTTCATCCACCATACCTGAACATATCCTACCCAAACAAAGCAAATATTTCAGGTGAAAGATATCTCTCTTTAACATTTACCCCCCTCCCCCCTCTCCCTCCTCCCTCCTCCTCCCTCCCCCCTCCCCCTCCTCCCCCATTATCCAGGGACAAATCTTCAGGATCAAATATTCAGGACAATATAATCCAAGCGCCGTCTTTAACCTGGTTCTCTCCCAGGTAGGTTCAGGGGCAACAAGTACTGATAGAAATAATACCATGAAATATATCCACTCCCAGAAAATAATATAGTTCAGTATTTAAAGAGAAAAAGCCGTACCATTAGAGACGAACTAAACTCCCGGGAAGAAAATCAGCTGACTAATTAATAATAGCCCAGGTAGGATAAGAGCTTAGACTCACCTGTTCTCCAGCCTCCGTCCTCAGTTCTTGCGATTCTGTTCT
>NW_024741189.1:10624249-10635143 GCF_018991925.1 Homarus americanus
CGTAATTGAGTTTCGAGTGTCGGGAAAACAAGATGTTTAATTATAATGTGTGTGTGTGTGTGTGTGTGTGTGTGTGTGTGTGTGTGTGTGTGTTTAAGTACGTTGGGGCATCCACATATGTCTGTGTACTGGATGATTCATGTGAGTAAATGTGTATGAATGAGGAACTATACAGCATACGTGTGTATATGTATAGAAGTGAACATGTGCGTGTGGAAACTTCATACCTGTGTACCTGTGTTTAGGTGTAAATAAGAGATAATAAGGGTGTATACGTGGTTGCGTGTAGAAGGTGTTCCCAAGTGTAGTTAGGAAAAATATTCACAAAATCTTGAAGTTTATATTATTATTATTATTATTATTATTATTATTATTATTATTATTATTATTATTATTAATCCCTTCACTATGGCACTATTAATATTTTATATGACTAACGACAGACGATTTTATTCAGCTCAGAGGTGGGCCCGTACACAAGGGGTTAATGCTTAAGTGATATTAAAAAAAAAAAAATAATGGAGCTGACCAAATTAAAGGCAGAACACGTAGGCACAACACAAAGGCAACTGTGAATAGTAAACATTCTTTAGTGAAAGAACAAGACGGGGCTCAAACGCTTTAAGTGGGAGTTTAACATGACACAGTAGACACACACACACACACACACACCCACATTACCCGGGTAAAGCTGTGTTGTAACGAGGACGGGACCCACCACCTCACCTTACCACCACCACCACCACACTACCTCACCATACTACTACTACTCCACCTCACCACACTACCTCACCACACCATACTACTACTACTCCACACTACCACACATACTACCCTACTACCTCACCCCACCACACCACCACCACACCACACTACCACACCATACTACTACTCCCCTCCACCACCACCACCACTACTACCACACTACCTCCACCATACTACTACTACTCCACACTACCTCACCATACCACACTACTACTCTACGCCACCTCACCAGACCACCACACTACCTCCACCACACCACCACACTACCTCACCACACCATACTACTACTCCACCTCACCACACCACCACACTACCTCACCATACCACACTACTACTCTACGCTACCTCACCATACCACCACACTACCTCACCACACCATACTACTACTCCACCTCACCACACCACCACACTACCTCACCATACCACACTACTACTCTACGCTACCTCACCATACCACTACACTACTACTCTACGCCACCTCGCCATACCATACCACCACACCACATCATACTACCACATCACACTATACTACTACATAACATCACCACACCTCATCACCACCTCACCCCCACACTATCTCATCTCACTATATCAGCTCACCATACACCACTCCACCACATCACTCCACACCACACACACCACACCACACCACACACACCACACACACCATACCACACCACGGGCTGCCTCCTAGTCACTAGTTATGTATAAATGTTCAGTAATTGTACGTTATAAATTTAATTATTAATTTTTATATACTTGGTAAACGGTGCTCAAAATTCTCAACACACACACACACACACACACACACACACACACACACACACACACACACACACACACATCCAGTACATTATGTGTGTGTGTGTGTGTGTGTGTGTGTGTGTGTTTTGCTGGATTTATTATATTAGGTATATATTTATTTCCTGCATAAGATTACAATACGCACACGGCATCACTAGGCGTGTTAATGTGACGGCCCAGTGAGCGTTGGCTGCACACTTCACCACGGAGGGAGGGATGAAGTGGTGGGAGGGAAGGGACGGAGAAGGAAGGGGAGAGAGGGAAGAGGGAAGGGAAAGGGATGAAAGGGAAGGATGGATTTAATTAACCAAGCACTTATAATGGAGAATAATAACTCTGGCGATGGTAATTATTAACTCTTGATTTGTTTTCCGTCGGTGAGTTTGTTTTCAATAATTTTTTGCACCTCAGTGCCTTGTTCGGCTAGTTGTTTAATACACATACACATACATACATACATACATACATACATACAGTACATACATTAGCCGTGAGAGATGAAACAGACAAAATACAACACCATATAATATCAGGTTATGGAAGGGAGATTTGCGTGACACAACTTATGAATTTGATCAAACTAAAAAAAAAAACAACAAAGGAGAGAGAGAGAGAGAGAGAGAGAGATAATAAATATGATGTATTATTTAGTTTCCCATCTCCCAATATTTCTACCTTTCTCCTTCCCCATTTCCCAATTTCTCTCTCTCTCTCCCTTTCCCCATTTCCCAATCTCTCTTACCCTCTTTTCCCCCCATCTCTCAATCTCTCTCCCTCATCTCTCAATCTCTCCCCCCATCTCCCAATCTCTCTCCCCCATCTTCTTTACACCCCATACATCACCTTCTCCTGTCCCACTTGGAAAAAGACCCCCAAGCAAGTATAGAATCAACATGCACCTGGAAACGCAAAAAAAAAAAAAGTTTCCAATGCTAACCCAGGCCGCTCACAAGTAAAGGACTCCCCTCCCTTCCCCCCTTCGGAAAATTGTTTGAGAAACGTCAAGGAACAAAGGCTTTGGCCCAGCGGAGTTCCCAGCAGGAGAAAATGCTTCCGGGATAAATTCAATATCGGAGGAAGAACCGCAGAAGCCAGACGAAGGCACAGCAACCATACGTGTGTTATTTTTCTTCCTTGGACGCCACTACCTCATGTTCCTCCTGTTCTTCCTGTTCTTCCTGTTCTTCTTCCTTCACCACAGCCGCCACAGCCGCCACAGTCGCCACAGCCGCCAAAACCACCACCTTGGCCAAAACAGGGATTCTTATTTTTGTATATTTTTTTTTTTGACGAAGAAAAAAAAAGAGGGAAAATATTTTTGTACGCTCGAGTCTTTTCCTGTGCCGTCGGGATAGAGTTTTATAGAGGAGTTGAGGGAGGAGGTGGAATATATTTACTGTTGGTGTGGCGACTGTCGGGTAGAGGGGTCTATTTCTTGTGTGTTTTGTAAAGGGGAATATTCAATTATTCTTGTGTGGTGTGGGGGAATATTTTTACCTTTTTTGTGGGTGGGGGATATTCAGTGTTTTTGTGTGAGGTGGATATTACTATAGGCAGAATATTCGTTGTTTTGTGGGGAAATATTTATAGGAGAATATTTCATGATTCCAGGTGTGTGGTATGGAAATATTCAATGATTTTGCTGGAAAACTGGAATTTCAGGCGTGCAAGACTACCCATCTATATACAGTACAGTGTGTGTGTGTGTGTGTTTGTGTGTGTGTGTGTGTGTGTGTGTTCTTTATGCATTTTTACAATTTTGAAGATAGAGAAATGAAATTTGGTAGGGAGGTGCGAGCGGCTCAGGGGAAATGGTGCACCTCCTGTACCTCCACCCTGGCGAAGACGGGATTCATCTGAGTAGGTCATCGCGTTGGGGAAGGTCTCGTGAAGCGGTCTGAAGATGCACGAAGACTTCAAATAATATAACACTGTCGGATTACCTGAAGAATCATCCACCGCAACCTGCTTATTTCACTCTCTTCTCCTCCAACTCCATCTCTCTCTCTCTCTCTCTCTCTCTCTCTCTCTCTCTCTCTCTCTCTCTCCTCCCGTCCTACTTTCCCCTCCTTATCCCCTCCTCCACCTCCTTCTCCTGTTCTCCTCTCCTCTTCCCCCATTCTCCCTCCACTTCTCCCTCACACTCTCCCTCACACTCTCCCTCCTACATCCCTCCCACCCCCCCTCCTCTCCATCAGTTCCCCCACTCTCATTGTCCTCCACCATAACAATACCAGACCATATGTTGGCTTTGTGATGGCTCTGCCTCTTATGCTAAAACCAATACGATTGTTAAAATGATGGAATTCAACCCCAACACAATTTCAATATTCAACGCCGGAGAATAAATGTGTATGTAATGTGGAACGGTTAATTTACCCCCCTTCCCATATCACTCTCCCTCCCTTCATAACCACCTAACTCTCCCTTCCTTCCAACCTCCCTCACTGTCCTCCCTTCCAACCTTCCTTACAACTCTACCTCTCATTCCTATTCCCTCACTCTCTCTCTCCCTCTCCTCTACCCCCACCCTCCTCCCTCTCCACATTTGGGGGGAGGGGAGAGGGCATTAAATAGCATGAATCATCACTGGGGAAAAACCCGTCCAAGCATTAAAGAAGTGGAAAGGAGAGGGGCGGTGCTAGAGGAGGGATGGAAGGGGAGGCAATAGGGTTCAACTGGTGCTTGTTGAATCTGTCCCTCCTGCATTCACTCTCTACTTCCATCTTCCCTTCCCCCTCCCACCTCTCCTGCCCCATTCCTTCTCTCCTACTGCCCTCTCCCCCTTCCTACATGTCCCACCTCCTCCTTTCCCATTATCCTGTCCCATTTCCTCCAACTCATCCTCCTTCTTCCCTCTTCCTTCTCTCTCTTCCTCCTTCCCTTCTTCTCCTCTTCCTTTTCCCTTTCCTTACTCCTCCTCTTTCTTCCTCCTTCTCTCTTCCTCCTCTTTCTTCCTCCTTCCCTCCTCCTCCTTCTTACTCTTCCCTCCACCTTCTTCTCCTCTTTCCTTCCTCATCCCCCTCCTTCCCCTTCCCACCACCTACTCCTCTTCCTTCCCCCTTCCCTCCTCCTTCTTCTACCTCTTCTCTCCTCATACTCCTCTTCCTCCCCTCTTCCTTCCTCCACTTTCCCCCTTCCTTCCTCCTCCTCCTTCTTTACCCCCTTTCCACCTCTCTATTGACACTCAAACACAAATAAAACTGGTCCTGGCAAAGATCTGAAGGGGGGCCCCGCTGTGACTACCTCAAGGTGCTTCACTACCGCCCTCGTTATTCACCAACACGTATTACATCCTCTCCATCCACACCCTCTCACCCTTTTGGTATTTCCTGACCTTCCCAGACCCTCCAGTGAGTCACCACAACCTTCCAGTGACTCACCACAACCATCCAGTGACTCGCTACAACCCTCCAGAACTCTGTAAACCAACCCTCCAAACCTCTAACGCTTTGTAAATTAGTTCATCTTTTGATATGATTCACTAGATACCCGCAGAGCCTTGTAAATCTTCTTTCATTATTGTCCTGCTACTGCCACCCTCACCACCACTGCCATCATCACCATTACCACCCTCACCACCACTGCCATCATCACCACCACCATCCTCACCGTTACTGCCACCCTCACCACCACTGCCATCATCACCAGCACCATCCTCACCACTACTGCCACCCTCACCACCACTGCCATCATCACCACCACCATCATCACCACTGCCATCATCACCACCACCACCATCCTTCCCTATCATAGTTTCCTCTCAATGTTCTGTTTACAACCGCCCAAATTAGCTTACTATTTTTTCCCTCAAATTCTCGTTTCAATCCAGTTCCATAACACACACACACACACACACACCCCTTCATAAATGAGTCATACAGTATACTCATACACGAAGCGCTATACGTATACTTATGCATATACACGAACTAATACACAGTTATACACATATATATCATGCAGTATACTCCTACACAGAGGTAGTTATAAAAATACACTCCTGAATTTACAGCTATACAACAGGCACACTGTATATATTATCATACATTTAGGGTTTTTTTCCCCCCCTTCAATTTCCTGTTTTTCCCTACGATTCCTGTTTTTTTTCCTTGCATTTTCTGTTTTTCCTTCAATTTTCTGTTTTTCCCTGTTTTTATTTTCTCGACAGTTTCCCTGGATTTTTCTTCATCCCAACAATTTTTGTGTTTTCTCCTGCAATTTCCCTGTTTTTATATTTCCTTGCAATTTCTTCTTTTCTTCATGTAGTATCTGTTTTTTCCCCCCTGACTCTTTCCTTTTTTCCCTCTGCAATTCTGTTCTTCCCTGCAATTCCCTGCATGACGACTCTCATTCTCTTGCATCATGCAACTCTCCTTTTCTCTTTTTTTTTTTTTCGTGAACACTTGCATTATTACACTTCCTGCTTCTGGCTCCCTGCTTTTGAACCCTCCTGGTGGCTCTCTGCTTTTGAACCCTCCTGCTGGCTCCTCATGTCTTTGCTGCTGTTATGATTTTTTTTACTGGGGTTCGTGGTCTCTTGAACTATCCTGCTACCTGCTTCTCCGCTGCCGCTGTAAACCTTTTTTTATTGGAGTTCACGCAATCTTGAACCTCCGTGCTGGGATTCATCCAAAGTCTACACACACACACACACACACACACACACACACACACACACACATCACTCTCCCCAACCTTGATTATTCCTAAAGTCGTATACATATATTAATTCACTTTGATTATACAAATGGAATAATTCTTCACTCTTCCTCTGCTACCTGTCCAGGGCGTCTCTTCTTTTCTCTCTCCAGACCACACGAGCTCCTTCACCACTTACCTCGGATTTATTAAACGAGTCTCAGTTTCGAATCTACACCATAACACAGTAACTTTTCTTGAAGATTAGCCTCATCTCTCCCCCCCCCCCAGCTTACTTCACCTGATGCTTAAACACCCTCATGCTACATTGAGGGGAGGTTAAGTTAGGTTAGGTTAGGATATTTAATCATAAGGTGAAATAAGCCGAGGTTCCTCATCTTCCTGAGATCCTTTGTTTCTTTATAAATAATGTAGAATATTGGTTTATTTTCATTAGTGTCTAAGTGGTCATTAGCATAGCCACAGGAGGCATGGACCCCTCTGTTCTCTTACGATTTATTATAACTAATCGTATACAAAAGCGTCCATAGTCATAGATACAGTCTCCTTCACTAGTACGTTTACAGGGGCTACTCAGGTTTTATGCAGTGTGGTAGCCCTGTGTTTGTTTACATTCGATAGACGGAAACTCACAATAGTAAACAAACTATGGAGTCAAATTAAAGCAATATTAAAACAAATTCCTCAGTAATAATGATTTGTAGAATGTTTTATACGATGAGATAATGTAAACGCACTAGTGAATGGGACTGTATATTAGGTACGTGTGTGTAATTGAGATTTGAGGACCAAGTGTGACCTACCTACCAGTAATTACAGGTATTAAAGAATCATAACTGAGTGTCAATCTAACTGCTCCTCCTCCTCCACCACCTCCTCCTCCTCCACCTCCTTCTCCTCCACCTCCTTCAGGATAAACGGCGGTGGAAGATGAAGAAGAAGCAGTAAAAAATAATTAATAGGACAGGTCAAAATAATGGACAGGTGTTGTAATAGTAGTCGTAGGAGGAGGGGATGGAGGGGTGGAGGAGGAGGAGGAGGAGGAGGAGGAGGAGGAGGAGTTCGAGGGAAGACGGTGATACAAGACCTTGGAAGAAGGACCAGAAAATGTTGATTAATGTTGACAGGTAATATTGTGGTGAAACGAGACGCGCTAGTGTGGATCATGGTGGTGAGGGAGAGAGAGGTAGGGAGGGTAGGGATGGAGGTAGGGAAGAGGGAGGGATGGAGGTAGGGAGGGTAGGAATCTGGGTGGTCGTTCAGGAGATGAAATGTATTTGGTCGAATAATAGTGTGTGATGGGGAGGGGGGAGGTAAGTGAAAGGAGGATATGAAGGGCAGGAGGGGGTAGGGAGGTTAGGAGGGATGGGGGAAGGGAAGCAGGAAGGGAAGGAAAGGATGGAGGGGGAGAAGGGTGAGAGAGGGAGGAAGGGAAGGACAAGAAATAAAATAGAGTAGTATGTGTTAGGGGGAGGCCAAGTGAGATGGGAAGGCGGGTAAGAAGGGAGAGGGAAGAATGGGGGAGAGAGATGAAAGCAGATAGGAGAGGAAGAGGAAGCAAGCAGACAAGGAGGGAGGAAATGAAGGATAGAGAACAGGGAGGAAGTAGTAAAGGTGGAGAAGAGGGATAACTTGGATTTAGGTTGAAATTTCGAGCAAAGACACAGACAGACTTGACCTTTTTTGACCCCATTTTTTTGTGGATGTTTCAGTTGTGGTGGTGAGATGAAGGGTTGTGTTCACATATTTCTTTATTTGTTTTTTCAATCCTTTTGCCGCTGTATTGCTGGATGGCCTGAAGCGCACACACACACACACACACACAGACACACAGACACACACACAGACACACACACAGACACACACACACACACACACACACACACACACACACACACACACACACACACACACACACACACACACACACACACACACACACACACACACACACACACACACAGCACACACACACACACACACACACACACACACAGACACACACACACACACACACACACACACAGACACACACACACACACACACACAGACACACACACACACACACACACAGCACATATTCCACTACACTCTCTACCTACAGTACACACTGCATCTTCTGACAAGTTCTCCCTTACTTGCAAATTGTCGCGTTGCAATTGCAATATTCCACTACACTCTCTACCTACAGTACACACTGCATCTTCTGACAAGTTCTCCCTTACTTGCAAATTGTCGCGTTGCAATTGCTTTTACCATTAACCTTCCTCCTTAGGTACATTTCCTACATCACTAAACAGGAGGATTAAAGTTAAAGGTGTTTCGTTTTGTTCAGGTAAAGGAAAATATTATTACTGGGACAGGTGGAGGCCGGGAGCTCACCTGAGGGACCCGGTAGTAGCCTCCAGCAACAATGATATATATTATGGGTGCGTGGCTGGCGTGGTGATGTGACTGCTGCCTTACACACACACACACACACGCACACAGGTCGAATGCGAGAGGCACAGGGCTGCTCTAGTTTGTGTGTGTGTATGTGTGTGTGTGTGTGTGTGTGTGTGAACTGAGAGAGAGAGAGAGAGAGGAGGAGGATGAGTAGGAGGAAGGCCCAGGTGTCCTCTGCTGCGACAATTTGATCATAGAAACATTCACGTGTTATAAGACTGGTTCCCTCAGCATGTGTATCCCCTCATCGCCTTAACTACCGTCGTGTTCTTCCTCTTGTACCCTGCCGCAAACTGTTACCTTGTCGTGATGGGGTGCTGGTTCACGTAACTTGCTGTCTCTTAACTTTATTTAACCCTTTCCTGGCTATTTTTTTTTTACGGCTTTCTCTGGCTATTGTTTGGCCTTTTTACTTTTTTTTGTAAATCTCTTGGTTTTTCGAGTTTAATTTAGCTTTTTTCTGGTTTTATTTCGCTTTATTTGGATTAATTTAACATTTTGTCTTTCTTTAATCTGTTTTTGACTTCCTATGGCTTTTTATGACTTTCTTTAGCTTTTAATAGCTTTCTATAGTTTTTCTGGCCTTTTCTAAACTTTTCTACCCGTCTAGTTTTTTCTTTAGCTTTTTCTAGCTTTCTTTTTGTAGCTGCTTTTAATTTCTTCTACCTTTCTTTATTTTCCCTGGCTATAATGACTTGCACGAAGCTCTGGTACAAAAAAAAAATTACAATTTATTCATCCCTTAGAAATAAACTGTGAATACCGTCAGTCAGTACACAGTCAGACAGGGCGGGAGGCGAATTTTAAATCGTTCCCCATAGTCTAGTCTGGGCAGAGGAGGGAAAAAAATATGGTAGATCAGGTGAAGATTAGGCACCCCAGCTTATTTCACTTGGTTAACTATACGAATTATTACCTAGGGAGAGAGAGAGAGAGAGAGAGAGAGAGACCTACTGATTTATGAATGACATGTTGATAAATGTCTCAGCTACACTGATACTCACCTGTCCAACACCTGCCGTATAATTAATCAATAACACACGACAACAACAGGTGAGGGTAGACGTATGTACAGGTGTAACAGCATCCCATCTTACCTGGCTGAGTTCCGGGATCATTTACGATGGTTTACAAGTGTCGAAAATTGTATTGTTATCTATATAGTAATTTTAGTCCATAGTATCGATTATTTTACACTGGCTAGAAATACTAAACGACCTGAACTATGTCTAATAACTATTGGCCGCAGTTTCAGCTCCTCTGTCATTTGATTGGTCCTGTAAAACTAGAAATGATAACATATAAAGACGTTCAAGAGACGAGTGTCATCACCGTGCATCCAATTAGTAAATGGCTTGTTGCTGACCAATTAGAATGACTTTGTCTCCCGTATTAGAACACTATAATTGTGTGTTTATTAATAGAGGAATGTCTTATGGACTCAATTGTTGTTGAAGCAGAGAGAGAGAGAGAGAGAGAGAGTTAGTGACAGTAAGTATGGGAGGAAGGCAAGAGCTCAATAGTAACTACACAATTCCCAAGTAACAACAATAACAACACGCTGCTCAGGTAACAACAACAACAACAACAACACGCTGCTCAGGTAACAACAACAACAACAACAACAACAGGTAACAACAATACGCTGCTCAGGTAACAACAACAACAACACGCTGCTCAGGTAACAACATCAACAACAACAACACGCTGCTCAGGTAACAACATCAACAACACGCTGCCCAGTAACAACAACAACAACAACACGCTGCTCAGGTAACAACAACAACAACACGCTGCTGAGGTAACAACAACAACAACAACAACAACACGCTGCTCAGGTTACAACAACAACAACAACAACACGCTGCTCAGGTAACAACATCAACAACACGCTGCTCAGGTTACAAAAACAACAACAACAACACGCTGCTCAGGTAACAACAACAACAACACGCTGCTCAGGTTACAACAACAACAACAACAACACGCTGCTCAGGTAACAACATCAACAACACGCTGCTCAGGTAACAACAACAACAACAACAACACGCTGCTCAGGTAACAACAACAACAACACGCTGCTCAGGTAACAACATCAACAACAGGTAACATCACAACAATTTCTGGGTTACATAGGCAGTCGATAGGTGTAAACATGGATGTAGACACCACGATCATTATATTATTTACGTATATCGAGACATAGAGTGTAATTAT
>NW_024741189.1:10635243-10643553 GCF_018991925.1 Homarus americanus
AGAGAGAGAGAGAGAGAGAGAGAGAGAGAGAGAGAGAGAGAAGAAAATGAGAAAGAGAGAGAGCAAATAAGGGATAGAGAGAAGAAAAGGATAGAGAGACAGGAGACAGATAATCACACTTGTATACGAATCACGATCCTTTTGAGTACGATGCTACCTTGAGTACGATGCCACCTTGAGTACGATGAACTAAGCCATTAATTAAGATATCGTAACCCCCTGAGTACGATAAGTTAACCCCTAAGGGAATAAAATATTGTATTCAAAAGCTTAAGCAATTGTACTCGAGTGATTACATCCTCGTACTCGGGGGGTTAATTCATAGTACTCATTAAAATAGGTCGTCGATTTATGTGTTAAGACATCGTAGTCAGGGGTTTAAATCACTGTACTCAAAGATTTAAATCATTGTACTCAGGAGATAAATCATCGTACTCAGGGGATAAATCATCGTACTTAGAGATAAATCATCGTACTCAGGAGATAAATCATCGTACTCAGGGGATAAATCATCGTACTCAGGGGATAAATCATCGACTCAGGGGATAAATCATCGTACACAAAGTCTTAAGTTATCGTACTCAATAACATTAAGTTATAGTACTCAAGCCATTAGTTAAACTCACAAACAATACCAGAGGTAGAATGTGATTCCTCCTCCTCCCTCTCAAGACACTGAAGAAAAGGTAAAAATTATGAATTACCTGACGAATATGCGTCCCAGTTTACTTCACCTGACGATTAAACACCGTAACGCTAACCTAACCGAACCTAAATTAACCTAACCTACCGAACCTAAATTAACCTAATCTAACCTAACCATATCTGACGTAACCTCCCATAACCTATCCTAATCTAACATTACATAACCTAACCTATAATCTAACGTAACATAATCTACCGCTAACCTAACCTAACCTACCTTAACCCCTTCAGATAACGTGAGGGTATTATAATCACCACGTGGTATAAGCCGGGGTGTCTAATCTGGAGGTGATATTAAGTCAGGAAGGCGAGCATCACAGAGCGTCCATGCATCCTAATTACTACCAAACAGACCATTGCGTCACGGTGTCCAGTTTCCCGGATGTGCCACAACAAAAGGACTCCTTTGTTCGCTAAAATTCACTCGTATGAAAATGACGAGACGTTCAGAAATCGAATACGTTCAGCGGAGAGACTTTTACGAGGAGGGGGGGAGGGGAGGGATGTTCAAAATGGTTTCGAAACGGTGTCATAGTACCTAACCTAACCTATCCTGTCCCTACCTAATCTAACCTTGCCTAACCTAACGAAACTATCCACGTACTGAAGCATAAGGATGGCAAATAATCTGTGAGGGAGGGGGGTTAATCCTCAGGTGATCCTCCCCCCCACCACCCCCCCGTAACTCGACACGTGAGAACACACCTAACTGAATCACTCAAATAACGACAGAAAAATAACATTCAATATGGCGTCAAATTACACTGAGACTCTACCGTAACAAATAAATGTCCTCCAATTACGGAGTTAAATTACACTGAGACTTACCTGAACTAGATGGTCGAATTACACTGAGTCTCTGTTGTAAATAGTGTATGTAATATGGTGCCGATTTACACTGAGACTCTACCTAACCTAACCTAACCTAACCTAACCTAACCTAACCTAACCTAACCTAACCTAACCTAACCTAACCTACACCCTACTCTCCCCTAGGTAGCGTAAGGGTATTCAGTCAACAGTTAAAATAAGCTGGAGAGCCAAACCTTCAGATACACAAGTTCAAGCATTCATAAACTTTTAACAATGGTCGCCCTTCATATTTCAAGATGGCCGGCTCTGAGAATTAGTCTGTCTAAAGTGTAGAAAACGAAGACAACAACAACAACAGCGCCCTGAGTGATGATATGAGAACAGGTAAAAAAAAAAAGGTAGATGGAAACATATGAAGATTAGCGCCCCAAGCATATTTCACCTGGTAGTTAAACACCTTTAAAGCTATCTGTTGGGGGGGAAGAGTTAGGTTAGATTAGGTTAGGTTAAATAAGGTTATAATTAGGTTTGGTTAGGTTACGTTATCCAATCATCGGGTGAAATAAGCTCGGGGGGGGACTAATCTTCATGTGATCCAGTGGTAAGACAGTGAGGCGTGAAGAGGTAAAACTCGCGCCGTGAACAAGACCAAGAGCTCATTCAGGCGGACACACACACACACACACACACACACACTCAAACGATACATTGAGCGAGAGGCATCACTGACCAGCACACACACCCACACCACACACACACACACACACGTATCCTGGTCCAGCTCACACGTGTTTGTTTATAGTCACTCAGTACTTGAAAACTTTTTTGTATAGAAACGAGGAAAAAATAGAACATGAGACTGAGGCACACACACACACACACACACACACACACACACACACACACACACACACACACACACACACACACACACACACACACACACACACCCACACCACACACACACACACACACACACACACACACACACACACACACACACACACACACACACACACACACACACACACACACACACACACGCACACGCTGATCGAAAGCACCAAATCATGTTAATGGTAAGGTTTCTGTATCCGCTAAGGTAATATACACTGACTCAAGCATCCTAATTTTAATTTCTGAGGTGTCTGGCCTTCAACTGTTTGTGTTTCGTGGAAGGTAACTAGTTAAGATCGCATCACTGTTACTATAATTAACAGGCTTCAACAACCAGGGATTTCAAACACATATTACGAGATTTAACATATTAATTAAAAGACCTAAATAATTAAGTATATTCCCACCTTTTAGATTAATAAGTTGGTGATGTTATGATATATTATTACGAGTAAACAAAAACTAACAACAACAACAACAACAACAACAACAATAACAATAATAACAATAATAATAATAACATTAATAACAATAACAATAATAATACATCTCTCTGGTTGTATAATGTAAATAAAACTTGTCATGGTGACTTGCTGTTTTATATATCGTCAATATACTCTTTCAGGAAATACAGTATAGCTTTGTTAGTTCATGATCCTGTGTTTACTATAAGTCAGTGCAAAAGATGTTGGTAGAGGTGTTTTGAAGTGAAGGGATGGATGAAGATGCGGTGTAGACTGTAGACTGTAGAGTGTGTGTGTGTGTGTGTGTGTGTGTGTGTGTGTGTGTGTTTCTGGAATTTTGATTATCACACTTAATGATATACCAGTATGTTTATTTTGCTTTTGACTACGTAATTACCGTAATCGACCATTAAATACAATTAATTTTGATTTTAATAAACATAAAAGACCTTGGTAATGCGAGCAACAGGCGTTCTTCTAACTATATACTAAGAATAAAGTAATTTGTGTTGATTTTTTTAAGTTCGTGTTAACATGGTAGTGAAAGTACATAATTATAAGCTGTTCATGAAAGATTAAGTATTACTGCGCTTCAACAACTAAGGTCAATAAACACGTACAGACCAGACCATATAATAAAAACATCAATGGTAGTGTTTGTTATATAGACAGTCTCTTAATGGAATACAATTAACGTGCACTTGTCAAAACATATTTCTACGCTTCAAGGCAGTAAGCTAAGCCGTATCTCACATTAAAATGACTAGAAAATAATAAATAAAATAGAGAGACACAGTAATTAACTTTTCTCTTAGAATACAACACACACACATGGTTAGGTTTTACTTAAAAAAAAAACAAATCTGTAGTCTCACCTCTAAAAAAAAAATCCCTTCACTTGTTCATTTTTGTCGAGTTTTATATATTTTTTTTCATTGTAAATTTTTTTGGGGGGAGGTCAATCGTGTGTTAGCTGGTGTGACCTTCCTACAGTTATCCGTCTATGAAGATATTCGATTATCAAGGAGAGAGAAAACACGTGAGTCTTAGTCAAGTGTTTATCTTTTGCCTCAGATATTCCTTCACTGTTGCCGACGCCCCTCCCTCTCTCCCACCCTCCCTTCCTCCCTCACTCTCACTTCCTCCCTCACTCTCCCTTCCTTCCTCACTCTCCCTTCCTCCCTCACTCTCCCTCCGCTTTGTAATTATTTCTGAGAGAGACAGACAGATAGATAAGGAGAAAACACTTAAAAAACAGAGAGAAACAGAAGATTACCTTAAAACAACAGGATTTCGATCATACAGAGAAAAGGATCTAGAGAAAGGAGAAATAAAGAGAACGGTTGATGGTATGAGTTGGTGTGTATAGAGCAGAACATCATTTAGCAGCACAGAGGTTCCACAGGAGAGGGAGGAGACGGGGGGAGGGGGTGCTGGTGGTGTCGGATGTTGGGGCTAGTGAAGGGTGTCGGGTGGTGGGGGGGGGACAGTGGCCGCTTGTGAGGAAGGTTCCGCCTGGGTCAGTCAACACGTAAGGCGAGGATCTCCTGCTTTCGTCAACTGAACGGAGAAAATACTACTAGTAATAAGAATATAAATCGACTCCTTAAAGTGTTAATACCACGAACTGATACGAATCAGAGAATAAATAATAATAATAATAATAATAATGCCTAAGAGTGTTATTATTACTACATAATTAGTCTTCAGCAATACATAATTATTACAGGTATTTACATGTGGAACCCTTAAATTGAATTTGATCTCATTACAGGTAACACGTACAGGTATACAATGATTTCCGGTAATGACAGTAATTCGTGAAATTATTGTCTTAATTAACCTGGATGTAAAGCGAAATGCAATTGAAAACTAGACAATCTAATTAAATGCTCATGGAATTATAATCACCCTGTTACTTAATTAACTCTCTGACGAAGCATCTATCATATATATAATTTGCCTTAATATCTACAAAAATAAACTGCTTCGCCAGACATATATTTCCTCAACAGCATCCATAACTGAGATCGAAAAACCAGATTTAATTACAACTTTTCATATTCCTCTACACATCATTTACATTCTTCAGTACATAATTAAGATTAGAATATATTTCATTCGTTATCATAAAGTTATTTCCAGTATAAAGACAGAAGTGAGAGAGAGAACAGGCTGGAACGTGGAGTGATGGTCTTTAGTTGAGCGAGTCAAAATTCCCGTGGCGCTGGCAGAACACACTGTAAGGCGTCGCTCAATGAAGGTTAGGTGTGCAGTCGATATTGAAGTACAGTAATATATTATAACATCAGCATAGTGGGCGCGTTATTAATCTTTAAGTTTTAATGAAGCACAATTAGGCATTATTATCAACCTGAACAACGAGCATTTGAACACCGAGAGTACTGCTTAATGTTGTACCATTTTATAGAGTACGTATTGAGTATGGATGGTGACAATATACATAACTATGATGATTCTTCTAAATATTTCTTCCCAAGTGATGTGTTCTGCTGTTTGAGTAGGTGAAGAGTTCAGGAACAAGGGAGAAACGCCACAGTGTATAATCCTCACGTCAATTTATGCACTAAGTGTGATCAACGCAGACTATGTGCCAACGCTAGGATGATCATACACACTAAAGGAGGTGGGTATGACTCCTTCACAGAGCTCAATCCTTACGTCAACGTTGCAGGGAGTGTGGGCAGCCAGATATACAGTTGCCAACGCGTAATCCAGCTGCCTGCAGACACGGCGATGTGTATCCCAGTCGCTGGTAGGCGGCGTGGGCGGCGGGCGAGGGCCACCAGATCTCTTTTTTAGTGAGGAAATCTTACACTTCTATCCTGGTTGCTGACGCTGCGTACGACTGGTGGCCTCTTAAAGAACTGTGGCTGATGCTGTTGTTGTTAAGGTTATAGTTCCGGCTTTTTGGGGTGGGTTGTGAGTCCATCTGTTACAGGGGAATGTGTTGTAGGAGGCGTAGGTGTTAAAGTTAGCAGATTACAGTTGTTATGGGTGTTATTGATCTATACTATAGTTGTTATGGGAGTTTGTGATGCTGGTAATGACGGCTGCTGTAGGTACATAAGGTTTTGTTCACTAAGTTCCAGTTTAGAAGCCTCACCATAGAGCGATACTTCATGTGTGTCTTAGAATGTTCTTGCTAATAGTGTGTGTGTGTGTGTGTGTGTGTGTGTGTGTGTGTGTGTGTTGTTACATTGATTCCGTATTATATTTAACATCATCATCAAAATTTATATAGCAATTTTAGAAAGCTGGTGCCTTTGTAGGAAAACAAACTGCTCGACACCCTGGCCTCAGCAGACGCTAACATATAATAGCAGAGAAAATAAAACTTTTTTTTTTTTCATAAGGTTGAGATGTTTTATAATTTCTGTTTATATGAGCTCTCTCTCTCTCTCTCTCTCTCTCTCTCTCTACAACAGCGCCAGAACAACGTAACCCTGGCGGCTGTTTGATACTGGTGTTGATGGTAAGGGAACACCATCTCAAAAACACGGCTTGGCGAGCGAGCTCTGTCGGTAAGGGGGGTGGAGGAGAGAAGGGTCATAATGAAGATACCGAGAGATATGACATTGATAAAGATGAAAAACACAACGTTGATAAAAACACAGAAAAAAACGTAGGAAATTTGAATTGGGAGAAGTGAAATAGAAGATTGATTGAAAAAAAAAGTAGTGATAATTAGCAGGAAATGTGAGTATAAACAGGACTAATTATTTGGATTACCTGAAAATTATCACCATTAGATTACTCTCACCTGAAGATTAATTACCCTAACGTTACCTGGGGGGGGTTAGATTACGTTAGATTAGTTAAGGTGAGGTTAGATAAGGTTAGATTTGTGTTAGGTTAGGTTAGCTAGGTATTAGATTAGTGTTGAGACGGTTAATCCCCAAGATGATATATACCAGGCCGGCTAATCCTCAGATAATCCAGCTAATTTGCATATCTAAAGCGATTACAACATTATAGCCTTTTAAATCATACTGGTAAAAATTTGATATCATAAAGCTATCATTCCGCTTCACCACTAATGACATTAATCGCACAGTCGAGTTTTAAGCTCAGTAGTCCATAAATAACACGTTATTATTGCATTACATCTCTCTATGGTACTACTGGTGTTATTTTTACACTATTATAATCACTATCTAAGGCTTTATAACACGTAGTAAAGATAACATGAAGTTTGTGGATAAATATTAATATCCAATGGTGTTTATATTGTGTAATCGGAAAGTCCAAAATGTCCACTTGTACAAATCAACAGTATATTAATTTATTCCTGTTATATACCTTATTATACAATCAGTAAAATATTGGAAATAGTATCGAATTCCAACCTTCATTTGAACTAAACAGTGTTAGGTATTGTAGGTGAACAGGGGACATGTCGACCACTCTAGAGCAACAAGGTGAACAGGGCTTGTGTAGTAACCTCAAGACCTCACGCAAGTTACATTGTATCTCCGTACTATCTAACGTTATCCTAAACCAATTCCTTGTCCTTCTTATACCATCCTAGTACTACCAATCCTAATCCCTGCCCTCCTTATACCACCCTATCACTACCAATCCTAATCCCTGCCCTTCTTATACCACCCTAGTACTACCAATCCTAATCCCTGCCCTTCTTATACCACCCTATCACTACCAATCCTAATCCCTGCCCTTCTTATACCACCCTAGTACTACCAATCCTAATACCACCCTAGTACTACCAATCCTAATCCCTTCCCTCCTTATACCACCCTAGTACTACCAAACCTAATCCCTGCCCTTCTTATACCACCCTAGTACTACCAATCCTAATCCCTGCCCTTCTTATACCACCTAGTACTACCAATCCTAATCCCTGCCCTCCTTATACCACCCTAGTACTACCAATCCTAATCCCTGCCCATCTTATACCACCTAGTACTACCAATCCTAATCCCTGCCCCCGCACCCATTAAAACAAACAATAGTTCCTCTACCTTAGCTACAGATATCACGTACATATGATTTTCTGTGAGTCGACAAAATAAACAGTGCAGGTATACAATGTACATAAGACAGTACAGGTATACAATGTACATAAGATAGTACAGGTATACAATGTACATAAGACAGTACAGGTATACAATGTACATAAGATAGTACAGGTATACAATGTACATAAGATAGTACAGGTATACAAAGGTTACTCCTTCATTAGAACACTACAAGGGGGAGTACATTTTATATTCATGGTAGCTTAGTGAGGATGGATGAGCGTCGGTCGTCTATAGTGTCATGTTAAGCCTTTACAACGAGTTATAAACCGCTCCTTCCTTGGTGTGTGTGTGTGTGTGTGTGTGTGTGTGTGTGTGCGTGCGTGTGTGTTTGTGTGTGTATGTGTGTGCATGTTTGTGTGTGTGTGTGT